>NC_052358.1:32615221-32766681 GCF_009727055.1 Benincasa hispida | reverse complement strand
CAATAAAATAAAATAAAAATAACCTATACTAAGAAAGAAAAGTAAAGATGGAGTAGAAGACGTCCCTAAAAAAAATAAGAGTGTTGTCACCGCAACCTGGTCACACAAGCTGCAATACACCCAAGATAAAAAGTTTGCTTGCAGAGACACAAAACTTAACAAACATTTAGTTGCCAAGTCCCCGGCAACGGAACTAAAAACTTGGTGCGCGAAAATTGGAAGTCAATTTTACTCGACAACCAATTTCCCTTGGACGCAGTTTGCGATGCATATTCCTAAGATATTCATTGATAGTCATGCGTCGATGGTCATGCGTTGGAATGAAAATTGTGTTAACGATGTATGCGAGGACCATGTGTCCTGCCACAAGTTTTCTTACGTTCATGCCAAGTATAACATGAACGCAAGTTTCTCGGGTAATCTGAGGTCGAACACAGGGACTTGTAACTATATGTTTGCAGTGATTGTGCATGCAATGGTATAAATAAATGAATGAAGGTGATATTGCTACGTTAATCCTACTCCTACTCCTATCTATCAGACAACGCAATGAGAATATGCATGAAAGGTAGAGATGTGACAAACCTTGACATGAAATAAATATATGGGAAAGTAGATAAAATGCGGAGATGTTTTCATTGCAACCCTTAAGAGTGATCACAAGGGCAACCCTAGTCAACGCAATTCATGCAATCATGCTACAACCATACACGGCAAGTCATTTTCCAATGGAAATGCAGTGTTCCTAATTTTAGGACGCATGTGTTGAATGCAAAATATCCATAGAGTTTATTCCTAAGTCTCTAGTCTTGTCCTGTGCGATGATGCAGAATGCATGAAAGCAAGGTGACCGCATTCAATCGTATCCTATCTCTAGGATGCATGCGATATGTTAATAACAAATAGTGCTCGTTTCTAATCGCCTATCTCTTGTATTATGTGATCTAATCTGGCTCTCCCAAGCCTAGATTCTGACCTGACCTTCCCAAGCCTAAGTCCTATTCTTAGACTACCCTCCCGAGTATCCCTAATGGACGAATGAAGCATACATAATACAAGACAATCGCATAAACTTCGTTGACCTATAGTTGCTACTATCCCTAGTGAACAACACATACCTTGCTTAATGCGTCCAACCACTTACCCTCTCGAGTAGTTGATTGTTGCTGACTTCACTCATAGACAAACAATGCGTTAGCCCATAAACAGGCATTGTCGCAGCTTTACACTAAGCAAATAAGATTATTCACATACTCGCGCAATGCATACCTCTCGGTAGGGTGTTACATGCTTCATATCCCTAATCCACATGACTAAGTATGCAATACCCAAGCAATCCCACTAAGTTTTTCAATGAAAGTTAAGATGCTAAGCAAAGAAGATGGAGATGGAATCGAAGGAACAGAGAAATGCATTGAAAAAACATTGAATTAATTTCTTAATTCCAAAATGTTATACAATACAATATGAGAAAAGAAAGGAAAAGAAATGACCAGCTGAAAGTAAAGATTTGCTTCCAACGGATGTGTGTCAAGGCTGCCGGTGGTGCCATGGATGGGTGGAGGAACTGACTCTCTCGAGATCTAACTCCAATCGTCACTTGGAATGGATGAAGGAGGTGAAGAACTCTTAGGCGTCTTCTTAAGTATTTTGTCTAGATTGCGGGGAAAGTCCCCAGTTCACAAGGATCCTCCCCCGGATGATCTGAATTTTTGCTCATCGGCTTCTATTTATAGAGTTTGAATCGCTAACAGCATTAATTGGATTGCTCTGAGTCTGACGTTTGGTGCATTCGTCCTTTCTGAACCTCTGCCACCAAGGTGCGTGAAATGTCAGCATCAGCTTTGGATTTTCTCGAGGTAGATGCGTTGATGCATTCATTCCACCAACTTTGCGTTGATCCCATTAGAATATGTTGTCGCATAGCCGTAGTTGTTCAATGGCCGCATTCACTTAACACCGCAACTCTAAATGATGACCAGAATTGCTGGACGAGTGCAATTCCCATGCAATGGACACATACAGCTAATTACCGCAACATCCATGCGTTGATCGATGCGTTTGCCTTGCGATGGAGTGTTTTTCCGTATGTGGTCGTCTATGCGAAGGTTTGGTTTCGCATTTGCGTTCATTTACTGCATTGGCTACAAAAATAGAACATTGAACGCATAATTAATGCAAAGTAATGGGTTAGTTGAGATTCGACATGTTGATCGACGCAAACTTATTTTCTCATGAATTCCTAGCACGATCGACACAATTTCTGCCTAACAACCTTTATAATTCTAAGAAAAAGGACTAAGATGACATGCATATCTGCAAGTCATCACCCCTATAGTTACATCTCACTCGTTAAGTACCATTGATTCCTCTAATGAAAAATACAACATAGTCCAACTATGTGTGAACATCTCTCGGGCCAAGAAAAGGTGTGTGGCGCCACATCGTTCAAGCCCTAGAATCAGCCTTTAAGGGAGTTATTTATCTACTTGCCCTTGCTTCGAGAAAGCAGTGAATTCCATCATGTGTAGCTGAGTTCCCAGTTCCCAAATCAAACGAATCCCCAAAATAGTAGGTTTGAATCGGTGACCTGGCGACTCACACCCATACAAATCAAATGACCGCCCTTAATGGCAGGAGTTCCCAACTCATTGAAGATTGAGGTTATGTTACCTATGGTCATCCTAGTCAAGTGAAGTCTCTATCATGAACGGTGTTATATAACGAGACGTTAATACTTTATGGTCGGGTTTTATACAAACTCTTTGTATAGGACGTCCCCACTCGTATGTCCCCTACACGAATATTCAAGATCAGACCATCTGTGACAAGTGACAACATTGTGACCATTCCACAAAGCGGGTCGCATCCATAGCGTTACCAGGATAAGGTTTCCCTCTTATATCCATATACTAAAGACCATTTTGATTATCACTTAAGACATGATCCACTTGTATGTTACCACATACATGCTTAAGTTACATACCGATAACTAGGGATTTTATGTTTATTGATTTGTGGTAAAGCAAATAAAACATAAACCTGAGAAAAATAAAGATGTGAAGTAAAATATCATATATTATACAACACAAGCGTTCGTACAAACTGTTTATAAACTAACGGACACGAGACTTTAGGGCATCAACCCCAACAATCTCCCACGTGTCCTAAAGCGAAGTGGGTGGTACATGAAACTAGTACAAAATATTAAACTGGGGCATAAAAGCTCAGGACAAGAAAATGTCCCACCTGCCCTAGTCCAGCCGCGGGCGATCATGTAGACCTATGCTTCGTAGGTGACTCTCAAACACTATAGTCCTGAGAGCCTTCGTAAACGGGTCAACAACATTGTACTCCGAAGGGATCTTCGTGACAATCACGTCCCTCGATGTCTTTATCGCGCCTATGAATTCACGGCTCCTTGAAGTTCGCCACTGCCTCACTATTAGCACAATATAGGGTAATGGGCCTAGACATATCTGGAACAACTTCCAGTTTTGTCAAGAACTTCCTGAGCCAGAGGGCCCCCTTAATAGCTTCACAAACCGCTACGTAGTTCGCCTCTATAGTGGAGTCGGCAATGTACCCCTGCTTAGTGCTTCGCCACACTACAACTCCTTTATCAAGAGTAAAGACTGACCCTGATGTGGACTTGCGAGAGTCTTTATGAGTCTAAAAGTCAGAATCCGTGTATCCAGTAAGGATTAAATCCCTAGATCCATACACGAGCATGTAGTCCCTCGTTCTCCAAAGATACTTAAGGATGTTCTTCACTGAGGTCCAGTGACCCTGGCCTGGGTTAGACTGATACCTACTA
Source organism: Benincasa hispida (assembly GCF_009727055.1). NCBI lineage: Eukaryota > Viridiplantae > Streptophyta > Magnoliopsida > Cucurbitales > Cucurbitaceae > Benincasa > Benincasa hispida. Next base: position 32,762,864 of record NC_052358.1, on the reverse strand, counting down.
ACTATGCCCACAGTGTAGAAGATGTCTGAATGAGTACAGAGCGTCGTGTACATCAAACTGCCAATGACAGACGCATATGGGACCTATCTCATCTTTTCAACCTTTTGAGGCGTCTTAGGACACATCTCCTTAGACAAAGTGACTTCATGCCTAAATGGCAGTAGGCCCCTCTTGGAGTCCTGCATTGAGTACTTGAGCAACACCTGTCAATGTACGATGCCTGAGACAGTGCTAGCACTTTGTTCTTACGATCCTGAAAGATTTGTATACCTAGAACAAACTGAGCCTCTCTCAAATCTTTCATTTGAAATTGGGTCGCTAGCCAGTTCTTAAGTGTAGTCAGTAGACCTACATCATTCCCAATGAGTAGTATATCGTCTACGTATAACACTAAGAAAACTATTAAAGTGTTGACCATCTTCTTGTAGACAGAAGGTTCATCAACGTTTTGGTCAAAGCCATACGACTTGATCGCAGTATCAAACCGTATGTTCCAAGATCGAGACACCTGTTTCAACCCGTAAATGGACTGATTCAGCTTGAAAACATTTTGCTCTTGACCTTGGGCTATGAATCCCTTGCACCATATAAATGGTCTCCTCAAGATTTCCATTCAGAAAGACCATCTTGACGTCCATTTCCAGATCTCATAATTATAATAAGCTGCAATGGACAGGAGGATATGGATCGTCTTTAACTTGGCAACAGGTGAGAAAGTCTCCTCATAGTCGACTCTTTTTACCTGGGTATAACCTTTTGCCACAAGCAGAGTCTTGAAGGTTTATACTTTCCCTTCAGCACCTCGTTTACGCTTGTAGATCCATTTACAACCTATAGGTCTTACCCCATCAAACTGATCTACAAGATCCCATACTGAGTTAAAGTACATCGACTTCATCTCGAGATCCATGGCCTTGACCCAGGTATCCCGGTTAACATCTTCCATTGCCTTCTGATAAGACAACGGATCCTTAACGTTTTCATTTGCTACCATAGCAAGGATTTCCGTGAAACTCAGATAGCGAACGGGCGGGTTTGCAACCCTCCCACTACGTCGAGGTTCCCTCAAATCTTGGGGTGGAACTGACCTACTAGATGAACTCCTATCAACAGCTTTTGCTGATGTAGCAGGCTCTTCAACAACTCTTGTTGAAGTTTTAGTAGTTTAATTGGAAAGCTCACGCAACACGACTTTACTTCATGGACTGTGCTCCCAGTATGACACCTCGCTTTTGGTGCCAGAGTCCCGCCCTAATGAGTCTACCGTAGGAAAGAAGCAGATTAGAACAAGAGACTAAGTTACCTTATCCTCTTATAGAAGATCAAATAAAGAAACACGCAAAATTTCCATTATTTCGGGGGACACTTCTAAGGTGCCTCGAGGCGATGCACAGTAACTTTATTCAATCCAACGAGGGAGACCGAGGGATATGCCGTCGCACTTCCCACTCCCAATTACTATGAACACTCTCTCTATCCACCTTGATATTGACCTACCCAAACACCATCTGTTAGGGGGAAACGCCAAAGGTGCCTCGAGGCTGAGGGTAGATCTCACGGTGTGGACTATTTTGGAGAAATATGAAAGGTTTAAGTAAAGTATCTTATGCCCCAAGTACCTCCCACTGAATGTTCTACCTAGGGGTTCATTAACCTAGACAATCCGACTATTGATTTTAGTCTAAGTCGTCTTTTTAAAACTTTGCTCATAAACAACGTTTATCTATGAAATATGAACAAGTTCAAGTAGTCACATTTAAACACTTTAATGGACTGTCCTTAACTTGCATACATGCATCAAATCTATCTAATTCACCTTTCCAGGTAAGTTCCCAGGTAGGGGTGTTACGTTTCCGTCAACTTAAATACCCCAGCCTAGACAGAACTCGCCTTAGACAAAAGGTCCCTTATAGATGGATTTGCTACACTTTAACCTTTTATTAGTCAATTTAATCCAATTAAACTGATTAAAAGATTAAAGCCTTAGGGTTTCTAATCATATTAGAACCATGATCTTAGGTCTATGTCATCCAAGTTTTAAACATTTTAAAACATGAATTAAACCTAAGTGAGCATGCATGCCTTTCTTATTGCTTTTAATTCTAATTTCTCTTTAACTTTTAAAAAGAAACAACTATAATATATCACACACAACTAGGTGTTTATAACATTTATAAAGTAACCTATGTGTCATGCTTCATACAATGTCCGATCATTACTAAACATAACTTTTATATACGTGTAATAACCAAGCAAACATACTTTCCATTCACCCTTATACTATAACAATTATAATATAAAGATGATGCATGTCAATGCTTTTTATGCATGCATAAATATAACTCTTATATTATATGAGGTATGAGCATGATCTTACATAATTAAATCATGCTTCTCAAAATTATAACATTTACAATAAAGAGATGATACATGACCAATGCATAACCTAAGGTGGGATTTACTATATGTGCATACCATATGACATATAAAAACCATACATCGCATGTATTAAACTAAGGATAAATGGACCAGGATGAGCCTTAACGAAAAATCGAAATGATATAACCCTATCTATTAAATTTTCCATCGAGCGAACCGGTTCACAGGCGAACTGGGTCTTGAACTGCCAGAACTCCATCGTTTAGTAAACGCCGAAGGTAGACGATCGCCCAGTGCGCACTAGAAAATAGGCTAAAAAACTAAACGATCGCTTAGACAACAACGAGGTGCGAAGCCTAATCGTCTAGGCGATCGCTCAATGCGGCGAAAGGTAAATGATTTACCGTGTGTCCTTAAGCGATCGTTTAGTAAGTTACTAAACGATGAAGCTTGTTGAGCTAAACGATCGTCTAGTGCGCACACGTGTTAAACGATACTTGAGCATCCCATCGTCTACAAGACCCGATCAACCCGTGATCATCTCCTTTCTCGAAGAACTACAACCCTTGCTCCGATCTTCTTCATAAACGACTCAAGACTCAAATTAACTTTGAATTACAGACTCGATAACGATTAATAATGCCCAAAAACGTAGGAGCCTTTACAATCAACCAAAAATATAAAAGAATTAATTCAAACCGAGGCTAACATCCCAGAAAACTCTATTAATCCACACATCCATAAAGATCACCCACCAAGAATGTATATGTAATTTGTTGCAACAATGAAATTGGAATATTATAACCTGGCTCTGATACCAATTGAAGGAACTCTTAATGAAGAGCATCCATGAGCGCGTTTGGATCTTTCCGATTTCATTGTGAACGAAATAAAACACATACATTCTAACAAATAGTTATGTAATTCAACACTAATTAACAACATGCTTTGATAAATAAAATACAAAGGAATGAGTTTTCATACCAGTTAAAGACCCTCTTTACACTCGAACTCAATGCAACGGAAGAACCTCTACGAACTCTATCGCCCAACAAATTAGTCGACTATGGCAGCACGATCGTCTACACGAATGACAACAACACAAACAAGCACGAACAAGTAAGAAGCGGGGACAACACCACCAGTTGGAGCCCTTGGTATTCTCGAAGTGAGAATCCAAAGTGTGGTCTTTGGTGAATTTCGTAGAGGTCGGAGGTAAGGCTGATCGTGTAGACGATAAGCAAGTCGGAGAGAATACTATCGTATAGTGGAGTGCTTATTGTTTAGACAAAGCTACACGATTATGTAGGTTTACTAAGTGATCGTCTAGTAAAAGGTATACGATCGATTAGAAAACGTGGCATGCTAGGCGATCGTTTAGAGAAAGGCGTACGATTGTTTAGAGAAAAGCATGCGATCGTTTAGACGATGAAGCTCTATCGTATAGGCTCTCGAGTAAGGGACTGATACTTTTTCACACCGATTGCGATTTTTTTCGAACTCTTTGCAAAATGAAACAAATTTTCATTTTATTCTTCAGTTACAATAACCGAATATGACTTCTCCCACTAACGCACGATTGAGGAGAATATTTCGGCCAAAAATCTCATAATTAACCAATTTAATAATAAATGAATATAATCATATTATATTCTTACTCTATAGTTTGATATCACATATCTACTATAATAATTTCTCCTACACTTGATGTAAATCATACTTATATCTTATTTCCTCCAAAATAATATTTCTCATACATTAAGCCAATTATATCATATATAATTAACCAGTTCAATTATCTCATATATAATCAAACTCCCTCTTGTCAATTTGAACATTTCAAACTGACCCAAACACTGATTCTCGATTTTATCCAAGCTACCTAGAGAACCTAATGGACCTATGGCTCGAAGCTCCCATGATACATGAATAGCTAACTAAACTCTTTAGCCATGAAATCCACCATACGTTAACTGCCAGCCATTCCACTAAATACCTACAGTTGAATTCTTCTTACCACAGATATATTTTTGTGTCCATCGGATATAACCAATCATGAGTATGATGACCCTTTATAGATGCTCGTAAGTACAGCTGGGCCAACTTATCGTTTTGCCCCTGTAGTTACATCTCACTCCTTAAGTACCACTGATTCCTCTAATGAACAATACAGGAGTCTAACTATGTGTAAACACCACTCGAGCCAAGAGAAAGTGTGTGACGCCACATCGTTCAAGCCCTGGAATCAGCCTTTAAATGAGTATCTATCTACTTGCCCCTGCTCTCGGGAAGGAGTGAATTCTATCTTGTGTAGCTGAGTTCCCAGCTCCCAAATCAGACGAATCCCCAAAATGGTAGGTTTGAATTGACGACCTGGCCACTCGCACCCATATAAAATCATAGAACCGCCCTCAATGGCAGGAGTTCCTAACTCACACAAGATTGAGGTCATGTTACCTATGGTCATCCTAGTGAAGTGAAGTCTTTGTCATGAACGGTGTTATATAACGAGACATTAACACTTCGGGGTTAGGTCTTATACAAACTCTTTGTACAGGATGCCCTCACTCGCATGTCTCCTACACGAATGATCAGGATCATACCATCTGTGACAAGTCACAACACTTGTGACCATTCCACAAAGCGGGCCGCATCCGTAGCGTTACCAAAATAAGGTTTCCCTCTTATATTCATATACTACAGATCATTTTGGTTATCACTTAAGACATGATCCACTTATATGTCACCACATACATGCTTAAGTTACATACCGATAACTAGGGATTTTATATTTATTGGTTTGTGGTAAAGCAAATAAAATATACAACTGAGCAAAATCAAGATGTGAAGTAAAATATCATATATTATACAACACAAGCGTTCGTACAATCTGTTTACAAACTATAGGACACGAGACTTTAGGGCATCAACCCCAACAAAGTTTACATACAATAACCATGGAGCTTTATTTATTGGATATGAGTAAATTCCAAATAAAATAACTCTTATTTTATTCATAACAATGTGTACAGTTTACAAACTACGAGACTCCGGGAGAATTAGGACATCAATCCCAACAAAATCATAGCCCAACTATGACCAAATTCTTCACAGGCTAGGAGAGGGTGAGACGCCACATTGTTCAAGCATCGAAATCAGATCTTAAGGGAGCAATTTATCTATTTTCCCCTACGTTGGGGAATGAGTGAATTCCTTCTTGTCTAGTTGTTTTTCTAACTCCCCAATTAAAAGAATCCGTAAAATGGTAGGCTTATTGAGTCTGCGATATGGCCACTCTCATCCATACAAATCAAAGGATCGTCTTCATAGGCAGGAGTTCACAACTCACTCAGGATTCAAGTCATGTTACATATGGTCATCCTGGTGAAATGTAAGTCTTTATTATGAACGACGTTATGTAATGAGACTAGTCATTTCATGATTCAGTCTTATACAAACTCGCTTGTGTAGAATATCTTTGCTCACATGTCATGAGGATCAGATCATTAGTAGCACTGTACAACAATTGTAATATCTACAAAGTGAGCCATACTCGTAGTGTCACTAAGAGAAGGTATCTAGCCTTATCCATCTACTACAGACCATTTAGGTTATCACTTAAACATGATCCAACCCTATGTCTCTACATATAAGTTTAATCTACAAGATAACCTTGGATGTTAGTTTATTGGTTTGTGGGTTTAATGCAACTAAATGTCAAATAAGACATCACATATTTTATTAGATAAATAAGATGTTTGTATAATACAATTACAAACTATAGAACCCTACGAGATTTAGGGCATCAACCCCAACAATCTCCCACTTGACCTAAAGCTAGTAGGTGTACAATATAAAAGTCAAAGTAATATACAAAGTACAAAAAACAATAAACTAGGGCATAACACGGTTAGTACAAATCTTCCACTTACCCTAGTCTAAACGTGGCTTGTCCTAGAGATCCATATTCTATAGGTGACCTTCAAACACCTTAGCTGTAAGGCCCTTTGGAAACAGATCAGCAACATTGTGCATCGAAGCACCTGTGACACGATCACGTTCTTTTGATGCATAATCTCTCGGATGATATGATACTTCTACTATATGTGCTTCTGTGCTTTATTTTATGCGGTGATTTTATGAAATGAATTGCAATGATGGGAAATGCATTGTGCAACAAGTTTTCTTAGCAGAATCCAAGTATAAATCCTACTGAGTTTTCTGGTAAGTCCAGGGTCGAACTTAGGGACTAAGAAAATGGTATGCGGTGATAATTTTTAAGAAGACTTTGTGGTAACCAATAAATCAAAGAGTTGTTTTTGGGTTGTTGAATGCTATAATAAAAGTATGCGGCGAAGTTAAGAAAAGAGTTAATAGTACAGAAGATGCGATGAGTATGCGGGGAACAAGTTGAGAAGGGGTTCAACTAACACTTCCTAGGATTGTGTTCATGTTATGCGATCATGCAACACACATACAATAGCAAATCATCTCTCAACACAAATGATACGGCTTCTAGTTTTAGAATGCATGCGATATATGTGATAAGTCTATAGGTCCTACACATAAACCTCTATTCTTGTCTATGCGATGACAAATGAAACACACAAACAAGACGACCACATAATATCATAACCTATCTCTAGGGTGCATGCGATGCATGTTGGCAAAAAAGAGCTTATCTCTAAGTCCCTATCTCTTGCTTATGCAGATCTAATCTTACTCTCTCAAGTCTGGATTCTAACCTAGCTCTCTCAAGTCTTAGATTCTTTCTTTAGACTCTCTCTCGAGTAGCTCTAAATGGGTGTTGAGCGCAACATAAGACAAGATGATCGCATGCAATGAGGATCCTAGGTCATGTTAGCTTAGTTTTTCTCAACCCATTCGATGGATTTAGCTACTCATGCGTGCTTTTAAGAGAGTGAACAGATGTAGATAAGCAAAGTTCCATTTTATAGATATAGAATTGGAATACAGAATAACAATTCGGATAAGAATAAAGAGCCTGGTAGTAATCTCTTGCTTCCCCAGGCTTTTACACTGTTTTCTCTACTCTGCTCAAAAGATAATCTCGCTCTCGCGAGAGTTGGCCCTCTCTCTATTTTTCCACGCCTCTAGGTTCTTTCTTGAGCTGACTAGAGCGATCTTCTGGCGTTTCTTCCCTTCTCTCGCTCCGCCTTCTAAGTAAAATAAAAACTATGAACAAGGCTAAAAATTATCTACTATCTAATTCTCTAACTAGCCGAACTTCTTCACTGAAGGTTGCCTTCGGTATTTATAGAGCTTCTGGGTGAAAGGTTTCTTCTCTCTTATGATTGCACGGATGGGATGGCATTAATTCTTTATCTGATGCGCCGAATATTTGTCACCTAAAAGTTGAGTGTACTTGCTACAGTAATTCGTTAACGGCTTGTCAACTTAATTCATAATCGACTATCATCAGCTTTCTATCCCATCGTGATTTATTAAACTTTTCACTCGGATGCGCACACCAAGTTGTGCCGGCTCTATGTAGCAACCTTCTTGAGTAGATATTTGTGAGCGCAAATCACCGCATAGCCTTGCAGTGATGCAATATTTTGATGCGGCCTAGCGTCAACTTAATTTCTTGATGTGTTCGGCCGTTTATTTCTTGTGATCACATTTTCCACCTTGTGTCAACACATATTCTGCACAAAATTACATAAGTTAACTGTTTTAATGCGGTTGACGCATGCAACCGCAATATTGTGAACTTAATGCTTTTGGACACAATCTTGTATATTTTTATCAACGCAAACCTACATTGTTTAATAACTTAGCATTGTAATAACATACATTTCTACCCGTTATCAACTTCCTGCGCCTGTGACTCCTAGGTTCTCTGAAATTAGCCACAACACCACTATTATCACAATAAAGTGTGATGGGCTTTGACATATTTGGAATGACTTCCAAATTTGTCAATAATTTCCCGAGCCAAACAACTTCCTTAGTAGCTTCACAAGTCACTACATACTCAAACTCCATGGTGGAGTCAACAATGCACCCTTTCTTGGTGCTCCTCTAGACTACTGCCCTTCCGTTAAGAATTAACAGTGATTCTAATGTGGATTTTCTAGAATCCTCATCAATCTGGAAATCATAGTTCGTGTATCCTGTAAGGATCATGTCCTTAAAACCATACACGAGCTAGTCCCTCATTCTTCATAGATACTAGAGGATATTCTTAACGGTAGTTCAATGATCATATCCTAGATTAGAATGGTTTCCACCGACTATCCCTATTGCATAACAGATGTCAAGCCTAGTACATAACATCACATACATTAGTCTGGCAACAGCCGATGCATATGGGATCCGTCTCATTTCCTCAATCTCTTGAGGTGTCTTAGGACGCTGTTCCTTAGATAATATAACTCCAAGTCTAAAAACTAGTAAACCTTTCTTGGAATTCCGCATCGAATACTTGACAAGCATTTTGTTAATGTACGATGCTTGAGACAGAGCTAGCGTTTTGTTCTTGCGATCTCTAGAGATATGAATGTTTAGAACAAACTGAGTCTTTTCTAAATATTTCATTTGGAATTAAGTCGTTAGCTAGTTCTTAAATTCAGTCAGTAGACCTACATCATTCTCAATGAGTAGGATGTCGTCTACATACAACATTAGGGAAGCTACTAAACTGTTTATGATCCTCTTGTATATACAAGGCTCATCAACATTCTAATCAAAGCCGTAATATTTGATGGCAGTATCAAATCTTATGTTCCAAGATCGAGAAGCTTGCTTCAATCCATAAATGGACCAATTAAGCCTGCAAACCTTTTGCTCTTGACCTTGGATTATGAATCCTTTAGGCTGCTCCATATAAATAGTCTCTTCAAGATTGCTATTCTGAAAAACAATCTTGACGTCCATTTGCCAAATCTCATAGTCATAATATGAGGCAATGGACAGAAGGATCTAGATATATTTTAGCATGACAACAGGTGAGAAAGTCTCCTCATAGTTCACTTCCTCAACTTGGGTATAACCCTTTGTCACTAATCTAGTCTTGAAGGTTTTCATCTTCCCATCAGCGCCCCATTTTCTCTTGTAGATCCATTTTCAACCTATAGATTTTACCCCATCAGGTTGATCTATAAGATCCTAAACTAAATTGAAGTACAGACTCCATTTCGAGATCCATAGCTTTGATCAACTCATTTTTGTCAACATCCTCTATTTTCTTCTTATAAGATAATGGATCTTCAACATCTCTGTTAGCTACCATAGCTAGGATTTATGCTAAACCCATATAAAGAACAGGCGGGTTCGCAACCCTCCCACTACGTTGAGGCTTCCTCAACACTTGAGGCGGATTTAACCTACTAGATGATCCAACTTCAATAACTCTTATTGAGGTGTTAGGTTCTTCAACAACTTTTGTTGAAGGTTCAGTAGATTCATTGGAACGTTCATTCAACATTATTTTACTGCGGGGCTTGTGCTCCCTTATATGATATTCTTCTAGAAAAGTAGCGTTTGTCGGCATAAACACTTTATTTTTCTTAAGGTCTATGAACGTTCATTCAACAAATAGGCACAGTTTTGTACGAGGTTCCAGTTTCTTAGGATTTGCCTCAAGCACATGTGTTGGGCAACCCCAGATTCTGAAATGACTTAAACTAGCTTTACAGCCATTCCATAACTCTAAAGGTGTAACCCATCATAGACCGAACCATGTCCAATAGAGTTTGATATCTTCTTTCTGATACATCATTTTACTAAGGTGTATCAGGTGTAGAGAGTTAGGATACAATTCCATGCTCTATCAAATAGTTTTGGAATGTAAGGTCTAAAAACTCTCCACCTCGATTAGATCGAAATGTCTTGATTGTTCTATTCAATACATGTTACACTTCGGCCTTAAACTCTTTGAACTTTTCAAAAGATTCAGACTTATGTTGCATCTAATAAACATACTCATACCTCGAATAATCATCAGTAAAGGTGATGAAATATTCAAACCTTCATCTTGCTTTTACATTCATCGGACCATAGAGGTTTGAATGTACTAGCTCTAAGGATTCTTTGGCCTGGTGACCTTTTTCAGTAAAAGATCTTTTAATCATTTTACCTTCAAGGCATGACTCACACACAAGTAAAGAGTTTTCTTCTAACTCGCTTAGAAGTCCATTCCTTACCAATCTCTCAATTCTATTGAGATTGATGTGCTTTAATCTTAGGTGCCCAAGTTGAACATTTTCTTTAGAATAAATTATAAGTCTTTTATTTTGAGTTACCGCAGTTTTAAACATATCAGTGTTAAGGAGGGATTTAGTCGCTAACGGTATTAGCACATAAAGATTATCTTCAAGATTTTCATAACAAATATATACTCCCTTTTTGTAAATAAACACTTTATTTACATGAAAAGAGAGAGAATAATTTTGTTCTAATAGACATTTTACAGAAATAAGGTTCATTTTCAAACTCTGAACCAAAAATACATTATCTAGTATAACATAAGATTTTTTTAAACAAAGTTGAAGTCCTCCTACTACTGTAGCTAAGATGACGTGCCCAGTTCAACCCACATCATCATCTCCCTGGCTTCGAGTTGCTGTCATGAACTAATTTTCTGAAATGAAGAATAAGCATGGTTAGCGGCGCCCGAATCAATTATCCAGGAAGAATCATAATTCTCCACTAAAAAAGTTTCCAAAACAAGTAAATCATATTTACTTGCTTGGCCTTCTTCTCTTTTTCCAAGTATTTGGGATAGTTTCTCTTCCAATGTCCCTTCTGGTTGTACTAGAAATAGATTCCCTTTGTAACCTTGGACTTCTTGCCTTTCTGGGTAGCAGCTGGTGGGTTACCTTTCTCATTTCCACCGTGTTACCTTTCCCACTTCCACCTTTCTTCTTCTTCCACTTTTTGGTGCAAAAAAAAGAAGCCACAAACTTCGTCTCAGAGGTTGAACCTCTGAAGAATTTCTTAGAGAATGAAGCAACATTTGTCTCACCCTTCTGTTCCTTGGTTTTCATCAAGGACTGGAAAGTCTATAGCTCGTTGAGAAAGGTGGTAAGGTTATAGTCAATCTTGTTCATAACAATATTGATACGGAACTGTGGGAAACTTTCAGATAAACTTTATAGGATGAAGCTAATCTAACTGGATTCATCGATGATGGACCCTCATCTCCGCCATGTTGAAACGGACCATCATGTTGAGAACATGTGCTCTAACAGATGTCCCTTCTTGCATACGGGCATTAAAGATATATTTGAGAGCGTTGTGCCTGAGCTGTCTGGATGGTTGTCCGAACATTTTCCTCAGGGACTCCATGATCTCACGGGTCGTGAGCATGGGCTCATGCTTCTTGGTCAAGACTTCAGAAAGGCTTGTCAAGATGTATGTTCAAGCTTTCTTGTTTGATCGTATCCATCGTTCATATGCTTCTTGAACATTTCGAGCAGCATTTGAAGCTGGAATGGGAGGACAGTCCTCTATTAGGAAAAACCGAAGGTCATCAATGTTTAGAATAATGTTGATTGTGTTTTTCCAAGTTGTGTAATTATCGCCCATTAGTTTATCAGCAGTGAGTAAATTAAGAGTCGTGGAAGTCATAATGAATAAATTTGTTAAACCATACAATTTATTTTATTAGTCTAATTTCATTAAACCATTAGGAAAAACTAACAATTTTAGCAAAATAATCTAATTTACCCTAAGTGGCATCTATTTCGTAATGATACTTCAATGAGGCAGGACAAAAGCCACCGTAGGGTAATCAAGTACCCCTTCACTGAAATGAGACTATCTCAAACAATAGACATAACAACTCCTTGTACTATAACTATCAATCATCATTGTTTGGTTCAAAAATAGTAAAACTTGCTTAACATTTCTTGTAAGTATAACCCCTTATTTTAGATTCTAGAGTTCCGCCCCAATCAACCAATCATCGGAAAAAAATCGATTGGGGTAAAAATTAAAGTAACCCTTATCCATTTTTAGAGTATGAATAAAGCGTCATGTAAATATGTCATCCGTGGAGGGACACTCAAGATGCCACGAGGCCATACATGAGATTTTCAAACGTCCCACTTCTAATTACTATAAACACTCTTTCCATTCACTTTGATATTGATCTATACAAATACCATCTGTAGGGGGACATTCAAGGCGTTCGAGGCCGAGTATAGATCTCATGATGTGAACTTTTAGGGAGAAACGTGAAGAGGATAAAATGAAGTATGACATAGCTCATTTTCTTCCCATTGAGCTTTTTACTTAGGGTTAATTAATTTAGACAAAACCGGCTACTAATTTTAACTAAGCGATTGTTTAATTTTCCCAAAAACAACATTTGTTTTGAATAGTTAAACAATTTTGATTAACGTTCATTAAACACTTTAAGAAACATTAACCAATAATTGCATGCTTATAACAAATCTATCTAATTTACCCTTCTAGGTAAGTTTCCAGGTAGGGGTGTTACATTTCCGTCAACTTAAATATTCCAGCCTAGACAGAACTAGCATTAGACAAAAGATCCTTTATAGATACATTTGTTACAATGTTAATTTTTTAATTAAAACCAATTTAATCATATTAAACTGATTAAAAAATGAAACTAAATTTCTAATCTCATTAGGTCTATATGATTCAAATTTTAAAACTATTTTAAAAAATGAATTTAACCTTAGGTTTGCATGCAATTCTGATTTATTGATTTTAATTTCTAATTTCATTTTGTTATAACAATTATAAGCAAATGAAATAAATTAAAACAATACATTACATCCATTGACATACTTTATTAAATTATAACACTAAGAAATTATCTAAGGTAATGTCATACTTAATGCAATTTCATTTCATTACTAACATATGCAACACTTATATAGTAAGTTAATAAAATAATTAATAACATACTTTAGACATACATTCATACTATATGTTATAACTCTTATAATATAAATGATGCATGTATATGTTTTTAACGCATGCATACATATATTATAACATTTATACTATATGATGCATGAGCATGCAATACAATTAAATCATGCAATTAAACATATATTATAACAATTATAATATAAATGATGCATGAAATTAAATGCATAACAGTGAGATTTAATACTATACGACATATAATATGACATATATATTTAAATAAAAATCATACATCAAATGCATAATTAATAAAATAATTATTGGACCGATATTGGACATTTAAGCAATTAATTAAACTAATATAATACATCAAATACATCAAATGCATGAAATGCATGAAATTAAATGCATAACCAGCATTGTGAAGCTACGAAAAGAACACAACGTTGTTCTTTATCGCAGTGTTGCAACACTAAGGCACAACGTTGCAATGCTACAGTATAAACTCCATTATACAGTCCCGTTCTCCATTGTTTCTTCGTCGAATTTGGTCTCACTTTCTCCAGATCAGTACCAAAAAACCCACGAACGACTCAAGGACTTAAAATAAGACTCAGTCAAATTTAAATATGCCCAAAACATGGGCCCTTACAAACAAAAAGGTAAATTGAAAGCGATAAACTAAAGTGCCAATCCCGAGAATATCCAATAATTTTAAATAAACACATTCTTAAACATTCATCACATGAAAATTATAGAATGCTTAAATTAAAAGAAATCGAACACGAGGATTTCCATGAGCAGCGGAAAGATCTTTCCAAAATTTCAATCGTATATGAACATTAAAATTACACTCATAAATGGAAACAAATGGTTATGCATCAAACAGAAATTACAACATGTTTTACTATAAATCAAGGACAAGAATCAACAAACCTTTGCAGACTCATCTTCAAGTTCCTTGATCACGAACGCTCGATCACAGCAACACAGTAATACACATACGTTTATCCAACATGACCATTACACTGCACGAACACCGTGCACTCAAACAAAGTGATCGCCAAAGTCATGAACACCCCGAACTCCGCGAACGACCTCCAAAGAACCTTGACTGTTTTGAGTTGAGTAAGACACCACTAAAAAGGTTACCTTGGTATTCTCGGTGTGAGAATTCAGAGAGTGGGCTCTGCGTGGACTTGGTTTGAGGCAGAAAACTGGAGGAGGAACAATCGTGTAAACGATTGAGCAAGTGGGAGAAGATATAATCTGTCGTATAGGTCGATGCCTAATCGTTTAGGAAAAACTATGCGATCGTCTAGCAAAAGCTATGTGATCGTTTAGCTCATCGTCTAGCTGAGTGTCTATCGTGTATGAACGCTCCACGATCGTTTCGCTAACTCTAAGTTGTTGCTTAGTAAATCTAATTTACTTGAAAACTTCTCCGAGAGAACTTTCCAAGAATGGAAATTTCAAAATCACAATTTTACAAATCCTATTTCTGACTAAAATTAGGAAAATATTTTTCCTTTTATCTTACGATTACCATGAAACCACCGATAACCTCCCACTCAATTGGTTATTAGAGAAAAAGAGATAATTATCCAATAATTAATAATATTATAAATATAAATAATAACTAACAAACGATAACTAACTTACCATAATATATTTATAACCTAAAGTCTTAATACTTCATCTTATGAAACATATAAACCATAGCTCTTTTTCTATTCCATGGAACTAAATGAAAATATTATTTATATTAATCCTCCACTTGATATATCTCATATAGCATACCGATCATATCATATATAATCGAATTACCTCTTGTCAATTTGAAAATTTCAAATCAACACCAAGAAATGGCCCTCAACTTGAATCCATTGAGCTACCAAGGGGACCTTATGAACTTGTAGCTCGAAGCTCCAACGGTACGTGAATAATTGACTAAACTCTTTAGTTACGGGATCCACCATCCGTTAACTGCCAGGCACTCCACTAAAGACCGACAACTGAACTTTCATTACCACAAATATATTATGTGTCCATCTTAACCAATCAGTAGTGCGACAACCCTTCACAGATTGCTCGTAAGTACAGCTCAACCAATAACCGTTATGCCCCTGTAGTTACATCTAACTTCTTAAGTATCACTGGTTTTTCTAATGAACATAAGTCATAGTCCTACTATGACTGAGTCCTCTCTTCCAAAGAGAAGTTGTGGCCACTATGTTCAAGCCCCAAAATCAACCCTTAAGGGAGCAATCTATCTACTTACCCCTGCTTCGAGGAAGGAGTGAATTCCATCTTGTGTAATTGAGTTCCTAGCTCCCAAATCAGACAAGTCCCCAAAAAGGTAGGCATGTTGAGTTGGCAATCTGGCCACTCTCACCCATACTAATCAAAGGACCGCAGTCAAAGGCAAGAGTTCCCAAAACACTCAGGATTGAGGTGTGTCACCTATGGTCGTTTAGGTGTGATGTAAGTCTCCAGTATCAATGGTGTTATATACAGAGGCTAGTCATCTCGTGGTCTGGTCATACAGAGACTAGTCATCTCGTGGTCCGGTCTTATACAAACTCTTTGTATAGGACATCTCGAATCGCATGTCTCCACATGAATGGTCCGGATTTACCATTTGTAGTAGTTTACAATACTTGCAAATCTCTACAAAGCAGACCGTATCCGTAGTGTCACCAGGATCAGGTATCCCACCTTAATCCTTAAACTACAGACCTAGTTAGGTTATCACTTAAGGCATGATCCACTTGTATATCTCGTATACATGCTTAAGTTTACATTAGATAACCATGAAGCTTTGTTTATTGAATATGAGTAAATGTCATAGCGAAATAACAACTATTTTATTCATAAACAATGTGTATAATTATAAACAACGAGACTCTGGGAGAATTAGGACATCAAACCTAACATATATCCCACCAGTACACTGTAAAATTAATTATGAAATTTTGAAAAATTTTGGGCCAAAAAACCCCACTCTGATACCAATTGAAAGAACTATTGAAGATCCTTGAGCGAAAATGGGATCGGACCTAAATCCCAAAATTTACAAAATATAAAATTTTACAGAAAAAACATACAGAATGTTATGCATTTAATTGAAAAACATAGCATGCTTGTAGAAGACTAAAATAGAAAAATGGGTTTAGAAACCCCTACCTTTGAAGACCGTTCTTCAAATGAAAAACTCTCGAACCAAATGGAACACCACCACAATGGAGACCTATGCATTCTCTGGATGAGAATCTAGGAGGTGTGGGCGCTGGCTATTTTGGATGAGGGAATTTTTTAGAGAAGAAAAGAGGAGGAGAATTTAGTGATTGGGAAGTTTGAAAAAATGTTACAAACCTTTGTTTCACCCAAACTCAAAGACGAAGAAGATTATCAAAATTTGTTCAACCCCCTGTTCCCACTAACGTAGTAGAGAGAAAACTGAGGAGGGAGTTACAACTCCCTCCCTAAAAAGGTTTTCAAAAATTTAAAACTAATAAATTAAATTAATTTTTAATAAAAACTTTAATATATATTTATATGATAACCACTTTATCATATAATATATATTATACTGGTTATCATATAAATATATATTAAACTATATGTTATATCAAATATAACATATAATCTATAGTTTAATATTATATCAAATACAACATAACCTACAGTTTAATTCTCTCAACAACAATATTTAATATAAATTTTATTTATATTAAATTTAATTATATGAATCCAATTCACATAATTAATATTTGAATCATATTCAAATATTTATTTCCTCTCAAATAAACTTTATATTATAATGTATCAAATACATTATAGTAATTATATCATATATAATTAAATTAAAATAATTATATCATATATAATTAATTCCCTCAATTAATTTGAACAATTCAAATTAATCAAAAAATTGATTCTCATTAATTCACCTGGAGCTACAGCAGGGACCTCATGGATCTGTAGATTGAAGCTCCAATGGTACGTGAATAATTAATTAATTATTCACCATCTGTTAACTGTCGGACATCCCACTAAAGATCGACAGCTGTACTCTTCACAAGACAGATATATTTCTGTGTCCACTGGATATAACTAGTTAACAGTACGACGACCCTTCACAAATTGCTTGTAAGTACAGTTGGGTCAAAATTATCGTTTTAACCCTGTAGTTACATCTAATTCATTAAGTACCACTGATCCCTCTAATGAACAATAAATCATAGTCCAACTATGACCAAACCCCTCATAGTCCAGGAGAGAGTGTGGTGCCACAACGTTCAAATCCTGAAATCAGATCGTAAGGGAGCAATTTATCTACTTTCCCCTATGTTGGGGAAGGAGTGAATTTCTTTTGATATAGTTTTGTTCCCACCTCCCTAATTAGACGAATCCCCAAAATGGTAGGTTTGTTGAGTTGACAATCTGGCCACTCTCACCCATACAAATCAAAGGACCGCCTTCATAGGCAGGAGTTCACAACTCAATTAGGATTCAGGTCATGTCACATATGGTCATCCTAGTGAAATGTAAGTCTCTATTATGAACGACGTATATAATGAGACTAGTCATTTCGTTGTCCGGTCTTATATAAACTCCTTTGTATAGAATATCTCTGCTCACATGTCTCCACATAAGTAATCAGGATCATATCATTTGTAGAACTAATTTAGTTTATTAGTTTGTGGGTTTCATGCAACTAAATGTCAAATAAAACATCTTACATTTTATTAGATAAATAAGATGTTTGTACAATACAATTACAAACTATAGGATCTTACAAGATTTAGGTTATCAACCCCGACAGTTATATACTGATTTTTTGTATAAATTTAAAAAAGTGTCAAATAACTTATTTGGATATTTTAAAGAAAAAACTACTTAATTGAATAGCCCACAAAAAGTTGTTTCTTTAATTTCTTTCCATGGTCTAAATTTCTAACTTTCTTCCTCTTTACATTTTCATTAATATATAAATATTTTCACATATTTTTAAATTTGACATCGACATCAAGAATTAATCGATATTTTTATTATATGATATAAAATTTTAAAAAAGTACAAAATAAAATGAAAAATAATTCTCAAAACCCATTTATGTTGAGAGATGCAAAGTTGTAATAGTGGAAATGATATGGAAATAAGTGGCAATAATAAGAGCTAGAACTCAACTTAACACCTGGTGAAAAGGTGTAGTCTTTCTAGCTTTAAGATCATCCAAGTAACACAATAAATTTGAAAATCCAAATTCATTCACATATCCTTAATGTTTTATGTATCAATTCATTTTCATGTATTTATATTTATGAAGTTTCATGTATGGAATCACATAGTTTTGGAAGAGTTCTGTTACCAAATGATAAGAAAACTACTTCAATTATGTTTGAGAATTCACTTTAGTCAAGGTGAATGCCACAACAATATTAACATAACCCCAATAACTAGTTGATAAACAATCCCAAGAAAGCTAGCTTAGAAGGATTGATCAAAGATCAAAAAGAAAGGAAAATTTCTCCCATCTTCAAGATTTCAAACTCTTCACAATCTATTTAGTCAAATTAGATTAAAAGTTCTATACATGCATTTTAAACTCAAGAATACATATAAAACATAAAAGCTTGAAAGAGATTTAACTCTATGAGAACTTTAATTCAAATTCAACTCCATATATGAACCTTCATAATCGGTACAATAATGCATTAAGGATGTGGATGAATATAAATTTTCAGATTTATTGTGTCTCTTGGATGACCATAAAACTTAAAATGTCACTTATTTCTTTATCACTCTTGAATGACTTTGACAGTTTGAAAGTTGCAACTCTCACTCCAAGTCACTTATTTTGGAATTAGAAATATCCTTCTTAAAAAATCCGGAATATCTCAGAGATCTACTAATTTTATATATACAAAAATCTCAACAGATCTGCAAATAGATATGTATCAAAAGATTTTATCAGATCCGACAAATTAATAATAAATTGGGTCACACCTTATCTCAATATATAAATAAATAAATTAGGTGACACTTTAGGAACAAATGAACTTGAAAGTTTCTTTCACTTTGATGTAAGCGTTAAAAATAAAGAAGCAGATTTTAAATATATTTTGAATTTAGATTTCAAAAAAAATGTATACCCTGCCATGGTTGAATATGACTTGAGATTCATTTACATAATTGCATTAGACGATAACTAGCCAATTAGGAAAAATTTAAGGTAGAAATTTGATTGCTTAGATATATTTCGCCTTTGAAATTAGGTTAAGCTGGGTTGGCAATAATTATTCTATGTATTGGGGATGGTGAGTTGAGTTCAGTGGCAGATTCATAAATTTTATATAGGAAATCACGGTATATACAAGTCTAATAAAAATATCTATAAATAAATGTAAAAAAGGTATTCATAGCTTCATAAATTAACTAATTTAATACATTACAATTGCTCTCTACGAGTTTTCATGTTTTGAAATCGATCCATGATAACTTCATTTTCTAATCTATCAAAATTTTCAATATAGGCTAGATAATCATTCACCTGCACATTGATCTCCCATTCGATTACGCAATCGAGTCTTCACAATATGTATAGCAAAAAATGTTCTCTCTACAGTAGTCGTGGCAATAGGTAAAAATCAATGCAAAAGTGAGTAATTTGTAGACTAATGGATAGAACTTGTCTTTATTCGTCAGGATCATTTTTATTGCAAGATCCTATATGCTTTTTAGCTCAACAAAGTCAATATTTGAACGCATATCAATAATGTAATTTTGAAACTGATCCTCAAACATAGAGAGTTCAACAGTTGAAAAGTCTCTTGGACAAAATTGAGCAAACAGACTAAGCTTTTTCCTATCAAAAGAAATAAATAAATTACTCGGATTTAGATGTGTCACAAGCAATTCAGTATTTGTTTAAGTAAAACGATTATTCAACTCTTGAAGTTACATATCAATGACGACATACAAAACACCAACACAATAATGATGTAAATTTGTAATTTGTTGAGATTTTCGTCTTTGTCGTCCTCGAATTAGAAATAGGTCATTCATTTTAAGAACTTCTATATCATGACTATGACAAAATCTGAAACTATATTCAATGATGAATCCTAATCAGACTCTCTAGTTGTTTGCAATATTTTGTTACAAATTTTGATCAAATTCATTGCATTCACAATATCTTGATCTTTTCTTTGTAATGCTTAAGACATGTTGTTTTTTTATTCCCAACATAATTTTCATAAAATGTATATGAAAAAAAGAAGTCAAAAGATAGTATCGAACTTATTATAATCTTATCAAACTTATTAGAATCTTCATTTCATATTTTTGTTCTAAATTTAATCCACATTGTTCAATTGTCTCAAGTACATCAATTACTGAAGAAAACATTATAATAAAACTCATTAAAGTGTAGTAATGTGATCCTCATCGATCTCCAGGTCGTTTGATCATTATCTTCTAATTTAATCCTCAACCATTTGAATTTTACCATTATTTAAAGCTTCAAAATTCTTCATTCTATGTTTCTCTCTTAGCATATCTCAACGTTTGATTCACAACATTTGTAACAATAAAAGATAGATCAATTTTTTGCTATAACTACAATAGCTAATTGAAACTAATGAGAAAAGCAATGGACGTAAAAAGTGCATTCATTTTCTTTCAAAACAAGTGCTTTCAATCCATTGAACTGACCTTGCATATTACTTGCTCCATCATACCTTTGTCCTGGTAAACTAGAAATACTTAATCCATGTTGAGAAAAAAAAATCATCTATAGCTTTCTTAAGCAATGGAGAACTTGTATCATTGACATGTATGATTCAAACAAATCATTCAATCATATGACCTTTATCTACACATTGTAATACAACCGACATTTGCTCCTTTGAATATACATATTTTGATTCGTCTATCACGATAGAAAACTGTTTATCACTCATATATTTTATAACAATATTAACAACTTCAACTGCAATGGAATGCATTATATTTTTTTTAATATCGAGTGCAGTCAATTTCAAATTATCTGGGGCATTTTTCAAAGTCACACAACTTCAATGTTCTTATTATGGTTGTATAATCATGTAAACGTTCAAGAAAATTACCTTGATTCTTTGAATCATTTGTTTCATCATGTCCACAGAATGCAAGCCCTCGTAATAAAAATTGAATACAATCAATTGATGCATCTAATCAAGTTCGATACTCAACTTGTGTTTGGTCAGATATCCTATTTATATAAAAAAAAAAAGTCTCAATATATTGTTTTCGTTTCAAAAGATCCTCATATTTACCCAAAGTCTTATTATGTGAATTATTAGGACCACCAACATGAATGTGTAATTTCTCTTTTTTCTTCCAATTAGAAAATCTTTCACTAACAAAAGAGTCATCTCCTGACTTTTCACTTACTTTTAGTTTGAATAGGTAGCAACATAAACAAAATGCAACATCCTTTGAAATGTTGTATTTTAACCAATTAGAATATTCACTAAACTAAACTTGGATTAAATTGTTTTGACTTTGTACTAAATTTCTTAAGTGAAAAAGTATGATTGAGGCTGACAATTTCCTATTAGTAAATATGCTCTATGAACTTGATTTCGATAATTATAATTATAATCACAAATTTTGGTTCTTAGACCAAGATTTGCCGACAGTTCTTCTAGATTAATTGATTTTTGTCTAAGATCGATCAGAATCCAAAACACTTTTCTTTTTTGAAGAGGATGCCTCTGCAGTCTCTATTGTTGTTTTTCTTTTATAATATTTCTTCATATTAATTTTGAACTGGCTTTACAAAAGTGTTAATAATAAGAATATTACATTCTATTACGTATATTTAAAAGTATAAAAATGAAAAGTCAAAATTTTAAAACTTACTTATCAAGTTCGTATATCCAAACAAGTGACAATAAATAATCATCTAGCTTAAAATCTGAAATTAATTTTAAAACTTTATATAAGTAATGGGAATGTAAAAATTACAGGAAAACAACTGAAAATATATAGCATAATGTTAAAAAAATTAATTATGCATAAAAAATGAATGTTTAATAGAATGTTGAAATTGAAAAGTGAATTTTAAAAGAAATCAAAGAACCGCCTTCAAATAAATGACATTTTTAATTGACATTTTTAATAGAACGTTGTTGAGATTGAAAAGTGAGTTTCAAAAGAAGAAAATGAAGTTTCTAAACTGCCGAGTCCTCTTATTAACTAAAAAGAGTATTGTTTGAATATTTATTAAAAAAAAAAGGCACATCTTGACCTTATATTTTAAACAAAATGGTGACCTACTTTCCTTTATTACAATTTACATGAATTGGGCTATAAAAACCTATTATAGTTTAAAAAAATTTGTGCAACAAAGTCACATAATATTCGGATTAAAATGTTGGTATGCGGTAGGGGGTTGAAGCCCCACACCACTTTTCAACAAAAACAACGCCTCATGCCAACCATCCAACGCCAATCATTCCACCATTCAACTAAACATATACTCTCTCAAATTCCAAACACTTATTTGAGGTGCGAATTTAATGAATAAAAATATATTTTATAATTTTCTATATGTAACTATTATAATTAATGAAGACAAAATACTATTATTTATATAATCAACAATCCTACCATATACTTTAACGGTCATGAAACATATGATTTGAATGTGCACAAAAAATAAGGTTGTCATAAGATGTCTATATAAATGTTCACAAATACATATATAACATGGTCAACAATGAATCCGTTTCATGCATAAAAAAAAAAAATATTGTTTATTAAGATAGTAGAGTTAGTCAGTCCTATCGAATATACACAAACAGTACATCTTCCTCGACTGTGACAAGACTATTAAGAAACAATCAGTCTTCTGGATGTCTGTGACAAAGAGGTATAAAAGAATGATTTGATCATCCTCAAGCAATCGCTTAATATCAAATTATTATAAAAGACAACTATTAAACACATAAACTAATAATTTTAAATTTGTACTTGACAATTTTGTCCGTCAAGTGTTTTTGTTTATGTTTTTTTCTTTAGTATATGATCAGTCGTGGTTATCATTGGAGAAGAATGACAAAGTTGGCAGTTGGATTTGGAAGTCCAAGGTGATCGTCAGAGTTGACCATTTATATGTGGCAATTGCAAAGTTGATCATTAGAGGTGGTCTTCATCAAACTTTGTTGTTTAGGGTAAATGTCAGTGTTGGTCATTAGATGTGGTTGTCACCGGAGTTGATCATCCGAGATGACCTTTGCTGGAATTATAATCAGAGGTGGTTGTTCAAGTCCGAAGTTGGTCACTGAGTTTGTTGAACGAAGGTGGTAGCAGGGTTGGTTGCTTGAGTGTGGCAGCTACCGGTGGCCAACATGTGGAGCCATTGAAAACATTGGAGGGAGGATGAGTTGATAAAAATAACCAATTCAACTCCACTAACATTTAAAGTTGGTAGACCAAACATTCAGTTGGTAAACCAAACTCATGTTGGGATGTTAAGAATTTAGATATATTATTTTCTAATGAAAAATACTTAGATACATCCTAAACAGCACTTATCTTTGTGTACCCCACCAAATTGTCTAATTACAATTTCTCATTTGAAAAATTATTTTTATTTCTTCTACGAAATATTCTAATTCTTTCTTTCGTGTAAAGGATGAGATAGAATGCATGAAGATGAGTGCATCTTAAGTATCATCCATTTCTAATTATCTTTCCAACTTTTGATTATGTTGAAATTGTTTGCTTACCTCAAGTTTTCCTCTAAAATTTTGCCAATTTATGAACTACACAACTCTACATAAGTTTATCAAGATAAAATGACCAGAATTCAACTAACTTATACATATATCCTCAATAAAAAAATCAAAGGTCTGAATCCCACATGTTGAACTAAAAAATAATAAAAAATAAGCATAATTCAACTGGCATAATGTTTGTACTATCAATCTCGAAATCAAAGATTTGATTCCTCCATCTTATATAATTGCCAAATATATGTATGTATGTAGGTCGATTAGAGGGTATAATACAAAAACTAATATGAGCATAACCGAGAGAGTGTCAAGAACTAGTGCACACGAAATTAGCAAGTAGTTAAATTAGTTCTTTACTTTTAATTTATGTTAGTGAGTTTAATTTCGGATAGTTCCTCCTAATTGAAGAGAAGTGGCTTAATCGCTTAGTGGAAATGATGAGGGAGAATTTCATGGTCATTAAATTTAGTGAATTAGTGGTTAGTTTTTATCCTCTTTTTTTCTTCAATCGATAAGTATTGCTTCCATTTAATTTGTTCAAGTTTTGTCACTTTTCTATATACAAATTTCTTCTGCTTCTTTGAGATCCAAACGACAATTTGTTTAATATGACCCGATTTCTCGAAGCGATGACACGCTACCTTTACCTAACAATGACATTTGATGTGTCCTAGCTCGCCACACCTAAACATTCCTTCAATTTTCCATTGGGATTACTCTTCACCTTTCAATCCTTGCTTTCATTTGAGTAACACTCGTGTTGTAATGTCTTAAATATGTTATTTGGCACTTCAAATGACCTAAGGTATTTACGTATTTTCCATCTTCATTTTATTTACATTTACGATCCTAAGGTTAATAGAAGTGTATTGTATAAACTCTCTAAACCCTAGAGGCACCTTCATTCTGTAATTCTATATTATTCTATCTAATAAAATTGTTCTCCCTCTACCTGATGGACGTAGCTAACATATTGTTACTTAACCACCTTTGTATGTCGATTCTATACTGCGTTCTTTATTTATTGATTTCATAAAAACTCAGAAGAATAATTAGTCTTTTCCCTATATTTTACAGAAAGAACAACTTTCACGCATCTTAGAATGAGTTTGCTTGCTATTGCAAAGCATTTGTTTCATCCATGCTTCCTAATTTGAGAGCAACTTTTCCAACTTAGTGATAGAAGTTTTATTTACCAAACCTTGTATCGATGAAATAAACAACATAAACTTCTATGCAGGCCACCAATAATATAAGGATGCAAACGACCATCACTAATTGGTTCATTTTGTCCAATTCTTAAATTTTAAAACAAAAAGTCTTAATCTTCAAAAGATATTCTGAAACAGAAAATTTACCTTAAGTTGTTTTAGCAAGTTCGTTCTCCAAAAACATCGCAACCTCGTCATGCTCTTTTGAGAGTGAACAAAATTTCAAGTGTCTCCCAGACTTTCTGACATAACGACACGTGACAAGAAGAATTCACGATAGTGTTGTGGGACCAATTAGAAACTTTTGTTCAGTCTTTTCATGTTCTGTTACAAATCTTTTAGTGTTCGAATTTTAGAGCCTTTAATGTTGTATTTTGAATTTTTTAATATTTGCTAGTTTTAACTTTATTCTAGGACCCTGAACAAAGATTTTACGATACCTAACTATCTATTTTATTAATATTATCCAATTCATTAAATTAGTTTGATTGTAATCAAATGTGTAAAAGGTTTATTTGAGGTTTATGCATGCATGTAGTAATGACCTATTAGTAAATATTAGAAAAGTTGGGTTGTTAAAAAAAATCAAGAAAGTTTCAATTTTGACCTTTTTGTTTTTGTATTGGTATAATTATAAAAAATGAAGCATAAATCAAATTCCTTTCTTAAATTAAAGTAAGATGAAATTACAAAAAAAAAATGTAAACACAAACCAAAATAACATGGACACCCAATATAGACTATTATAACACAGACTCTAAAATAGTATGCACTCTAAATATATACCATTATAACTCAAACTATTTTAGTTTGAACCATAAACAGAGATGGTTATAACTCATATTAAAATAGTTTACACTCCAAACAGACTATTATAATCTATATACAATAAAGACACACATATTATGATAACCAACTAAGCGGTCTAAACATTCCCTTAGTGAGGTTTTTTAAACATATTTAATTCTAAAATCAATTTATCGAGTTCTACACATAATAGATGAGAAAATTTAAAGAACATTGAGTTAGGGTTTCAATCAAAGCATATTTTCACGATGGATTATTATTAATTATAAAGAATGGTTCCTTATAAAACAAAAAAATCTTTTATCCTAAAGATAAGGAAAGAATAGAGGAGGCCTAACCAGACCTAACATATTGGGAAAACTAACTATGAACAAAAAAAAAAAAAAAAATCAAATAAGAAAAATAAATGGAATGAATAAATCTTTGTAAATCTTCCTATTGTATTTCCTATATTCCTCAAACTAGATATGGTGCAAGCATGGAACCAAAACCAAACTTGGAGATGAAAGTTTGAAGCTTGGATAAGCTCAATTGCTTCGTAAATAGGTCTGTAAGTTGTGAAGTGACAAAAGGTAGAGATGAACCCTTCTTTAAGCTTGTTTCTTACTAGATGACAATCAATATCAAGATGCTTTGTCCTTTCATGAAAGCCAGGGTTGAAGGCAATGTGAATTGCAACCTTCTTGTCACAAAAAAGTTGTATTGGAAGAGAGTAGTTCACATACAAATCTTGAAGGATGGAAGTTATCCACTGAAGTTCTGATACAGTAGTGGCCATGCTTCGGTATTCTACTTCTACATGGCTTAGAAGCAGTTGCTTATTTCTTTGTTTTTCAGTAAATTAATGAGTTGTCAAGTAGAATACAAAACACTGTTAAGAACTTTATCGAATTTGGACAAGTAGCCCAGTCAGTACCACAAAAGCTTTGATATTTGTGTTAGAATCTATAAGATAAAAGAGACCTTCATTGTTGCATCCTTTTAGGTATTTCAACAAATGAATGGTTGCATTCCAATGTGAAAGCCAAGGATTGTCCATAAACTGACTAAGTTGTTGCAACTATAGCTAATATCTATGTTAGTCATGTTCAAATACAACAATCTCCCAATTTGTTCATGTTTCTCAAGTTTCTAATTATCAAATTTAGTCAATTATAATCCAGAGGGTAGATAAGTGTTAATAGCTTTAGCATCTTGTAAGTTCATGTCATGAAGCATATATTTGACATATTTCTTTTGAGATATAAATGTTCCTGAGGGAGATCTTGCTATTTCGAGGCCAGAAAAGTATTTGGCCAGTCCTAAATCTTTGATAGAAAAGGCTTTACTTACGAACTGTTTGAACTTGTTAATTTCTTCAATTGAATTCCCAATTATAAGAAGATCATCTACATACATCAGAAGCTAAAGTTATATGCCATCAACATGTTTTGCGAAAAGTCATTTTCATTGATACTTTGAAAGAATCCATAGAATGTCAACATATGAGTCAGTTCATTGTTCTATTGTTCGAAATGCTTGTTTCGATCCATAGAGGGATCTCTTAAGTTTGCAAACTTGATTCGGAGCATCGTTTGTGTAACCAAAGGTGGCTTTATGTAAAGTTCTTCCTGGATGTGTCCATGTAGAAAAACATTATTAATATCTAGCTGAAAGATAGATCACTATTGAACGGTTGCAATAATAATTAAGATTCTCACAGTGACAAGCTTCACAGCTGGAGAAAAAATTTCTGCGTAGTCTTCTTCTTCTTTCTGGTTGTAGCCTTTAGCTACTAGCATAGCTTCATACCTCTCAACTTCACCTACAATATTTCTTTTAATTTTAAAAACCCACTTGGAGCCTATAGCCTTTTCACCTTTAGGCAATGAGGTTAATTCCTAGATCTGATTTTTTTCAAGGGCTGCAATCTCTTGATTCATTGCTACTATCCACTTGGGATCATTCTGTACCTTGTAGAATGATGCAAATTCAGCATCAGTGTCAACTTTGGCTATAAAGATATGGTATGAGTGATTAAATTTAGGACTGAAGGCCAGAAGTGATGTGTTTAGAGGGAAAGAACAAAGTCATTAAAGTAAGATGGAAGTTGAATTTGTCTTCTAGGGAATCTGCTTGAGGGTACAGGGTCCGTACATACATGATCAGTTTCATAAGTTTCAGAATCAACATTTACATTGGATTCAAAAGGTAAAATTGCTTCTAATCTAGGTTGGTCAAAGATTGGCTCATGATCAGTGTCAAAATGCTCAAATGCTAAGGTATCTTCGTATTAACAGGCAAATAATTTGGAAAATTCTCTCTTACCATCCTTTAAAGCAAATAGAAAAACATTCTCATGAAACATAATATCTCTACTGGTCAACATTACTTTCTTATCAAGATCATATATTTATATTTCTTTTGTCCAATTGGATATCATAGAAAAACACACACTTATGTGCCCTAGGTCAAATTTTATTCTCCCCAGTTATAGGTTGGTTGCATAGCTCAAGCACCCAAAAGCTTTGAAGGAACTATAAGGAATTGGTTTGTTAAAAAATTTGGTATAGGGAACTTCCCAATTTAGGAATCTAGAGGGTATGAGGTTGATCAAATAAGTAGTTGTCACGATGCATTCACCCCTAAATCGAATAGGAAGAGAGGCATGTGTTCTCAAAGCCTTTGTTAAGTCCAGTAGATTATGTGTTTTCTCTCAACAATTCCATTTTGCTGTGGAGTATGTTTATTACTCTTTTGATTAATTGTTCTATTATTTCTCAAGAGAGAATTTATTTCATGGTTCACGAACTTAGTCTCATTATCACTTCTAAGCACTTTTATCTATCTGTGAAACTGAGTATTGATGAGAGCAAAAAAAATTTTGTGAGTTTTGTGGACCTAAGTTTTGTCATAGAGCAAATGAATCCATATACACCTAGTGAAGTCATAAACAATGGTGGGAAATGATGAGCTCCTGAGTAGGATTTGGCTTTGTAAAAACTCCACAAATCAGTATATAACAGGTCAAAAGGTTTCTCATTTTGGGAAAAGTTAATCTACACTGCTTAGACATAGGGCAAACATTACAAAAATAATTCTTAGGAGTCTAAATGTTTAATTCCTTAATATGAGCAAGATGATTAAAAGAACAATATGTCAATTTCTAGCATGCCATAACAAAGCATCACTCTCATTACATTCAAAGGTTCTAACATTTCCAAAAAACAGAGTTTGAAACTGTATGCATAATTATGCTATTCCCAAAAAGTTGCCGTATTTTTTCCTTAGTAACTCCAAAACTATTTCCATCAATCTTGTATAAGCCTTGATCAAGTCTCCCAATGGTTATGAACCTATTCTCCTGTAAATAGACAATCGGATAAAAGATTACTCTCATGCTACTATCCTTAGGCATCTTACTAACATATAGCAAGTTGTACTTAAACCAAGATTATCGTGCAACTGTACCTAAAATAAAGATAAGGAAAGAATAAAGGAGGTTTAACCAGACCTAACCATAATGGGAAAACTAACTACAAACAAAACAATCAAATAAAGAAAATAAATGGAATGAATAAATCTTCATAAATCTTCTTGTTATATTTCCTATAAATTTAGTGTGTTTAGAGTTAACATACATCTTAATCTTCAGGGACATATGACAATTTTGATGATTAAACTACACAGTTGTATGTGGTCATCTTCTTTCTCTTTCTATGATTTCTCTTTTTTCTTTCTTTCTTTTTCTTTTTTTTTTTTCTTTTCCTTTCCTTAATGTACTCTTTATTCCTTGGCAAACATGTGCTGCCACAATGCCACTATTGCCTCTAATGTCATTGTACCATATGAGAAACATACATCTCTAAAGTTCTTTTTACGTCGTTAAAAACACTTTAGTAACAAAAAAAAAACACGCATACAAAACATCAGTGAAATTTTGTCGATGAAAGGAAATTGTGACGTTTTATGGAAATATAGAAACTTACTCGACAATCATTTTGTGTACATGGTAACTTTCAACTATTTATTAGAATGTAGCATTTTGCATGGTGTTTACTAACGGTTCAACCCAAATCGGATGAAATAACTAAACCCATATTTGTCATAAGCTAAGGGTAAAAGAACACTTTGTTGCAATTCCCAAATGCAACAAAAACACATTTTGCAACTAGAATCAAATTTGTCATTTGACGGGCGATAAAACAAATTGTCGTAACTTTGGCGAAGACATGCATATGGCCTTCATTGCTAGAATAGCAAGATGAGTTATTTGTTGTTATAATTTTATCATTAAAAGTTATATTTCTTGTGGTGGTAGCTTGAACGTTCGATCTAGACCAACAAAGCTACTTCCAAAATTTGAAGAACAAAGAAATTCTCATATGTAAGTCTGGATTCAAATAGATATAATATTGAATGCCAAATGACGATGACACTGTGTGGATAGGATGGATAGAGCTAAGAAGAAGAAGAAGAAGAAGAAGAAAGAGTAAATCGTATAAGTAAAATCCAATCAATAAAATTGTCATTTCATCCAAGAATAATCAAGATTATCAAGTCAACATTTCGTTAAGTCAATTATTTGCAAGCTAAAGCTAGAACTTTTGGAGCAAACATACTAATTACATCTACCAACTAACCACTTCAATCTACCAAAGGTGTAATTTACTCTTAAATTTTACCCTTTTTCTTTTTAAAACTTGTTTTTTTTCTCTCTTTTATGTGGCTCAATTAAAATTAGACAATAAAATTGAAATTATATTGTAGTTTTTAAAAATATTTATGAAAATATGGTACTTTTAAAAATATTGTAGTTTTCTAATAATTACAATCTCTCTGTTCTCTTTTCTCCCAATTTTCAATAATCTCCACTCATGACTCACATTTTTCTCTCTATCTTCTTTATCTTTCTATTTCTATCTTCTCTCGATCTTTCTTCTTCTTTCTTCTACCATTTTTCTACTTCATTTTTCATCAAATCAATTTAATTAACTATAGAACCCAAATACTATAGATCAATCAGCTTTGGATTTATTATATTAACTTTTGAATTTTTTTTTGGAAGTTATAATTTCAATTTTATTTTATGATGGGGAACGATAGTCCATTCTAAATTTCATTTGTTTTGTGGGAAAAAAAGAAGTGAGAAAAAAATTTGGTGTCAAAATTTGAATGTTCTTAAATCAATAGGTTAATTTAGAAAATTCAAATTGAACCATTTCATTTATATATTTTTTCTTGAAAAAAATCAATAGGTGGAGGTACAATAGTATATCGTACATGTAGTATATGTACTCCATGTAACTCTCATACCAAAAGCAGTTTTTAATTATTAGATTTCGTGTGGGAATAAAATGGATGTTTAACCAAATTTGATATATTTTTTAAACCAAGTTTGCGTGAATGATAAAGTAAAGTATTTAAAATGAGATTTGTTTTTTTTAATTGATTTAATTGTTAAATTACCCAAGATAACATTATAACCATCCTCTAAAAAGGGTAAAAGGGGAAAACGAATGTTTCTCCCCGTAGCCCCTTTTAGATAGGTATAGATATAGATAGATACCATAGCCCTTTTTAGATAGTACTAGTCGGAACTATGTGTATTGCATATGTTACATAACATTGAATAAATCTTATTCTCACACAAACGTTAAAATATATATATATATAATTTAGAGATAAAATGTGATTTTTTTTTAAAAAAAAAAGAAAGTATTTATTAGTGACAAATTTAGAATTTTTTTAATGATTTGGATGTGAAATTACATAAGATATCCCAATGACCAAAGGGGTAAAAGAAGAATCAAATGTTTCTCCTCATAACCTCTTTTAGATTGTATAGATAGATATAGATAAACATAGATAGATAGATAAATAGATATAGATGTAAAAAATATCTTTTAGACACAAAATAATAATAATAATAATAATAATAATAATAATAATAATAATAATAATAATAATAATAGTAATAACATATAAGACACTTATTAACCAAAAGTAAAATTGCGTAAATATTTAGATAATTTATAAAAGGTTAAAAAACAATATTAGTCTCTAAACTTTCATGAAAGTAATAATACAACCATGTCAAACGCGCTCCACCCCAAGAATACCATCGCGCTTCATGGAGATTAACTAAACATGACACTAACATCAAGTGCACGAAGTGTCTTGACTTGTTCAAAAACAAACTTCCACTCATCATCTGTAATATGCATGCTTGTGTATATCTCATGACAGCTCCTCGTTTGCATCATCATCAAACCCTGAAAATTATGTCCCTAACCATGTTAAACTTAATCTTGCTCAATGTCAATATTGTCGAAAAAAAACTCATACAACTCCGATTTATTCTTTTAGTTGGTCATTGGGTCAAATCAAATAAGTCTATTTTTTAACTTAATTGGACTTTATCCAAAATATTAATATAAATTGGACCAAATTAATTTGATTCAATTCAACAGTCATGATGAAAATATGTGGCAAGATTTGCCAGTTTATGTCTTCAACTCTAATTTGGGGCACGTGTCAACTTTTGATTAGTCCAAAATTTAATTATTTATAATTTTGTCATTAATGTATTAAATGAGGTAACAATTTGTGATTGGCTCAAAATTTCTTATACAACAACTATAAAGATTAAATTATATTTAAGTTTTTTTTTTTTTTTTTTAATTTTTATAGATGTTACAATTTACTAAAGAAATGAAAATCTTGTTTATTAAGTAAAGTAATCACCATAAAAATTTTAGATAGAAACATATAAATCAAATTTTAACCTAACTTTTAGTTTTTTAAAGTATAATAAAGTTGGACATACCATAAGTCCTCAACACATAATTTATGCTAATATTGAATGAAGATTGGTTGTTTCATATATATTTTTTATTCTTTAAAATTAAATCTCCACCAACAAAATTTAGGTTTTTTTGAAGTTTTAAAACGAAAAACAATTTACTTTCTAGAAAAAAAAAAATGAAAAACAAAAGTTGTATCCCCGTGAATCGAACCACGGATTGGAGGGGATTGAGTCCAACCAACTCTTAGACAAAAATTATATATATTCTTAATTGAGGTTGAATGTTCAACTCTCGACTTTTTTTTTTTTTTTTTTTTTTTTTTTTTTTTTTTTAAATTTAACTCTCGACCTTTTCAATTTTACTTTTTTTTTGTTTTCATCAATTGACTAGATCGTTTGAAACATCAAAGTTCTTACAAAATCATTATATTTTTCAAATAATTTTCTCAAATTACAATATCCATTTTTTACCTATCCGACTTTTTTCGAAGACAAAATCCTTGACTTTCCCCGATCAAATTTGAATGGGCGTTACCAAGTTTTTTCATCCTCCATTTCTCTCTGTGATGTGACAAAGAATATCAAATACTATTTGCTAACTATTAAAAAATAAACAATTGATTTTCCTTTTCCTTTTTTTAGTACGAGCAATGCGTGCTTATTTAATTTCATATTGTTTACTTTTCACTACTTTACAAAATTTCAAATTAGATTAATTTTCCTTCTCAATAATCTTTCCTTTTTAGGAAGCATCGATTTCACAAGACCACCCAAACAAATTTTACAAATTTAGAAAAAGAAAAACAATTTGATATATATTATTAACAAATATGTTCATCAATTTACGAACTCTAATGAACTAAAAAAGGGGAAAATCCCCAAATTTGCAAACGGGAAAGTAGATGCCACAGCAACAAAATATCCCTGTTCGATAAAGGGGGAAAATAATATATATATATAAAAAAAAAAAAAAAAAAAAGGAAAATGATGGGAGAAAATTGAGGATTGATATAAAGAAAAAAGAAAATTCAAAGCCACAAAGCGCCGGCTTGTTTCAAAATAGGAACCAAATCCCCAGAAATATGAGTAGCCATGACTCTATCCAAACCCCCAAACAAGGTTCCCCCAATAAACACAGCCGGCAATTGTAATTTAACATTGGAAGATTTGGCAAAAGCCTCCAATTCCTTAACAACTCCAGATTCATGTTCTTCATCCACCTCGTACACCGCCGGATTTGCCCCTAGTCCTAAGAGAAGACGCTTCACCACATGGCTCATACAGCACCCTCTTCTAGCGAACACTATGGCCGCACTCTCCGACACCGACGCAATCACGTCGCTTCTACTTCCCCCACCTTCCGCCGTCGCGGACGCTGATCCGCCGCCCCATGGTGGTCGGGTTGATAATGTGGTTTGTTTTGTGTCAATGGATTGCCATGACCGGTAAGGAATCGCTTGGTGCATGATTTAATTAGTAAGCACAGGGGGGAAATTTTTGCAGGGAGTTTTGTTTGTTTGGTTTGAGTTCGGAAAGTGGTGGGAATTGGTGATTTAAATGAGGACGAAATTAAGGGCAGGGGGTGAGGCGTCAACGGCAGTTAGGCAACAATTGAAGGTTACGCGGAGCTTCACTATACTGGGCTCCACCTGACGTTTCTCATGACTCATTTCCTCTCATTATTTTCATTTTTTTCCTTTTCTTTATGTTTGGTTATGTGTATGCCTGACGTCTCCCTTTGCGTCTTTTTTTTTTCTTATTTGACTTTTATTATATATTTTTTTTTTAATCTTCATTTCTTATTCCCTACTCTCACCACTCCTAACTCTCCGACCTTCTTTTAGGGCGAAAGTACGAGTTTACCCCCCTTCAATTTTAATTTTATAATGACTTTTTTAATTTTATTTCTAATAATTTCGTGAATCCTTCACAATTTAAAATTTAAATTTTGAGTAGACATAAAATTAATATAATTACTTTTTTTTTTAATTTAATTAGGTAAAAAACTTTTACACAAAGTTTAAGTTTAACAACATGCTAAAAATTATTAAAAAGTTAGGTGTTAATACTTTGATCTAACAATGTCATCCTTATTTATCTTTAATACTCTAAAAATAAAAGTTATTCATATAGATTCCTTTTAGGAGATAATCTTACTTAACTTTAGAGTTCATATAATTGAACCACAAAAAAACAAGGTGTACCTTATTAATAGAGATAATAACTTTTAATTAATTTAAGACTTTCTTAATCATACTTTCATATCTTCAGATTCTATTTCATTTGAAAGTGATAGTTGCTTCAGTTATGTCATCTTCTAGTTACCTTGTTTTGGGATTACTTTCACTTTCTAGAAGCATGATCTAAATTAGGTGTTTTTCTTAATCGTATTTATTTATTTAGACGCAATTAAAAGAAATTATTTGATAGAATAAAATATTATACAATCAAATAACGCAAAAATAATAAAATCAAACTTGGTAACCATGGAACACACATGAGTAAATAATTTATTGAGAGAGAAAAAAAAAAGAAAAAGAAAAAAGAGAAGAAGGTGCAGAAGAGAAGAGAGGGAGGAAAAAGACAAGAAAACGTGAAGGTGAGGAGATGGGTTGTCAGCTTCAGCATTGAGCGGGGGCCCGCCACGTGGAAAGCAAAGAGGTGGTATTTATCATCTCTCGTCCTCGTCGGCGGAGCAACATCAGCCACCCACCCTAATATTTTGTCCGCCGTGTCAAAAGGATAACGATATACGTGTCCGCTATGACCTCCTTATGACGCATTCCACCTTCTCTTTTTAATTGATTGATTTTAATATTTATTAAAAGTCGGCCACATCGCCGTCTCCGTCACCGTCATCATACGCGCCTCCCAATCGAGTTTCCAAGTTGCGATGAATTTGCTTTCGATTTGCGTCGCTGCTGGCTCACACGTCTCAAACGATTTCCTCGTGCTTCCTTTAACTACTTGCCTTGCCGACCCTCACTTTCCATATTACTAATCATCCTTGGAAGATGCTATATTCTCCACCAAAATGTTTGGTTTTACTTTGTTTGATGACTTTAAATGATGATATGAAAATTTTATGGTTAATTTCAAACTTGATTTTTGTTGAAAGTTTGAATTTCCGACTTTAAAAAAGGTCATTTATTCTCGTTTTCATCGGCTAATTTTTTAAAAAGTTACTACAATTATATCTAAACTTTCACTTTTACTTTCGTAAAATTTTATAAAATCATCATATTTTTTTTTAGAGAAATTGCAATGAGTAACAGGTATTTGTAAATTTAACATTGTTTTTTTTTTCTAAAATTGAAATAATAGCGAAAAAAAAAAAGACTTTTGAAATATAGAAAAATGAACCAAAATATATATAAAGAATAGCAAAATATCACAGTCTACTTGAAATAGACTGCGATAGATAACTATATGTGGCGGTCTATTATTGATAGTTGTCTAGTTCGATTTTATTGATCTGGTTTAAATTTTGGTATTAGTTTCTTTATGTTTTAATTTTTTTATTTAATTTTGATGGTATATCTTAATTGCATTAAATTGTGTCACCTAATATGTCAAATATAAAATATGTCAGTTAATTTAATTAATCTTTTTAAATATAAAAAAATATTTAAAAATATTTACATTTTATAGTAAAATGGTTCAAAAGGTCAAGCATTTTGGAACTTTTTGAATATTTTTTAGATTTTTCTATTTATAAGAAATTTTAATATGGTTTTGATAGCATGTAAGTTACATTTAATTTGATATATCAATTCACAATTGATTGATAAATGGGATTTAGAGAAAAAGAAAAACATATCATTGATATTGTTCATATACCAAATATGTAGAATATCATTGAAAATGGTATATACTTAAAGTATAACATTTAGTATTTCTATTTTATATCAATACTAATTCAAAATGTTTTTTTAAGTATATCATTATTGTATCAATTGTATATCATCATTCATTCAAAATGCAATACCAAGTATTACATTGGTGTATCAATAGTTTATGATACCCATTCAAAACTCATTTAAGATTTAATAATGGTGTATCAATAGTATATTTATTATCATTAAAAATTCATTTCGAGTATATCATTGGTAGATCGGAAGTATATCACCACTTATTATAAATTCATTTTAAGTTTAACATCGGTGTATCAATAGTATATCAAATTATGTCAATTCAAAATTCATTTCAAGTATAATATTGATGTACCATTAGTCTATCATTACTTCTTAAACAATACATTTGTTCTAACATATCAGTAGAGGGTAATCACTCACTCATTCAAAATTCAATTTCAAGTGTAACATTGATGTATCAATAGTTTATCAACCTACATTCAATAGGTGAATTGAACTTTATAAGTTGATGATGATATACTAGAACATCAATACTCCAAAACAAATGAATAAAAATAAAAATTGAATCTATAAATAATAACAAGTGCATGAGTACTTATCAACCAATAAATTTGGTATAATAATAGTAAATTTTAGTATATTAATTCTATAACTGATCGAATAAAGTATATTAGTTAATTGATATATCAAACATAAAATATATCAGATACATTATTGATATACACGTTGATACAGAAATAAAATCTAATTTACAATTTTTATGTATTAAATATGAAGGAAGGGAAGAAATGGAAGTTTTATTATCCATATGAATTTAAGAGTTAGTATTGATGATGAAATGGATTGTTGAAAATGAGAGTATAATATAGGGAGATGACATAAAGTATGAGAATTGAAAGAATCAAATAATTTTAGAAGGGGAGAGTATGTGATGTAGCATTCTCATTTGTTGTCAAAGCCCCAAAAACAAGGAAGTAGTCAATGCAATGAGATGGGCAAAAGATTGAGATATTGGGAATAATTGTCTACTTGGAAAACACTTGTTCATATAATATAGGTGTGAAATGTGATGTCAAATTCATTCAAAATGCCATACAACTATCCTCCAAAAGTCAAAATGACAAAAAATTAATGGTATCTTGAATTTATTATCTGATGTTCGAAAGTAGTATTCATATTTATCGATTTAAAGGAGTGCTTTAATATAACAGTATTCTCTCTCTATCTGTAGTCGTAGTTAATATATTATTAGTGAACCACATAAATCTTTGTATCAGCATATTTAATTAAAAGATGTGTCAAAATGGTCAGTTTCTTTAGAATACAAATAGAGTTAAAAGATTAATGGTATGATTTTAAAGGAATGATATATTTAAAGGGTGAAAAAGTGAGAAGCACGTTGGTTCCACCGTCCGAGTCGATTTTGGAATGATTCAAAAGAGCAAAAGATGGGGAAACCATAGTTTAAAAAAAAAGAGGTTGAAAGGATTAATTAGTTTAATGGAAAAGGGCAGGAAATGAGGAAAATGAATGTGTATTATTTTATGTTTACCCAATTTGTGAATACTGAATAATTTAAAGAGAGTGGAGAGAGAGAAAATCAACGCGGTATGAATATTTAAAGAAACTACTACTACATCAAATCCGCCGCTAATGGAAAGGTCATTTGAATTTTGATTTGTGTCTCATATTTTCTTTTTCCGCCGAGTTTCGTTCACATCATGTTTTTGTCGAATATGGCATCAAATCTGAGGGGAATGACGTGTCCTTCCTCTTTCTCTCTCTCTCTCTCTCCACGAAACCATTCTCATTTTCAAAGACGGTGCTACAAATTAAATGGTAAGGAAGTGTTTGTCTTCCACTTCCATTTTACCAACTTAAACCGAATAATTATTAGATATATATTATTAAATTTACTTTCAACAAAATTTAAACTTTTTTTTTTTTTGTCCATATGTGATTTAAGATGGTATCGAGTAGTTGATTCATAGAGATTTTGTATTCAAACTCTTACAATGTTATTTATTCTCCAATTAATATTGATTTGTACTTATTGAATCTTCTTCATATTTTAAGTTCACAAATGAATGGAAGTGTTAGATGATATGATATTAAATTTCAGTAATTTAAGAGTGGTAAATAACTTACCTTTGTTTACTATCTTTGTTGTTGTGTGAATGAATTTGGTTGGTAGGTCAGGTCGGAAGCTATTAACATATATCATCAATACACTTTAATCATCAAATGCACAAGTTAAAATCAAACACAAAATGGCATTAAGCTGAGTGTTAGGAACTTAGTTCTTGAGCACTGGTGCAGTTGATGAAATCTTGCAAGCAACTGTTCTAGGGAGTGTGCAAAGGCAACACACGGGTGAAGAGCAGGGCAACGTGACAACGGTAGGCGCACGAAGCATTAGCGCGTGAGATCCTACATAACTTGTATGCATGATATGTGGCAAGCATTTTGAGAGACACTTAATAATAGAATATTATTATTAAGTGTGCTTGTCCAAATAAGCTAGTAAGCATGAACATAAGCAAGAGTTGTAGACATTCATGATGATGGGCATCATGAGTGGTTATTCCCTAATTTATAGGAAGGTGGTCTTGAAAATAAGTGGGAAGTGGAGACTATATTTAGCAAGAGAAGTGGGTATTTTCCTCTCCTACTTCCACTCCCTCGCTATAAAAAAGCAACCTTGGGGGTTGTCCAATGCATCTAATCCTTTAGGTATTCATACTTCCTTTGGGAAGGATCCCTTGCTAAGGAAGATCTCCCATGGTGGGAGACTTCTACTCTCAGGTCTTGTAAAGTGTGGTTTTAATAGTATTTTTTGAATAAAGTGTTATATTTCCACCATGTGTATGTGTATCTCTCCTAGCCGATATACAGTGTGAGTGTGTGAGTTCAAAAGTCCCCCTTTGGAAGGTCATCGAGTGTTTGAGTGTTCTATGGGTGTTTCGGGCAAGTTTATAGGCTGAATAAAGAGAGTATCCTTAGGTTGCACAAGGTAAAAGGGTGATAAATTCCCTAGCAGACTTCTATCGGTGACATTGAGTATGGTTAGGTTGTCTATTTTATGCTGAGAGTGAATGCCTCTAGTTACAACTATTTATCTTACAGTGCCATTAAGCTTATACATGTCATGAAATCGACTAATAAAGTTAAACAGAAAAGGTAAGGAGTAAGAGAAGTCAATATAGAAATTTATGTAGTTTACTACACTGTGTTAGCTATGCTACAAGTAGAGGTATAGAAAAATTTATTATTAAAATGAAAATATCAATTCAAAATTCAAAAACACTAAAAGAAATAGGAAATTAGAGAGAAAATTTCGACATAGAGATTTATATGGTTCACTAACAACAAAACTCTATATGATCATTTAGAATATCAGAAATAGATTCAATATATAATTGGTCGGTGGTGTTAGCAAAGAGCTCTCAAAGTCTTCTTCCTGTGTCATACAAATCTAACTTGAGTTAATCTTCTTGACTTTGCCTTGTATGGTTTTATAGCCTCTTAGGTCCTTTCCATTTTGAGACTTGTGGCCCTATCATTTGAACTATGCGAGTTAGAATTTTCTCATTTGAACAATTTACTTGAACTATAATCTAATTAAATTTAATTGAGTAGTCATATATTAACTATGACCATTTTCTAAAGCTAATGAATTAACATGATTTTTTTAAAAAAAAAAATTCAACTTATTGAATAGTTATTATTATTATATTTTTTTGTTAAATGATAGAAATAGAAATTTTGAGCATTTGAGGAATTAGTTTTCAACAATATATATATATATAAAAGTTGTTTTGGTCCACATATTTTGTTCCATTTCGTAAAAGGTTCTTGATACACATGCAAATGCAATTTGAAAGAGTTTCTTGAAAGATTCTGTTAATATTTATTTTTCATATTTTATTAAAAAATACCCAACACGAGAAAGAGACTAAGTTAATTTTAAATAGAAAAACACCATTGAGAAAATATAAAATCATTGGTCATGGAATTCGTTATTTAATCCCTTAGGAAATTTCCCTAACCAATAATGCCATCTTTTTAAAAGGAAAAAGAAAGGATTAAAAAAAATAAAAAAAATAAGTGGACCGTTTATTAAAAATCAACTTTCAGTTGGCCCAATTTTCGGATCGGCCCTTTCTAGAAAAATGGTACCAAAAGTGGATACCTATTTTGATTTTTGACCAGTTTTTCAAAATTTTGATTTATGGCCATTCGATTGATGAGAGTCTATCACATTTTTTCATTATACCCCTCACTCCTAGTGCCATCAATAGAGATGTCCAATTTCTTCACGGAACCGAGTCCTATGGGATTCGTCCTGTACGGGTGGAATTTTCCGATTAGGCAGAAAATGGGAGAAAAAATTTCCCGTGAGCTAAACGGGATTCCCCTCTCCACCTCGTACAGGACGGATCCCTATGTATTTAGTATAGTTTCTAATATATTTTATTTTATTATTATTATTATAAATTTCAATTTGATTATTTATTGGGAAAGATAATGAATATGTTTAAATTGAATGTTTAAATTGAATGTTTAAATTTAGTTTATATATGTGAATAATTTGATTTATGTTTATTTATTTCTACTAAAAAAAATTAATTAGCTTTTTTAAGCTAAAATTTGAGTAATTTATCTTTAATTCAAATTGTTATATAGAACTAACCATAATAAACAATTTAGTGATAAATTTGATTATTTAATTAAAATTTGCTCACATTAGTGATTTAAATTAATTGGTTTTTTACAAAAAAAAAAAAATAACAGGAAAAAATTCCCCACGGAGAATCCCCACCCCGATCCTCGCGGAAAATTTCACAGGATGAAGAATGAAATGGGGAGTAGGGACGGGATGGGGAATGACATCCCCGGCCCCACCCCATCCTCTGGATATTTCTAGGCTTCAAATTCTGTTGCGTTGGTCATTTTTACGAAGAAAAGTTTGTTGGGCCATTTTTGTAAAATACAATTTCATTTCTATGTCCAATTGCCCCTCTTTCCTTTAAAAAGAGAGGTAGATGTTCTTTTTTATTGAATAATTTTAATTATTATAAGCATAAATGTTAACATTGATCATCTTAAAATTATTGAGGTAGCTATAAATATTTTGGTAAAAGAAAATTAAAAAAAAAAACTTACCTTTTTAGTCTCTTAATTTTAGAGAATGTGAGTTTTATTAACGTATTTTCACAATATATTTTTTTAATCCCGAATTTTAAATATAAGTGTATTTGGTTCATAAATTTTCAAAATATAAAATTTTAGTTTCTGAATTTTTTAAAACAGTTTAAAGGACTTTCAAGTAATTTTTTAAAAAATAATAATATGATATTTTAAATTAGAAAAATAATTAAAATAATAATTTTGTAGGGAAAAGATAATCTTTTAATTTAAAATTTCATATAATTATTTATAATGAAGAAAAATATTTCAAGGACCTTTTAAATTTATTCCTAAAAATTCATGGACTAAAAGGGTATATTTTGAAAACTCATAGATCAAATATGCTTAATAATTAACTTGAAGATTAAAAAATCACGTTTTGAAAACTCAGGACCAAGTGCACATATTCTTCAAAACTCGATGACTAAAAATGCAACTTTTTCAAAAACAAAATATGTAAAAGGCAAAGATTTGTACTTCTAACATTTAAGGCAAATGTCTTAATCAGCTAAATTAAGCTTACGCCCACAATTGAGTATAGAAATGTCCATGGGGTGGGTGAGGTTGGGGATGGCTTCCTTGTTCCTACTCCCCATTTCATCATTTCCATCGTCACAAATTTTGGGATTCCCATGAGAAATTCGCGGGACCAGATTCCCCAACTGAATGCAAAATCTGTCCATGGAGGGTGGTTTTCAAGCCACACAATTGAATGTAAAATCTCATTCGCATGTATAGCATTCACAACTAGGAGATTCCAATGAAGTTTCGACTCAAAGTAGGAAAATGCTAGCCTTAAGAGCTCTGGAAAATATCGTTAAACATGTCAATGGCCTCAGTAAGTCCCACAAGACTCGTCAAAGAAAAGTGACTCTTCGTAGCAAGCATGACATCATCATTCTTATCACAAAGAATGGAATCAACACCTACATCCCCATTAAGATAGGTAGAATCATAATTCAACTTTGAAAGAATCAAGCTAGAGGTGAAGGAACTCTTATACAAGAGTACCTATGAGCGGAAACGGATCTTTCCAATTCATTGTGACATAATTTCCACATATACATTCACACATACAGAGATGCATTAACAACACTAGATTACTGGCATGCTTAAAAAATAAAATACAAAAGAACGAGGACTTACCAGTTGAAGACTTTCTTCAGAACAAAACTCGCTCTCACACTAACGGACTCCTTGCGCTCTCACTAGAACGTCAGGGAATTGTTTAGAAACTCTCAAGTCGTCTATCGCGAAAAGCTTCGCACGAATACTAAGAAATGGGGACGACGCCACCACTCGAAGCCCTTAGTATTATCGGAGTGAGAATCCACCAATGGTGGACTTTGTTCGGATTTGGTAAAGGTGAGGAGGAAAGGTTATCGTGTAAAAAAGATCAAGCAAGTGGCAGTTGACATATATCGTATAGTCAAGTGCTTGATCGTTTAGGCAAGGTACACAATTTGTGTAGGAAATCTAGGCGATCTTCTATATGATCGTTTAGTAAGGCTCGGGTGCTAAGCGATCGTTTATATTAAAGGGTAAGCAATGTTTTAGAGAAGCATAGCGCGGAATGTGCGGTCGTTCACAAACATGAGCTTATCGTATATGCACTCAATTACTAAGCGATGAAATCAATCAGCATCGGAGCAATTATGGTATGTCATGCCAAAATGAAAACCTTTTCATTTTATTCTTCATTACAAAAGAATTGCACTTTCCACTAAATGCATGATTTCGGAGAAAACGCCAGGAAATTAATCTTATAACTGTCCAATTAAAAAATATAATAATATAATCATATTACATTCACTAACCTATAGTTTGATATCTAATATCACCATAGTGTTTTCTTCTCTACTTGATATAATCATATTCATCAGATTCTCCAAATTAATGTATCTCATACATTTAGTCATCGATTATCATATATAATTAACCAGTTCAAGTGGTATATCGATATATAATCGAACTCCTTCTTGTCAATTTTTAAACATTTCAAACTGACCCAAAAACTGATTCTCAATTTGTATCCTAAGCTACCAAGGGACCTTATGATTTATGGCTCAAAGCTCCAACGGTACGTGAATAGCTGACTAAACTCTTTCGTACGAGATCACCATCCGTTATACTGCCAGACATTCCACTAAAGACAACAACTGAACTCTTCTTACCACAGATTATATTCTTGTGTCCATCAGATATAACACAATCTATGAGTATGATAACCCTTCACAGATGCTCGTAAGTACAACTGGCCAATTTTACCGTTTTGCCATGTAGTTACATCTCACTTCTTAAGTACCACTATCCTCTAAGGAAAAACGACATAGTCCTACTATGTGTGAAACACCTCTCAGGCCAAATGAAGATGTATGGTGCCACAATGTTTCAAGGCCTGGGATCAGCCCTTAAAGGAGCTATTTATCTACTTACTCTGCTTCGGGAAAGGAGTGAATTCCATCTTGTATATTAGTTCCTTAATTTCCAAATCAGACAAATCTCCAAAGTGATAGGTTTGATCGGCAGACCATGGCCACTCCACCTATACAAATCAAAGGACCGCCCTTAATGGCAAAAGTTCCCAACTCACTCAGGATTGAGGTCATGTTACCTATGATCATCATAGTGCAGTGAAGTCTTTATCATGAATGGCGTTATATAACGAGACATTAATACTTCGTGGTCAGGTTTTATACAAACTCTTTGTATAGGACGACCCCACTCGCATGTCCCCTACACGAATGATCAGGATCAGACTATCCGTGACAAGTTGCAACACTTGTAACTATTCCACAAAGTGGGTCGCATCCATAGCGTTATCAAGATAAGGTTTCCCTCCTATATCCATATACTACAGACCGTTTTGGTTATTACTTAAGACATGATCCACTTGTATGTCACACATGCTTAAGTTACATAAAGA
Source organism: Benincasa hispida (assembly GCF_009727055.1). Taxonomy (NCBI): domain Eukaryota; kingdom Viridiplantae; phylum Streptophyta; class Magnoliopsida; order Cucurbitales; family Cucurbitaceae; genus Benincasa; species Benincasa hispida. The sequence continues at coordinate 32,718,033 of NC_052358.1, read as the reverse complement.
CAACCAGGGATTTTAGTTTATTGGTTTGTGGTAAAGAAAATAAAACATCTAAATGTACAAAGTCAAGAAGTGAAGTAAATATCATATATTATACATTACAAGCGTTCGTACAAACTGTTTACAAACTACAAGACACGAGACTTTAGGACATCATCCCTAACAAAAGGGTTAACCAATGAGAGTCCTCCGTAATGATCAAAGGAGCCCAAGTCAACTAAATGGTATCTGGTCCAGTATGCCGATCAAAAGCTTCAACTAAAGACAATGCTCACCGGATAGGATCAAATTAAGGAGATATTTGGCCATAAAAAACCAGTAGGTTGCGTCTGTGCAAAATTGTAAAAGCAATAAGCCGAAAAATGTAAATGTCCAATGGGTTTAAAATCTAACAAGTCCTGTAAAAGAGAGAAACGACAATCAGGTAGTGTATATCGGCAAGAGGAAGACGAGGAGACTAGATATCTATATATATTTACTTCCTTTATACTCCCAAAGAGCATGGATACTCGATTCAAATGCATGATGATATAAAGGACATTCCCCACTAATGATAGTTAAACGATGAACCAAAGCATTACACGTCGAAAGAGAGTTGAGATAAGTACACCACATAAATATTTTTGTCTTTTGGTGGATAGAAAGAGCTCACAACGATTTCTAGAATTTTTCCATGACAAGATAGGATGAAGACGAAGCACTCATAGTCCAGTCCAGAGCCAACTTGTACTCACTCTTGATGAAGTATAACCCTTTTTTCTGTCATAATGCCACAAAAATCTATCCGAGCGAGGTAATGAGCAAATGGGTATACTTTTGATAATGTTTGCATCATATTGACAAAACAACTCATCTATGATTCTAATGCCCATCACAAATAGGGCTATTTACCGAAGACACGGATAGGGGTTTAGGTAAAGAGAAAAGCTTAAATGTAGATTATCTAGGAACCCATTGATTCAAATAGATGTCAATGGACTGATCATCCCCAATCCTCCAATGCCCTCATTTGAGAGCTAGCTCATGACTCAATAAGATATTGTGCTATGTATAAAGGGATGATTGTCCGAGCCTTCATGCAGAAAAGTGGAATTTGGGAAATACTTAGCCTTTAACGTACGAGCCACAAGGGATTTCTCTTTTTCCATGATGTGTCAGGTGTGTTTCGCCGATAAAGCTTGGTTGAAAAGGTGGATATTACAGAGTTCTAAACCACCTTTCTTCTTAAGATAGGTCATATGCTTCTAGCTAACCTAATGATTTTTTTTGCCTTTATTAAAACCATTCCATCAAAAGTTTGCTAAATTTGATTCAGTTCAAGATAAGTGCTCAAAGGTAGTTTAAAATAAGAAAGAGTATAAGTTGGAATGGCCTGAGCCACTTCTTTGATCAACACTTCTTTGCCCGCTTTCAAAAACCAACACCTCTTCCAACCCTGTAAAGTTTTATACACTTTATCTTTAATATAAGACAATGATACTTGTTTATTCTTGAATGACGATGAGGGAACACCGAAGTACTTTCCATGGATGTGAACTATTTTAACCATAAACTGACTGGAAATGACATTTGTTTTAGAAGCAGGAATGTAAGTGTTGAAAGTGAAAAGCACTCAAAAGGTTCTTTATTGAGCTTACAATTTAGTTAGCTTTATGCTAAATTTGTGATCGGTGATGTTTTTATATTTAATTGTAGGAAATCGAGTATTTGGATTGAAACGAGCTAAAAAGGATGTAAAATGACGAAAATGTCCTTTAGAAAGGTCAAAGGTTGACCAAAGGCAAGCAAAAGGATTAAATTGACGAAAATAGGGAAAATGTGGTCTTGGACGGTACGTTGCGGTACTGTGTGGCTATCCACGACGCTGCGTACAACAAGGTGTTATAAAATTTGTTGTTAGTGATCATAACTTTTGAACTGGGTGGCCGTATTGGGTGAGTGACCACTCGTTTTCTTTATTTCTTCGTCTTTATTCGGATCCAATATTAGTTTTGAGCTTTGAATTTTTTTTTGGAGAGGTTCATTTAAGATTTCTTTAGAGCCTCCATTGGGAGCTGATTTTTGTGCAAAGACGATAACTTGGATGCTTCAAAGAAGTTGATGATCAATGATATTGTGAGAGGACAATCTCGAGCTGAGGACGACAGTCAAGAGCCCGACTTGCATCTCTTTCCCTCTTTAACTCTTATTTTCTCTATATTTGGAACATTATGCATTGTCCATGTTTGTATGTAGCCATGAGTAGTTGAGTTTGTGTTCTTAGATTTTGTTGTTGTTTGTTGTTGTTTTTGTTTGTTTTGTTTTGTTTTTTTTTTTTTTTAAATTTAGTTTTTAGATTGTGAAAATTCTTTTGATTGTTTCTTAGTTTGGTTAATGTATGAATTTTTTTAGTATGTTTAATCTTAATACTTTTGAACAACTGACCATTGTTTGAATGATATTTACTTGATGTTTTGTTTGAAAGAGAGGACGTTAGGTTAGATTTAATATGCTAAACTATTAATCAATTATGCATGAAAATGATAAGAAATGAATAAAGATTAATGATGAAGGAACTTAGTGTTGTGCTTAGTTAATTAATTGCATGAAAGTAAATTGATAATTAAGTGTCAGAAATAGTTGAGCTCAAAAGAGGATACATGGACAAAAGATTTCTAGGTCTATAGATGACATTTAATCAATCTAAGACTTAAATTTTAGTTAATCCATTAACGTCACCTTTACTCTAAGTCGTGTCTTTGTCTAGTTTCAACTCGGTGTTATTATTTATTAGTTTTTTAGGATGAGATTAGTTAAGTTTTCATCATACTCTGGTCTTCTAGATAAAATTAGAAGGATCTCTGAATAGCTAGAAGAACCAAATCATTTGTTTCAAAGGATGATACTCAATTTTTTTACCGTTTTAAACCATATCATTACTCGATGCATGTTCTTATGCGTATCAGAAAGCAATAACATATTTTCATAGTGGCATGTCTGAGTCGATCCACAGAGAAGCGCGAGATAGGTTTTGTTATGTTAATTAACTAGTTATAGTGGTAATGAGGGGGGGTGGGGTGGGGGATGGATAAAGTGATAAATATATAAAAACAAAAGATAAAGTTGATAAATGTAATTTAGGATTAGAAATTCTAGTTCTAGGAGCAAGAAAGGTTCCAACTCATTTACCTAATCAAGCTCATTGATGTTACATGCAACTAATTTGTTGGATTAAACCAAGTAAGCACCCTAATTTTAATTAAAGCCTAAGTCCTAATTAAATTAAATGCCTTCATCCTAGTGGGTTCGAAAGCGTCCATCTAGAAATCATTCATTTACATTATGATCTAGGATTTCATTATGTGATTAATCAATTAGATACTGAACTAACTAAATTTATCTTCAAACTTAGGTTTAGAATGCATTCAAGGTATATGGAAGGTCAATATTCCTATTATATAGGATTTAACCATTTGATACCTGTGATTTTAGCTAGATGAACAAATAAAGAACGTGCAAGTCACTAATCTTAGCTAAGTCATATTCATGAGTATGAGAGTCAATCATACATAAATATATATCTAAATATGAATGTGATTCAAATAAACATAAATCGAATGCATTGAGTCAAGTCAATATAAGTCTCCCAAAAACTACTTAAGTTCTTGCTCTAAAAAACTAGAAAAACCACTTACCTCATCAAACTCCAATCCTTAATTTACAACCCGAAATAAAGTCCTAAACTAATGGAAAGGAAGAAGAATGGGAGAAGGAGATGAAAAATTGGCTACCTCCATCCAAATCTTGTTTAAAAAGCCCTCAAAATGAAGAGAGAGATATATGAACTCGTGACTGCACCACGACGCTCTACCCTATATAGCCCTTTTCCTTCAGCACCGTGCTGCAGTGCTATGAGGCACTGTGGCGCTCTCAGACATCTTCACGCCTGCATCCGATGGCAGTGCTGCAGTGCTCGCCCAATGTGAGCTATCTGGAAATAGCGTCATGCACGGCGCCGTGCCTTTCTTAGGGACATTGATCCACTGAATTTGCTTTACTAAATTGAAAATCCTTTGCAAGAAAAATATTCAATATAGTGCAAGTGTCTAAAAGTAGTAAGAATATTGAAAGAATTCAAAATCATTTCCCAAGGGAATGATTTTTCAACAAAAATTCTAGGCAAGATTAGAGGAGAGAATCCCTAAATTTCAGCCCTGAAACCAAATATGTAATAAATTTCATGCTGTGGCCGATTGCTGTAGCAATCTTTTTTTTTTTTTTTTTTTGAAATGCTGTACCGATTTGGCTTCAACGAATTTTCTACAAAAATACACCAAAATAAAAAAGTTTCTTGCCAAATTTAACTTTTTTCACAACTAAGATGAATACCATCCATGAATTATTTGCTATTGTAAGCTTGATTTTCTATGAAAAAGACTAAATGTTTCATTTTACACCAAAATCTTTGGGTTTAGAAGCTAAATAATTCTAAAAAATAAAAATTATTAGGCATTTTTTACTTTTTCTACTCCTTGAAGCCTTGTGAGTGCTCGGAATGAGTCCCAATAGCTCAAAATTAGTCCTGAATAGCCCTTAACACTCCAGAATGCATTTTGCTCGAGATCCTACAAAAATAGATAATTAAGAACATTAAACATGACAAGAAAGTGAGATTAGAAGCATGAAAGTAGCTCCTTCGGGAATTAACTCTCCCCTAAACTCATGACTATAAGAACAAGGTCGGAAAGCTTTCCAGTTCTCACGCTTTGGAGGGATGCATTTGCTAAAGAGCAACAATAACGTCCTCCTCCTGGACTTTTATGACCAATTTTTTGGACTCATTCAATTCCCTTGACTATAAGACCCTTAATTTTAATCCTTAAAAATTAATGATAACATTTAATCCTTGTTGTACAAGGCTATTCATGTAGATATACACATATATGATGTTACTGACGCAAATTAAATTGGTTGATTGTTACAGAGACAAAACTTAGACAACATGTGATGTAACTTGTATTGTATCTGGAGATATTTTCCTTATCAGTTGGGGATTTTTGCACAGATTCGTTGATTTGTTTACTTATTCTTGTAGACATTTTGTTTTCTTGAAGGCCATTCTCAAGGTTGTTCTGATGGACCATATTGTTTTAAGTATTTTTATTTAGGGTTAATCTTTTTGTGACAAAATTGTGTGCATTAAGATTTGTGAGTTTAGAGATGGTCTAATATTCTCAACTTCCATGTATTGATATTAAAATTTGTATTTTTAGCAGTTGAGGTTTTACAAGCTGTCAATTATGTTGGATTAGTATGACAACCCTAGAGAGAAGTGAATAGAGTTTAATTAAAATTTGTTCCTAAACATACTCAATTTAAACTAATTAGATACTTTTTAATATAGTTAATAAAAACTCTAATTAATGCTAAATACAAGATTGATAAAAAGTATGGAATGATAAATTTAATAAATCTTAGTCAAACTAGAAAAAACAATCTAAAGCATCCAACTTAAATTAAATGCATAATTAATTAGGAAAGAGTTAAAAGAAGAAAATACCCTAAATTTTTAGTAGTTTGGTCAAACCACTACTACAAAATTTAGTATACTATACACTTTATTTTAGATATAAGTTTATGCCTTTTTAAAAAACACTAGTTTAATGTCGTAGATATTAAATTAATCGTAGTCTAAGATTAGCACACCAACTTAGAGACTACACCTAATAAAAACCACGGTCTAATATTATTTCATTGACCATGGAGTTTTAAGTCTGTGGTGTAAAAGTTAGCAAGATATCATAGATAATTTGACCTACATCCACTTTTCCAAACGCCTCTTGAGATTTTGAATAAAAATTTCCTTAAACTCTTTCCATGGATTAGCACCGAACCGCTATCTTGCTTCTTTTTACAGGTTTAAGAGCAAACTTGATCATTTTTACAAGTTAGGATCAAATCAATACAATGTTTAGAAACTTTAATAACATACGATATACTCTCTAAGAAGAGTGAGTATACAAGTTTGAGCTCAATCAGTTTAAACCTCACAATACAATGACAATTTTTCTGTAGAATAAGGCGAAAATAGTAGAAATTGAAAGCTTAGAGAAAGAGTAACAATTGTGGTCTTTTGTAAATTTTGAGGATTGTAAAGTTTTATAAAATTGAAAAAATTTGAGAGAAGATGAAGTTTAAAAATAGAGGGGAGTGGGGTAAAAATCAGATTTGAATTTGGACCATTAGATTGAGTAAAAAGTAAAATTGAATGTGGAAATTAAAAGAAGAAAAGTAAAAAAAAAAAGTAAATAAATAAATAAACAAATGGTTGTTTTTAAATATAGAAAAATAAATCAAAATATTTACAAATATAGCAAAAAATAATTATCTATCAATAATAGCCATTGATAGATACTGATAGACTACTATCATCTATCACTGATAGACATTCATAGATACTAATACAAGTCTATCAGTGTTATCACTGGTACATTTTGCTATATTTAAAAATATTTTCATGTTGACATTTAAAATTGTTGGGATTGATGCTCTAAATCTCGTAGGTCTCATAGTTTGTAATTGTAATGTACAAACATTTTATTTATGTAATAAAATATGTGATGTTTTATTTCAAAAATTAGTTGCATTAACCACAAACCAATAAACTAACATCCAAGGTTATCTTTGTAGTTTAAACATGTATGTAAAGATATACAGGTGAATCATGTATAAATGATAACCTAAATGATCTGTAGTAGATGAATAAGGCTGGATACTTTATCCTGGTGACAATACGAGTATGACCCACTTTATAGATGTTATAATTATTGTAAAGTGCTATAAATGATCTGATTTTGATCATTCATGTGGAGACATGTGAGTGGAGATATTTTATACAAAGAAGTTTGTATAAGACCAGACCATGAAATGTTTAGTCTCATTATATAACGCCATTCATAATAGAGACTTTCATTTCTCCAAGATGACCATAGGTAACTACCTTGAATCCTGAGTGAATTGTGAACTCTTGCCTATGAAGACGGTCCTTTGATTTGTATGGGTGAGAGTGGTTAGATCGCCGACTCAACAAGCCTACTATTTTGGGGATTTGTCTGATTGGGGAGCTGGGAATACAGTTAAACAAGAAGGAATTCACTCCTTCCCCAATGTCATGGCAAGTAGATAAATTGCTCCCTTAAGGGCTGATTTTGGAGCTTGAACAATGTGGTGCCCCATCCTCTCCTGGCTTGAGAGAGGTTTAGTCATAGTTGGACTATGATTTATTGTTTATTAAAGGGATCAATGGCACTTAAAGAGTTAGATGTAACTATAGGGGCAAAATGGTAATTTTTGGCCCAACTATACTTACGAACAATTTGTGAAGAGCCATCATACTGTTGATTGCTTATATCCAATGGAAATAGAAATATTATGTAGTGCGAAGAGTGCAATTGTCGATCTTTAGTGGAGTGCTTGACAGTTAACAGATGGTGAATAATTTAATTAATTATTCACGTACTGTTGGAGCTTCAAGCTACAGGTCCATGAGGTCCCCTTTGTAGCTCAATGAGAATGAATGAGAATCAATTTTTGGATTAATTTGAATTGTTTAAATTAATTGAGGAATATAATTAATTCAATCTGATTGTATATGATATAATTGTTATAATATAAAATTTATTTGAGAGGAAATCAATATTTGAATATGATTCAAATATTAATTATATGAATTTGATTCATATAAATAAATTTAATATAAATGAGATTCAAATGGTGAAGGAATAAAAACTATAGGTTATATTGTATTTGATATGATATAAAATCTATAGGTTATATGTTATATTTGATATAACATATAGTTTAATATATATATGATAAGGTAGTTATCATATAAATATATATATANCATGATCCACTTGTATGTTTCCACATACATGCTTAAGTTACAACGACAACCAGGGATCTTAGTTTATTGGTTTGTGGTAAATGCAAATAAAAATCTCATGTTTCATAGACAACAGTGAAGAAAATATCTCATATTATTACATCACAAGCGTTTGTTCAATACAGGTGTTTACAAACTACAGGACCCTACGAGAGTTTAGGGCATCAACCCTAACACAAATTAATTGAGGGAATTAATTATATGTAATATAATTAATTAAATTTAATTATATATGATATAATTACTATAATATATATGATACATCATAATATAAAGTCTATTTGAGAGTAAATAAATATTTGAATATGATTCAAATATTAATTATGTAAATTGGATTCATATAATTAAATTTAGTATAAATGGAATTTATATTAATTACCGTGCATTAATGGGAGAATGAAAACTATAGGTTATATTGAATTTGATACAATATTAAACTATAGTTTATATGTTATATTTGATATAACATATAGTTTAATATATATTTGATAAAGTGGTTATCATATAAATATATTAAATGTTTTATTAAAATAAAAAAAAATTATTTATTTTTTTTTAAAAAATATTTTGGGAGGGAGTTTTAACTCCCCCCTCCCCCCTATTTTTTCTCTTTAAAAATGTGGAAGTGGGGAAGTAAAGACTAGTTGTTGTTCTTCTTCCTGTGATGGTTTTTCACAAGTGACAGAGACATAGAAAAGTTTTGTGAGATGTGTTGAAAATCGTCTCTTCCTCTCAACACTCTAAAATCTCTCTCTTCCAACATAGCCAGAGCCCACAAAACTCCTAGATTCTCATCCAAAGAATACAAAAGAAACATTCGTGGTGGTGTCCTCATTTATGGTTAGAGGGTTTGAGATAAATTGTGACAAGATTTGGAGAAGGAAATTCGTGAAGAAGAGTTCTTCTAGGGTAAAGTTTCTTAAACCCTTTTTCTTTACTGTTCTCTATTTTAAGCATGCTGTAAATATCTTTTAAATGTATAAGTTGTTTATTTTTGTTGTAAAATTTATGTCCATAAATTTTAGATATTTGGTCCGATTTCATGCTTCTGCTCAAGGACCTTTAATGGATCCTTCAAAAACAAAATTTCACACACCCATACACACATATAATGTTGGGGTTGATGCCCTAAATCTTGTAGGGTTTTGTAGTTTGTAATTGTATCATACAAACTTTTTATTTATTTAATAAAATATGAGATGTTATATTTGAAATTTAGTAGCATTAAACCCACAAACTCATAAACTAACATTCAAGATTATCATCTGTAACTTAAACATGTATGTAGAGACATATAGGTGGATCATGTTTAAGTGATAACCTAAATGGTTCGTAGTAGATAGATAAGGCTGGATACTTTATCATAGTGATACTACGAATATGAACCACTTTTTAGATGTTACAATTGTTGTAAAGTGCTACAAAGAATCTGATCCTAATCATTTATGTGGAGACATATGAGCGGGGATAGTTTATACAAAGAAGTTTGTATAAGACCAGACCATGAAATGATGAGTTTCATTATATAACGTTGTTCATAATAGAGACTTACATTTCACCAGGATGACCATAGATGACATGACCTGAATCCTAAGTGAGTTGTGAACTTCTACCTATGAATGAGGTCCTTTGATTTGTATGGGTGAGATTGGCCAGATTGTCGATTCAATAAGCCTACCATTTTAAGAATTTGTCTGATTGGGGTGTTGGGAACATAGCTAGACAAGACGGAATTCACTCATTCCCCACTGTCAGGGTAAGTAGATAAATTGCTCCCTTAAGGGCTGATTCCGAGGTTTGAACAATGTGATGCTACACCCTCTCTTGGCCTGAGTGGGGTTTAATTGTAGTTGAACTATGACTTATTGTTTATTAGAGGGATCAATGACACTTAAGAAGTTAGATGTAACTATAGGCACAAAACAGTAATTTTGGCCCAGCTGTACTTACAAGCAATTTGTGAAGGGTCATCGCACTGTTGACTGGTTATATCCAATGGACATAGAAATATATCTGTAATGCGAAGAGTGTTTCTGTCGATCTTTAATGGAGTGTCTGACAGTTAATCTAATTAATGGAGTTTAATTAATTATTTAAGTACCATTGGAGCTTCAATCTACAGGTTCGTGAGGTCCCATCTGTAACTCAACAAGGATTAAATGAGAGTCAATTTTGGATTAATCGAAATTGTTCAAATTAATTGAGGGAATAAATTATATGTGATATAATTAATTTTTCATAATTATATATGATATAATTACTATAATGTATATGATACATTATAATATAAAGTTTATTTGAGAGGAAATAAATATTTGAATATTATTCAAATATTAATTATGTGAATTGAATTCATATAATTGAATTTAATATAATTGGATTTATATTAGGGGCAATTGCAACTTTAATAAAAAAAAAAATTGAAAATTGTGCACGTATCCCTAGGTTTTACTTTTTTACAAACATGTCAAAAAACTTTTGTCTGAAAATTTGATTGTTATTTAATTTTTATGTGATTGTTATGTGATTGCTATCTGATTTCTATGCGATTGCTATGTAGATGTTATGTGATTGCCACATTTGCAATTACAAAAAACTTGATGTCATGACTTTAGTTTCTTAAAATGTATTTGACAACAATGCAATTTTCCTTTATATTAAATATCATTGATGAAAGAATTAAAACTATAGGTTATATTGTATATACTACAATATTAAACCATAGGTTATATGTTATTGATAGCTTGTAGAAATACAAGCTATTGTAACCTTTTATTTAGAATCTTGAGGGCTAATAAGCAGAATATATGTCAATAATACTAAGAATTCATGTAGATAAGTGAGCTTGCGACGATCAATACTGAAAGTCCCCACTAACCCTATATCATGCGTTATTATGCATCAAAATGTATATTTTTGTAGCAATCACAGGAGTCGATCACATACGTTGATCCCAGACCATCGCAAAGTTGATTGCATGCGTTAATCTTCAGGAAGACAAGTTCATCGCATGGGTGTTGCAACTATAGAATAATAACCGTGATAGAAGGTTGATCATATGGTGGGTGGAATGCGTTGGTACTTCGGAAGAAACGAGCATGAACGTATACCTTGGGAGTATCAACAAGATAAGGTGATGTTGACATTGCTCATACCGTGATAAAGGTAGCAGTGAGTTAGAATGCAATCATCAATGTTGTTGGCGTTTGAGCTCTATAAATAGCACATTGGATCTTCACTTCAAATCATCTGAGTTTCTGTCTTAAGGCAGATTCTTGTGATCACAGATGAGAGCATGAGCAGACACTCTTTGAGGATTCTTCACCTCCACAGCCCATTCCAATTGACGATCAGAGTTTCGACAGAAATAGAGCTCGAGAGAGACTACTCCATCACCCATCCATGGCACCACCGACAACCTTGATGTACATCTTATGGAAGCAAAAAATTGCCTAGATCTAGCCCTCCATCTTTCTTCTTATCTCTGTATTGTATTACATTTTGGATTAAGACATTAATACATTTTGTAATTAATTCATTTCTTTAGTTCCTTCAACACCATCTTCATCATCATCTTCTTCTTTATCATCTTTTACTTTCATTGCAGTGAGTTAAGTGTAGATTGCAAGAGTTATTGCATACTCAATCATACCGCATAGAGATATGATGCATGTAGCAACCCATCGAGAGATGTACGTTATGCGAGTATAGTGAATCAATTCTCTTTGCTTAGTAGGAGGCTATTACAATGCTTGTCTATGAGCTGAGTAGCTATAACCACTGCCCGAGAGGGTAAGTAGTGGAACTCACTAAGCAAAGTAAGCAGTGTTCTTAGAGATAGGAATAATCTTATGCTCAACGCAACTATGCGTTATAGAGATATAAGCATGAGGTTGACCACTGAAAGGTGTACGATGCGTTAGTGTGGTGAGCTGAGATTACCCTTACGATTAAGCTTAATGCCGTGGTGAATTTATCCCCTCCACAATTCTATTTCTCATGCATCTTATTACGCGTTAACAGTTGTCGCATCTCTACCAATTCTCATAGTTAAACTTCCATTCCTCAATCTGTTTAGTTAGGAGTAGGAGTAGCGCATAATCCATTAACTTCTATCTTTTTACTTTTATTCATCGCGTCAGATGCATTACTTCATAAACATTATTAAGTTACAAGTCCCTGTGTTTGACCTCGGATCATTCCAAGAAACTTGCGTTCTCGTTATGCTTGGCGAGAAAGTAAGAAAACTTGTGATAGGAACATAAGGTCATTGCATATGAGCTTAACACATATTTCATATTTTCTAGTCCAACGCATGACCGTCAACACATGGAGATTAACGCATAAAATAAGACAAACATATTTATTTTTTTCCTCTCTCCTTTTCCAACCCAAATAAATTAATTTTAATTTAAAATAAATATTAATTTTGAATTTTGAATTATAGGGAGAGAAATAACTTCCCTTAATCTCTTTCAACTCACTATGTGTGACGTTGGTTGGTTTTTTCAGTGGTGAGGTGTGTCTTCTTCTATATGGAAAAAAAATCTCAGGGTATGAGTGACAGATATAATATTATATATATAATATATATATATAATATATTATATATATATATATATTTTTGGAACTCAATCTCTCCCTCTCTTCCAATTTTTCCCAAGATCCCATAACTCCTTAGATTATCATCCCAGAGAATATATAGGTAATTTTTGTGGTGGTAGCCATTTGGAGATCAAATTGGATCGTGATCAATTTGCAAGAGGAGGCAATCCATGTGAAGAAGATTGTTCTTCAAAGTTAAGGGTTTCATGAAACCCTTTTTTTTTTTTTCTTTTTTAATAGCATGCTGTAAATTAACTTTTGTATGCATAATGTAGTTTGTAATTTACGTTCTGTAAAATAATGCTATTGGGACCGATCCATATTTCTACTCAGGGCCTTCACAGGTTTCTTCATATAAAAGCTAGGGGTTACATTTTTTAAATTTTCATTTCCTTTACACAATATGACTGTTAGGTCAATTTTTATTTTTTTTTTCCAAAATAAAATTCTAATTTGTAATAATTTTTTTCTTTAAAGACAAACTAAAATCCACCAATTACAAATCTAAGGTCCATGTGTCAGCTTCATAGCTCCAAGTGACACTCTCCAATTAGTCCAATTTGATGATTTGGCCACCACATCATCACTTTGGGTATTTTTTTCGTTAAGCTTGTTTCGATTATATTTTCTTCGTTTGAACTTTGATTTGAGCGATTCAAGTCAAAATGTGTTAAAATTGTTTTTTCAAGCCCTACACTATAGACTATTCAAAATATAAAAAATATTAGTAAATAAAATCAAGTTTGTTATAATCAAAACATTAATGAATTAATTAATTAAGATTAATTAATTTGAGATTAAGGGCCAAAAAAGCCAATAAATTAGAATATGGTATTTTTTTTATTTTTTGCGAGTGTAGTAAATCATTTAGGTTATGAGTTTGATGTTGTGTTGAGGGGATCTCATTCAAAGCTTGAGAGAAGCTTGTGTGTGGAAATGAGAGAAGCTCAAACTTATGGGAGACCTAAGTTGAAACTGAAGAGTAGGTTTTATGAGAGTTGCGAAAGAGAGAGTCTATTAGTTAAGTCCTTCGTGTAATCGTTTAACTCTTTATTTAGTGAAGTTTATTTCAATCGAGCATACAATCCCTAGAGTAGTTAATATTGTACTAAATTGGATTACCAATCCTTATGTTACTCTAACTCTGCACTCATTATTTGTAATTAAATTAATTAATATGTATATTATCTTATTACAACACCATATTCGACTTTTGTGTATTCCATGTTAGGTCCTCTTTAAAATTTCAATAATTATAAACACAAATCATATCATTATATTTAGAGGAAAATATATCACACCAAATCATGCCCCTCAATATTGCTTTATTTTGTGCTTTAAATTCTAATGGTTTTTGGCTATTTGATAGTGCTTGTAACGTTCATAACAATTTATTCAACAATTATAGTGGCGAAGAATATGTTGTAGTGGATAAGAGTCAACTTTTAAATATTCAACACACCAACAGTGGTATACTCTCTACCTTCTCTCATAAATTTAATCTCTAAAAAATACTTTAATCTTGCTGCTAATCTCTTCTCTATTCACAAATTCTGCCTTGCAATTTTATATTTGACACTGACTAGGTACTTCAAAGAGGATAAAGTCTTCGATAAAACCTTATATAAAGGTTCTAGTATTAATGACCTCTATCTAATTCCAATCTCGACTACTTTTATCTTATTTTAGTCTGCACCAAAAAAGTTTTTAATTTTCATGTAAAACATGATTGTTCTACATGGTCGGTTGAGACATCCTACCCTAAAATAATTTATATTGCATATACACTAGGAATAACCTACATATATATAACTTAATTAACGAATAAATATGTTTATACTTGCCTTTACGGTTTTTCATAATGTTTGTTTCCAACCTTTTTGAATATTTTTCTGGGATCAAAAGACGCAATAGCCCTATTACCAAGAAATACTCACAAAACAGTAAAACAAAGTAAACTTTAAAATGATGAAAAATATCATAGGACAAAAAGTTAACTTACGTGTCTGTTACGTATATGATATCTACTCGAGATGATGTTCGTAATGAATCAAGATAATAGATGATATCATCATATGCATTAATAGCTAGTAGTGCCCAATGACCACTAAATAAAATACAAGTAATGTATGTTTACTGTTAATATAAGAACTTTTAACTAATTGATTAGAAAAACTTTACTTACTCTGGATTAAAAGGAACAAAACTGATTTGGTTTTGTTGTGAAGTCATTAATATGCTACATAGGTTCTGAGCCCTAATTTCTTGAGTCATTTGTCCAGCAGATATAAGGGATGGGTCAACAAATTTGTACTTTGAAACTTCTTTTGAGTGCAAGTACCTATAAAAGATTAAAAGTTAATAAACGAGTACCTATAAAAAATAAGAGTACCTAAACGAATGAAATTATATTACTTACGTCATATATGCAAACAACATCAAAGTCTTAACTTCTCTCATGCTACTGAAGTCAATAATATCCTCCCACATAACACAACTCTTTCTACTGATACCAAACAGCTCAATAGGTAATTGGAAAGAAATGACAGACACTTTGGTCATTACCTTTTCTACAAACCTTAGTATTGATTTTAAAGGTAATGGAAAATTGATTGTGGACTTACAGACAACATCTTTTTCCTTAGAACCCATCATTGAAGCTTTATCCTAATGCAACAAAGTGATCGTAACGTAACAATATGAAAGTCTAGGAAAGTCACCAATGAAACAATATGAAATTCAATTCATAATGCAAACATCAACTAATGCAACAAATTGAGCAAACTTAACTAATTACCTATAAAGTTTGTTCATTTTGGCACCAATTCTTGAAATTCTGATGTTCATCATTCAAAATGATCATGTCCATATTCACCTTGTCCTTTTGTTTTCATTCAACTTCACCTTCTTTTTTACCTTCCTTTTCAAATTATTTTCGAATTCAATCTCATATACCAATTTTGGTTTGCAGCAAAATCCATATGCAGACGTATGTGTAGATTGTGTCATTCAAATAGCTTCCAATTCTTTGATACGCAAATGAAGCGCTTCATTCTTTTAACTAAGCTCCTCAACTTTTATTTTTTCAACGTCTGACTGTGTGGAAGTAAGAGGTTGGGGTAACAAAACCGTCAACCTCACGTACACACCCAATATGCTTGTGTACCCAAGGCATGTGTTAAGACATTATTGGGAGACGATTCTTTGTTGCCAAGGGAATCATAAGTTTTTGAGATTTCGTCCTAAGAAGAAATGTAAATTCGATTATAATATCATAAATGTATATATAAAATTTTGATGAATGTAAAATGTAATGTATGTCTTACCATTCAATTGACAACTTCTTGGATGTGTTCATTGTTGTGTTTTCTATTCTTATTTACTCGAGCTTTCTTCCACATGTTAGCTCGGTCAAAATCACCTTCCTATGAAGATAATTTTTTCTACATTTCAACGCACACAAAGTTAGATTAGCATAACCTTTAAGGCTCATAAAAGTTTAAACTAATATATTCTTACCATTTTCTCACCAAGATTAGCATAACCATTTCTTGAAAGCCGATGGTTATACTAATTTTTAGATCGATGTTCTTGTTGAACACTTCTTTTTCTTTAAAAAAATGTAACAATTATCAGTAAAAATTAAAAAGATTCTTAATAAATATTTAAGACCTAAAATATAAACATACTATTCATACCTCAAATTCTTGACTTAATCTAGATCTAACAAATTATTCCCAATATTTTTTTTCCCATCAATATAGGAATATATTTCTAGTGTTTGTTTCAAAAGTTGAGGTTCACTCTTGAATGGTAAGATATGCCTCATCGTCAACCAATGCTTAAACTGATGAAATGTTGTCCCTGTGATTTTAAGAACGACTTTTCTAGATCTACTATTGATTATGAAGGCAGCCCATAAATTAGAGTGTTAGTGAAAACATACATACCTCAATTACAAACAATGATTTAAAAAAATATAAACATACAACTATGTTATATATCTTATCCTTCAATTTAATAGGTACATGCTTCTAAATTGCAAATGTAATGGGGACATGATAATGCACGCACGACCCAATAAAAAAGTTTAACTTGGCCCCATTTTTGTCAACGGGTACTCCGTCGTCATTATATTCCACTAGTTTCCTCTCTCCTGCATTTCTAACTCCGATAGACAATGGTCTACCAATGCTTGAAATGTCTAAATAGTCATCTAATTGGTTAGTGTGAAGCTCAATAGGATCCACTCCAGATAAAAAGTCTGCACAAAATTCAACAGGTTCTTTTACTATATAACTCTTAGCCATACAATCCTCTAGACGATGTCTATTTCTCACATGGTTTTTTAGAACTTTCATGAATTTTTCAAAGGGATACATCCACTGTAGATATATAGGGCCACAAAGCTTGACTTCTTTAACAATGTGAACTGTGAGATGCCTTCTAACTTTTCCAGTTTTTGCAGATCTACGACTTTATTACATATAAGATTGAAAAATATACAAAACTGTGTTATTGCATACCGAACATATTTTGTAAGCACAAATCTTATCACAATAGGACACAATTGTTATAAGAGCATATGACAATTATGAGATTTTA
Organism: Benincasa hispida; assembly: GCF_009727055.1. NCBI lineage: Eukaryota > Viridiplantae > Streptophyta > Magnoliopsida > Cucurbitales > Cucurbitaceae > Benincasa > Benincasa hispida. Next base: position 32,700,902 of record NC_052358.1, on the reverse strand, counting down.
AACCATTAAGTTTTAAATCTGCCATTGACACAAGGTTTTTAACATTGGAAGAATAATCTTCAGGAGCCTTCATTTCTGATAATGTCTTCAAAACACAACATTTTTCTTCCCTTGTTAGAATGTAACAAGCAGAAGGAATGGAGATTTTTCTGTCTTCGCTAATAAGTGCGAGCTCTGGTCAAATTTTTAAATGGACTAAATCACGTCTAACATTCAATCCATTTTTACTTTTTCTGGGAATATTAATAAGTGTACCTAATATATTCATGCAAACATTTTTTTCAATGTGCATCACATCTAGACAATGTCTAACATGAAGATTTTTCCAATTTGGTAGCTAAAAAAAAGAAGACAATTTGTTCCAACGACACTTTATGTTTCCTTTCACATGTTTTTTTTATTCTTCTTCTTTCCTTTTGAAAATTCAAGACCTTTTATTCTTGAATATATAGTCTCTCTAGAAAAAGGTTCATAAATTATTCCAAACTCCTTTTGAACATTAAATGACTTCTTTTAATGTCAGTATGGATGATTGCGTGCTAGAAATTTTTGATGTCCAAGGTATGCCATTTTTTCCCCATATTTCAATCTTATAGAAGATTTATTATCTCCACAAATTAGGCATGCCTTATACTCTTTCACACTACATCCACTAAGATTTTCGTATGCAAGAAAATCATTGATTGTCCATAACAAAACTGCCCTTAAATTGAATAGTTCTTCTTGATAAGCATCATAACATTCAACACCACTTTCCCACAAGAGTTTTAAATCTTCAATTACTAGTGCTAAGTATGTGCCGATGTCATCCCTTGGTTGCTTTGGACTCGATATCAACATTGATAACATCATGAACTTCCTTTTTATGCACAACCATGGGGAAAGATTATAAATAACTATCACTACGGGCCAACAACTATATTTAGAACTCATTTCACCTTGTGGGTTTATTCTATCAACTAACAATGCTAAATGAAGATTCCTAGGTTCAGAACCAAAGTCTGGAGTCATAAAATCTACTAATTTCTAGGCCAGAGAGTTTACAAGATGTTGTAATTTACCATCTACTTCTTGCTCATTAGTGATAGTAGCCTTTTTGGTGCCGTTTAATTCTCGGAAAGGACTACTAATCTAAAGAAAATTTGTAAAACCGACTTGCTCCTATCACTATAAAGACGTAGCCATAGTGGTAAGTCCGAGTCGATCTGCAGGGAAGCATGGTTTGTTTCGTTAAACCAATTTTCTAACTAGAGCGGTAAATGAGAGGTTTTGGTGTATGAGAGGTTTTGGTGTGGAAGAGAGAAATACTTGAAATTGAAATAAAAGGGTAAATGTAATCTAGGATAGGGATCTGTCTAATTTCTAAAGCAAGAGACAGAGTTTCTTATGCAATTTCCATCATGGAAATCAATAATTAAACAAACATTTTAATCTGTGCATGCACGACTACTAAATTGATTCGACTTAATTAATCTCTACAAAGGCTGATAATCAATTAAATCAAAATCAATCAAGCGTTCTAATTATTAATTAAGATTGGAAAGAGTATACCCTAATTAAAGTATATGCTCTTATTTCTATTGGGTTATCAACGATCATATAGAATTAAAAATCATATGCATTAAGAATGAGAATTCAATCGCGTCGATTAAATGTCAGGAAAAGCCATATTCAATAAACCAATTATTCTTCGAATCTAAATTAAATATGCATTACGAAAACGTGCTATATATCTAAGCATTCACATCTAATCTATTGCTACCGGGGTAAATTCAAGCATTGACAAACACAAGAAAACGCGCAAGCTCGAAATTAACTAGTGGAGACATGCAATTATGATCGGGTCGTCAGTCCAAAACACAAATGCAAATTTAATTACACCAAGATTAAAAGAAAACATAGAATTGAAGAACATCAATTTTAATCACAAAAATCTCTAGAAATTAGACATAGGGCTCTTGCTTAAAGAAACTAGATAGAATTTACCTATTAATTCATAGACAAATCTAAGATAAACATCTGATCCATTGATTGCAATCCAAAATGAAAAGAAAACCTAGCCTAAAGATACTAAAATTTGAAGCGAAAAGAAGAAAAATGAAGATCAACTTTAGCCTCTATCAGTTCAACCCCCAAATTTAGCACATCTTGACCTAAAGGCGAAGAGATATATTTATAGAATAAATTGCAGCGTTGCAATGCTGCCCTGTGTTTTGGCCAAAGAAGACGCGCTCGAATGACATGGGTAGCATTACTCCAATCGGAATGTTACAACACTGCCGTGCACACCAACATTCTGTATTCTGGTGTGAGGAAAACGTCTAGGCAAGGGATGAGTGTTGCGATGCTGAAGCATGGGTATTTTTATCTTTTTACACTTTTGAGACCTGGATGCTCAAACCATCTCCAATTTGCTTCAAATTAATCCCATTCGGCTCCAAATATTTGGTTCTACCTCTTGATTGCTTGGTACCTACAAAATAAGGCAACAAACACATAAAATCCAATAAGAAGCCTGAATTAAGCTAGGAATAATAGCTCTTTTTGAGAGCTATCAAATACCCCCAACTTAATTCTTGCTCGTCCCGAACAAGGTCGAAGCACACAATCAAATATAGTATAAGACAATCAAAGATATGTTAGCTCTAGTTGTAAAGTTGTTACTCTAATCTCATCAGTCAATTAGAATAAAGTTTGTAATCAAGAACGAAATTCAATTGCAATCAATCAACGAAGCACAATTTTAAGAATGATTCTTAACTATTCATGCATGGGTGAGCCTAGGGTATTTCTAGTTAAGCTCTACAGACTGGGAAAGTTTTATAAGGTCCTTATCCCATTTTTCCCTACTCTGGCTCGGTTATCAACCTTGGACATACCAAATTTGCAAAAAAAAAAAAAAAAAAAAAAAAAAAAAAAAAAAAAAAAATTTGCAAAAGTAAAACAAGGGTGCCTAAATACACACACAAAACATAAAAAGACATTTATTTTACCTAAAGGGCTAGCTTTCACACTTTACTGTTGGAAATCTATCCATTCTTTTCTCGCGGGGTCCTAACTAGACACGACGGAGGTAACTCTTTTCATCTCTATCCATGCACACACACTATTTTTTGCAGGAAAGCTAGCTATTGCCTCTTTTTTTTTATTTTTTTCTACCTTTTTGTTTTGATTTTATTAGTTGCAACTAATTTGCTTTTCTTTCTTTTTCTCTCTCTCTCTCTCTTTTTTTTTTTTTTTTTTTTTTAATACAATAGGCTATTTTATCCATTTTGTTTAGTTTTGCTCTAAAATAAGTAAGGTTACTCCTAAGTCAAAGGTGGACTTTTGAGGGTGACAACAGAAATACAAACCAGATAACCCAATTCTAAGTATGAAAGTCTTTAATTTCACAAAATAATGATCTAAAGATGCATGGGAGAAACGAATTTTTTTTTAAAAAAAAAAAAAATTGGCTTAAAAACATGATCATGCTTTCCTAACGTTCTTTCATGCAAATTCTATTACAAGAAGAGTACGTCATAAACTATCATAATAACAACAGAGCAACAGAGCAAACAAAAAAAATCAAAGCACACAAAGCATAGTCCAAACATAGTGCTCAAGGACCCTAAGCTAAGATAAAACTACCAAACAGGTACACCATCCCCAACTTTAAAACGATACATTATTCCTAATATATCTCAAGTAAAGCTCAAAAATGAAAAGACCAAGGAAACAGAAAACCTCCCCTTAAAAAATAATCGTGCACGGGATGGTGGTTGGGATACTGATCTATTCACTTTGGCCACTTTTTGTTGAAGCTTTGGAGAGGCCTACAAAACAAAGAAAAATAAAAGCAAAAAAAAAAAGTAAAAGAAACCTACAAAATAAAAAAGAAATTAGCCAAAACTAAAAGAAAGAAGAACTACAAACTACAAAATAACAAAAAGGAAAATAAAGAAAGGAAAAGAAAAATACTACCGAAGCCACAAGAATGAAGGCTACCCTCAATCGAAGTCTGGTGAGTTCGGTTCCCTTTGAAGGTCGCTCTGGAAATCGATGCTAGCATAGTAAAGACGGTTATGCTCATAGATGTAACAAGTAGTCTCCTGACTCACTCTCAGGGGTCCTGACTCACCCTAAGGACTTTAGTGGACATCCTCAAAGCCTGCTCCCTATAAGTCTCCTCCGCTACTAGCACATCGTACTGATCATGGGGATCAACACGACTTGATCTACTCTACGCCTATGGAAGGGGGCTACTAATGACTTACAGATGGGCGCTCAATGCCCCATCCTCTCCTTATTAATAGGGATCTCCACCCCGGAACTCCGACATAGCTCGATAATCAAGCTTTGATGCCTGAAGCTACTGTGGTGGAACAACGCCCACATTGGCGGATCGAGGCACTATTGACCCGTCCCGCATTAATGGACATCCACTAAACTAAATAGTATAAGAGTTTGCCTCGGTCTTTGATGACATCAGTGAGGCGTAATGTTGGCCTCAATCTAGAACATACAAATGCATGCCAGATTTGGCCAGAGACGGACATATCTGTCCCCATAAACCTGACTACAAAACCTCTCGACCTAGCCCACTCTATTCTGGGACCACACAAACTCTCAATAACCACCTACTTGTGCTAGCGTTCTTGAAAACTGGCTCTGGGTCACGTCCACCCCGACTAGTGCTAACGTCACTCCTCCTTCCTTTTCTTCTAGGACCTATGAAATTTTGACTAATTGAAAAAGCTTGCAAAATTGGGTTCTAAGCTAAGCAAAATTCAATGAAATCCTCAAAAATCAACCAATCCCACACAAAATATATAGCAGTAAAATCAATTTCATCTGCACACAAAAAAATCCCAACATGTATTTCGAATTCAACATAAGTATCATCAACAAGATTTTCAACATAAACTCAAATTAAGCCTAGATTCCACACAATCTAAGAGATTTTCAACATGTGCAACCAATGTATAAAAGAAATAAGAAATGGAAGGCTCAAAATTTATCTCAAGTGATAAAATCTCAAAGATTGTACAAGAAAAAAACCCTAGAATTCAATTTGAGTATGAAACCTACGAATTGAAAGTTGGAAAGTGAAGAAAACCTTGAAGATTAGATGAAACCTAAGAACAATTGCAAGAGATTCGTGATTTGGGTGAAGAATCGGTGAAAGATTGGGAGGGATTTGAGAGAGAATGAACTGGAAGTTGAAAGAGAGGGTAAAAGAATGACCCTTTTCTCGCTGCAGAACTGCGTTTTAACGCAATTGTCGCATCGCGACGCTATATCCTAATATTTTTTTCATACGTAAATTAGATTTAAATTAAACTAAACCTGACCCTACTGAAACTAAAAATAAATAAAATAAACTAAACTAAAATTTTAAAACTTATTTTAAGAACTATCTTAAAAAAACTAGAAAATAGAAAATTAAAATTAAAAGAAATTTTTTCACTTGCTGCCTCTAGGAAGCGGAAATTTTTAATGTTGGTTGCTCAATGTGATTTGTCCCCTGTTAAGGTACAAAGAAATTCTCATATTTCTCTGGTCCTTTCTTGGATGAGTCGATATGCTTCGGTAAGTCTATAAGGGTTCCCATCTTTCGAAAAGAACCGGACATGTCGAATTTGAATTTTTTTAATTTTTTTCAAAAAAGGTAAAAAGAAAGAATCAAAAGACTCAAGTGACCCAGAAAGAGTCAAACAAAGAAAAGACTTAACAGACTCTTGAGAAAAAGGAGAACAAAACTAAAAAATAAACGATATACCAGATGCAGAAGAGGGTGAGGTTTTTCAACCTCTAACTCCATCACTTGGAAATCGATGGTTTTATGCTCAAATTGTTTATAATCCTCACAAAGTGACTCTAGACATGGTATGCTATCCTCCAACTCATCCTCAATGTGGACATAGGTTACCTCATTGCTGCACGCCTCAGTATTGTCACAGGATGTGAACAGTAAGGATTTACATCCTCTCTTAATTGAATCAAAATATTGATTGACCAAGTCTCACAAACTGGGAAGTTCAGCTCCAACCTCAGTCTGAAAACTAAAGCTCTCTTGTTGTTGGTCGCAGATCTCCTGCTAAAAAACAAGCCTGTTAATAGCAAGTCTAATCACAGCTTCAAGTGACATACCTAAGTTAGTGTTGTGAGCTTGCATCGACACGTTGGATGTGGCAAGGTGTGGATCATAGTGACATTGGTCCCATCCTAGGTTTCGATAGCCATAGAACTCCTACCATCTAGGCCGATGGAAATCGTCATCCATATAACTAGGATACCTTCCCACGGAGTAGTCTCATGGCGTAGGGCTCCACTGTAGAATTGGACATGCTTGCCGAGGGTGATCAATCCTACATGCTTGCTCCTGCTGTGGTTTACCTTCAACCAATTGACTAACAAAAGAAGTTAACTCAACAAGTTGACTTAGAAGGTCATAAACCTTATCACTAGACCGAGATGCTTTACTTGATTGTCCCCTTCCTTGTTGATGATATCCTGCCATGCATAGAATACTGACACAAAAAGCAAAACAAATCAAAATCAAAAGAATTCTCTAACTAGAAGTTTAAATAAAGAAACATCAATGGTTTACTCAGCAACGACGCCATTTTTGGCAACAACCTTTTTGGTGTCGTTTAATCCCAAAAGCCTAAAGATCAAAGAAAAATTTGTAAATACAGAACTACTCATATCACTACTAAAATTTAGCAATAGTGGTAAGTCTGAGTCAATCTGTAGGGAAGCGCGATTTGTTTTGTTAGGCTAATTTTCTAACTAGAGCGATAAATGAGGGGTTTTTTGTGTAGAAGAGAGAAATACGTGAAAATGAAATAAAAGGGTAAATGTAATCTAGGATAGGGGTCTTGTCTAATTTTTATAGCAAGAGAGAGAGTTTCCTATGCAATTTCTATCATGGAAATCAATAATTAAACAAACATTCTATTCTATGAACGACTACTAAATCGATTCGACTTAATTAACCTCTACAAATGCCGAAAATAAATTAAATCAAAATCAATCAAGCATCCTAATTGTTAATTAAGGTTGGAAAGACCATATCCTAATTAAACTATATGCTCTTAATTCTACTGGGATGCATTAAGAATGAAGATTCAATTGTGTTAATTAAATGTCAGGAAAAACGATATTCAATTAACTAAATTATTCTTCGAATCTAGATGAAACATGCATTACCAAGATTAAGGTCAACCTATAAATCTAAGCACTCACAACTAATCTTTTGCTGCCAGGGTAAATTCAAGCATTGACGAATACAAGGAAACACGCGAGCTCGAAATTAACTAGCAGAGACATGAAATTATGATAGGGTAATCAGTCCAACACACAAACACAGATCTAATTACACCAAGATTCAAAGAAAACATAGAACTGAAGAACATCAAATTTAATCATATAATCTCAAGAAATTAGACATAGGGCTCTTGCCCAAAGAAATTAGATAGAAGTTACCTCTTAATTCATATAAGAATTTGAGATAAACATATGATCCATTAATTACAACCCAAAATAAAAAGAAAAACTAACCTAAAGATAATAAAATTTAAAGGTAAAAGAAGAAGAATGAAGACCAACCTCGACCTCCATTAGTTCAACCCCCAATTTCATAACACCTCGACTTTAAGGTGAAAAGATATATTTATAGAATAAATTGCAGCGTTGCAACACTAGGGACAACATTGAAATACTGCCCTATGTTTGGGGGAAAAAAAAACGCACGCGCGGACAACATGGGTAGCAATACTCCAATCGGAGCGTTATAACATTGCTCTACACATCAACATTCTATATTCTGGCGTCAGGCAAGCATTGGATCTAGGCAAGGGATGAGTGTTGCAATGTTGAAGCAGGGGCATTTTGGTCTTTTTACTTATTTTAAGCCCGGATGCTCAAATCAACTCCAATTTGCTTCAAATTAACCCCGTTCACCTCCAAATACTCGGTTCTACCTCTTAATTGCTCAGTACCTACAAAATAGGGAAATAAACACATAAAATCCAATAACAAGCCCAAACTAAGCTAAGAATAATAGCTCTTTTTCAAAGTTAACAATTAGCATGCCAAATCAAATTCTTAGCATAGTCAATACTTCTAAACAACCTTTTAAATCGTGGAATTGGTGGAAAACACCTTACAACTTTTGCAGGAATTTTTTCCCTTCGTTTGCATTTTTAGCATACTTCCACCTTGATTCACCACATTCAGGACATTCAATTGCATTAGCATATTATTTTATATATAAATAAAAATCATTAGTGTATGCATGAATCTTTTCATAATTCATTACTAGTGCATCTAATATTTTCTTTGCATCATACATTAATGTTGGGAGCTCATTGGTAGTAGGAAAAATTTCCATTAAAGTTTTGAGTAGTCCTGAAAAACTAATATCTCTCCATCCATATCTAACTTTTAAATTATACAACTTGAGCAATGTAGACAACTTGGTGAATTTTTTGCATCGTTCATCTAATGGTTTTTCAAATCATTATGTAATTTCTCAAATTTATTTGGGTCTTTTGAATATTCCTCATGAGCAAATTCAACCATTTCTTTTATACTTCCAACATCGTTCATACATGTGGGTGTCAAACTTGTAAGATTCCCTACGTAAGGATGAGGTAGATAGTTGTCCACCATGCCAAAACCAAAATTTATAACTTTCATTAATTCTATTGACGTATAAATGATCTATAATGTCATTGTGACTTTGGTTTTCACAATTCCCACATTTCAAACAAGGACAACGAATAAAGACATTATTTTGTATTAGAAAATCCAAAATTGATGAAGTTTCCTACACCCAATTCATAATCATTCAATAATCTACTCTTGTGTATCCACGATTTATCCATAATCATAAATCTAGTAAGAAAAGATGACGACTAATTGTTAACTTTCAATAAAATTCTATCCTTTATATTTAAAAAATAGCACTTACAAATGACACTTACTAATTAATTTTCCACAATTAAAGTATGGGTAACAAATTAGGTGACAACTTTGACCAAAGTGTATGTGGTTAGAGAATGACTTGGAACCCTTGGTTGGTTAATTGATATATAATTATTTGACATTTGAACAAATAGCACAATAATGTGTTAAACACTTGTTGTAAAAAAAAAAAGAAGACACATATTTTAAAAAGAAAGTTACAATGTACAATTTGAAAATTAAATGCACTTATTTTGGGACTAAAATGTTACCTTAAGACACCAAAAATACAGAGGAAAAGAAGAAAAACAGAATTGAAAGACAAAAGCAACAGAAGAAGGAAATGCAGAGCCATCAACCATAACAAAATTGAAAGTTAACTTTCTGTATAAAGTGAAAGTTATATAAAATAGATTATTTGAATAATAGAAACTCCAAAATCCAACACAACAAATATATGTTTAAGAACTGAACATATTTTAGGACCAAATAAACATTCTAGTAAAAATTAGAGCAGAACAATGCCAAAAATCTCAAGATAAAACATTAAATAGGACCAAACAAATATTTTAGAACTAAAATGTGATTCACATTTGAGCAAGAACAACACAAAAAATCTCCAAATAAAACCAAACCAACCAAGAAAACAAAGACCAACATTAGAAGAGAAAGAGAGAAAATCACCAAGAAAATAGAGACAAACATCAGCTAGAGAGAGCACCATCCATTATAAAGAGCTGAAAAACCTAAACTATAAACCCAAACAAACATTTTAGGAAGAAGAAAGCAAGTAGAATCGAAATATGTGAATTAAACTTACAGGGGGGTTTTCGTCGGTATTGTCATCAGTGCAGCAGTGTGGAACCATTGACGAAAATGTGGAACCACTGGTGACAGCTTGGAACCATCGACGACAACGTGGAATCTCTTCTCGGCAGCGTGGAGGGACTAATTGTAACAAACCCTAACTTTTGGTTACAATCGCATTGGAAGAACTTCATAGACAGAAAAATTGGGATTGGGTTTGGGTGTGTCGATTTCTTTCCACAAAAAACGTAAAGCGTGGAAACGAGGGAAAAAGCGCGCATAGGGATTTTTTAGTTTTTAAGAATAAAAAACGTAAGAAAAGTTAGTTATACATGACGTTTTAAAAATGGGAAGAAAACAAAATTAAATTTGATGTTTTTAAAGTATTAAGTACTTAATCAGCGTGAAAAAATCCGAAATATTCAACCATCCTCCACTTTGTTGTGGTATTTTGATTTTTTGAAAGACAGGAGAGAGTCTCCTTCTTCCATCAATCTGATCATCAATTTTGACATTGTGGAAAATAATAGAAGAGTTCTGTGTGTGAGTTTGAGTTGTTGGTGAATAATTTCAAACCTTCATCCCTACTACTAAAATTCCCTAATTCCAAAATAGCCAGAGCCCACTATTCCTGGGTTCTCTACCAGAGAATACCAAGGAAACCTTTGTGGTAGTGTTCGTGCTCTTGATCGAAGTTTTCTTGAAGAGAGTCTTCAAGATTTTTGTGTGCTATTTGAGGTATTCTTGAAGAAAAATCTTCAAAGGTAAGGTTTCTAAAATCTTTTTTATAGCATGTTGTAATTTATGTAAATGCATATCTTGTTCTTGTTTTACTGTAAAATTTATTTCAATAAAAAATGGGATTGGGGATGATCTTTCTTCCGCTCACGGTTCCCTTCAATTTGGGATTCTTCATATTCAATAAAGTTGTACTGTTATATGAATTTCCTATTTCGTTTTAGAAATAAATCTAATAAACTAAAAGATCCATGACTATTACGTGAGTACTTGAACTTCATGTGGAGGCATAAGAGTGAATTAGGTTCGAGTAAATAGTCTAAATGATCTATAGTATATGAATAAGGTTGGGTGCCTTATTCTAGTAACACTATTGGATGCAGCCCACTCTTTAGTTGATACAATTTGTTATAAGGTGCTATAAACGAAGTGATCCTGATTCATTCATGTATTGACATGAGGAATGGGGGCGTCCTACACAGTGAGTTTGCGTAAGATCGGACCAAGAAATAAGTCACTCTTACTTTATAACACTGTTTATTTTTTAAGATTGACTAATTCGCTTAGATGACCTAGGTAACTCGATCTTAATCCGGAGCTAATTATGAACTTCTGTTTATTTGGGATTATTCTTAGATTTGCATAGGTGAGGGTTGGCTCAACACTGCCGGCTTAATAAGTCTCCCATTTCAGGGGTAAAACCGGGTAAATAGTTGGGGACATAGGATGCAAGATGGAATTCATGCCTACCCAATTGAAGGATAGAAGAAAGGTTGTTCTCTTAAGTGCTTAATCCGGGTCTTGAACAAGGGGCCCCACCCTCTCATTGAAAATAGTGATTAGTAGTGATTAGAAGAAACGTCTAAAAAATCAAAAATATTCGAAAATAATACCCAGAGGGATCCGGTTTAATGATTGGATCACAAATCAATTGTTCATTAAAGGATCAGTGGAACTTAAGGAGCAAGACATAATTTCGAGGGTAAAACAACATTTGACCCAGCCGTTATTACAAACAACCTGCGATGGTTAAATCAAGTGGACACAAATATATCTACAGTGAGGAGAGTGCAACTATCGAACTATAGTGGTGTGACTCGGTAGTTAACGAATATTGATTAATTTGGTCTAAAGAGTTTAGCCAATTAATCTCAAATCGTTGGAACTCATAATCTGTAGGTCCATAAGGTCCCTCTACTAGCTCGTAAAACACAAACACCTTGAATTAATAAATTGAATGAATTTGGAATGATATCAATTTTAAGTGTTCAAATTGAAATTTAATTTGAAATATTCAAATTGAATTTAGGCTTTGAATTTGAATAGTTCAAATTCGAATTAGAGTTTGTGTAATTATATTCGATATAATAAATTAACGTTTAATTTATCGAAATTAAACGAAATTAGAGAGTTTATAATATTTAAATATTGATTTTAAATATTAATTACATGAATATGATTCATGTTTAAAATTAGGTGTGTGATTAATTTAATATTTGATATTAAATTAATATTTAATTAATAAAAATAAAAATTAATTTTCATTTTTATTTCAGTTTTAGAAATTGAAATATTAGCTTTGATTTTAATTAATTTTAAATTAATTAAAATTAAACATTTAAAATGGAAATTGGAATTTTGAACTTAAGTAGTGGATTTTTCCACAATTTAGGTGAAGTAAAGAGGTGTTTCTCCTTAACGAACACACCTAGCCGATTATTTCCATGCAATTGAAGTGTTCATGGGACTACACTTCAGTGCTTGCTTGAAGTGGAAGGATAAAACTAATCAGGAAGATGGAAAAAAATGCTGCGAGAAAATGGTTTCTGCAGCGGAGATTCTTCTTCACCTAAAAACCCACTCCAATTCCTTCACAAATTCATCTCAATTGTAAGTTTCACCACTCAAATTCAAGTTTGAGAATAGTAGAGTAGATCTCTTAGTGGTTCACTGAAGATTTGGAGCTGAGAATTCGTGAGGAGCAGTTTGGACTAGAGAGGAATTCTTCAAAGGTATGTGTTTCTTGAAACCATCTTATTACCTTATGAACATGCTTATTTTAATGTCAAAACTAAGAAATTAAAATGTTTAATGATCCTGTTTTCTTCCGTTGCTTGTTTCTGTAATCCAGCAATTGGTATTAGAGCATCATTTAAGCATTCAATTCGATTTAATTTTGGTTTGGTGGGTATTTTTCATAAGTTGTCTGAAAATGGTGAACTGATATGATTTTTCTGAGTTTTGGAATTGTTTTCTCTTCAATTATGTTGTAATTCTTGTAATTGGCTCTTGATTGATGGACCTTAATGTGTGATTAAGTGTTTGTAATTCGATTGGAGTCATTAGACTTGCAATTAGGATGTAATTGAATAAATAAGCGAAGAACGTCGAGCAACGAGAACTTGGTTTTTAGCCACTGGTAAATACTCGTGCACGATGCCAACTGAAAGATCAACTGATAGATCTCCTTACAAAGCTACTCTCATCATAAACGTTCCTATCTCTACAAGACAAACTTCCAACTTCTCACCAGTCTTTAGTTTCAGTGAGGATATTAGAGGAAAATCACACCAAATCAAACCCATCAATTATATTGCTTTAATTTTTTCTTATTCACGCCTTAAATTGTAGATATCATTGACGTATTATTGGTGTAATTGTTGCTATAGTTTTGCATTCCTTATTGGTGAACATGATCACTCTTGTATATAAATGACCACAATGGTCTGAATATGTATCAAACAAAAACTACTACAAAATACCTATTATTTCTCTACCTTTACATATTATACATTGAAAAGTTTCTCTCTCTTTTTTTTCTTTTTTTTTTTTTTTCTTTTTTCTTTTTCTTTAGGTCTGAGTATCCAAACCTTTGATTTATTGGAAACGTAGTAAATACTCACTTTACAAGTCAAGAAAGAAGAGAATAAATTCTTTGAATCTTTAGTAAATTATTTCACTTTACTTCACTTAACTTGTGAAAGACTTCCTCTTCTACTTTGAAATTTAAATGGGAATTTATTTGGTTAAATTGAAGTGGAAATTGATTTAGAATTTAACCAATAAGAAGAGTAAAAAAGAAAAAGAAAAAGAAAAAAGTTTTCAAAGAATTGAAACAATTTAAATCTAAAGTTAAGTTAAAGATAATTATATTGGAAATTAGTTGGGGGATTTACATAAAATTAAAAGTAAAAAAATTGTAACCTAACGAAAAATGAGGGGTTGACAGCTGGATATGGAAAGAAGAAGCTGGACGTCTGAGGTGGTAAAGTACCGTGAGTGGGGGAGTAGTTTTCAGCTTACCTTCGGGTATAAAAACTTGAATTTGGGCTGAAAGGAAAACCATTTCTGCCATAATTGATGAAAAGTAAGCTGAAAAAGGAGGAGAGGAGAGAATTGGGTGTTGTGTGTGCTTGCTGTTGGTGTGGGAAGGACGAAGGGAAGACGGGGAAGTAGAAAAGAGTTGCTGCCAAATTGGTTACTCAAATTGGGCTTGGGATTTGAGCAAGAGAAGTCTTATTTTCTTTGAGGAATTGGAGGTAAGTATTTCTAGATATCTTAGATTGTGTATTCATTAAAGGAAGGAATTTTGGCTGTTTGAATGGAGATGTGGGTGCATTGTTGCTTATGATTCGAGTTGCTTTTACTACTGTAATTGAAAGGAGGATACAACTCTGAAGACGTTGGCATTGAGCTGAGTAGATTATTGCAACCTTCATATAGGTAAGTAAGTGGCTGTATCGCTTAAGTTTCCTTATAGCGCAAAGAAATGGCAGAAAAAAATAAGTGCTTTACGTCTTTTGGGAAAACATCTTGACTGTGACAGGTTGCGTGCAGCTGAATACAGGTCTGGTTGTGTTGGCTAGACATGGCACTCACCATCAAACCACTCAACGTACGACGCCTTTCTGATCATCGCATTCCACCATACACACACATTTTGGTTGTATTGGATGTTGAGATTGGTATCCTAATTCTCCTGGTGGTCTCGTAGTTTGTATACATTCTGTACATAAGTATTATTTTATTAGCATTTACTCAATCCAATAAACTAAAATCCGTGGTTATTTTATGTAACTTAAGCATGTATGTGAGACATACAAGTGAATCATGCCTTAAGTAATAACCTAAATGGTCTGTAGTATAAGGATAAAGGAGGGATACCTTATCCTGGTGACACTATGGATACGACTCGCTTTGTAGATGTTGCAAGTGTTGTAAAATGCTACAAATGGTCTGATCCTGACCATTCATGTGGAGACATGCAAGCGGGGTATCCTATACAAAGAATTTATATAAGACCGGACCACGAGATGATTAGTCTCTTTATATGACGTTGTTGATAATCGAGACTTAAATTTAACTAAAATGATAGATGACATGACCTTAATCCTGAGTGAGTTGGGAACTCCTGCCTATGATGGCAGTCCTTTGATTTGTATGGGTGAGAGTGGCCAGATTGTCAACTCAACAAGCCTACCATTTTGGGGATTCGTCTGATTGAGGAGTTAGGAACTCAGCTACACAAGACGGAATTCACTCCTTCCCCGAAGCAGGGGTAAATAGATAAATTACTCTCTTAAGGGCTGATTTCGGGTCTTGAACATAGTGGCCACACCCTCTCTTGGAAAGAGAGGACTCAATCATAGTAGGACTATGACTTATTATTCATTAGAGGAATCAGTGGTACTTAAGGAGTTAGATGTAACTACAGGGGCAAAACGATAAATTGGCCAAGTTGTACTTACAAGCGATTTGTGAAGGGTCATCACGCTGTTGATTGGTCATATAGACACATAAATATATCTGTAGTGCGAATAGTGCAGCTGTTGGTTTTTAGTGGAGTGACCAACAGTTAACGAATGGTGGATCTCGTGACTAAAGAGTTTAGTCCGTTATTCACCTACCGTTGGAGCTTAAAACTACAGGTTCATGAGGTCCCCTTGGTAGCTCAATGAGTTCAAGATGAGAATAAGATTTTGGGTTAATTTGAAGTGTTCAAATTAACAAGAGGAAATTCAATTATATGTGATATAATTGATATGATGTATTAGAAACATTAATTGGAGGAATTAATATAAATATGATTTATATTAAATATCATAAAATAGAAAAATAACTATGGTTTATATGTTTCATATGATGAAATAAAACTATAGGTTATAAATATAACATGATGAGTTGGTTATTATATTTATTTATAACATATTAATTATATGATAATTAATTATTCTTTTTCTCTAATAATCGAATTGAGTAGGAGGTTATTGAAAGTTTTATGGTAACTGTGAGATTAAAAGAAAAATGGTTTTAAAAAATTAGGTATGATTCATTTGGAATAATCTCACAAAAGGCTATCAAGTAAAAAGATTTTACTAAACGATAGAATAAAGAGCATACACAATTGAGCTGACTATACGATAGTTACTCTTTACGATAGGCTAAACAATGGAGTAGCAAAGTCTATACGATAGGCTTCATCTTCTAAATGGTTGAGTACATTGTCTATATATATCGTCTATATACATCATCTGTACGATAGACAGTATTCATCTCCCACTTACTCAATCGTCTACCTCCTGTTTTTCTCAATCCAAGATCATACAGAGCCCACAACTCATGGATTCTCACACCGAGAATACCAAGGTAACCATTGTGGTGGTGTTCCTGTTCTGTTCGAGGATCGAGTTGGACTCAATTGGGATCGAGGCTCATTCAGACGTTCGTTGAGACCGTTTTCTGTTTGTTACGTTCGAGTGCTTCTTTAGACACATTGGAAACTGATCGAGGGATACTTGAAGAATAGTTCTTAAAAGGTTGGCATACTCTATCTCTTGTATCTGCCTTTATAAGTAGCATGTTGTAATTTCTAATTATGCATAATCTGTTCCTTTCCGTTTAAGATTGTAATTATTTGTGGTCAATCTCACTGAAATTTGGAACGATCCACTTCTGTTGTTCAAAGGATCTCTATTTAGATTTCCTTCATTGGATGCATGATGCGTTGAACTCATTGTTGTGTTGAATGCATAACTGTCGAATGCCCCACGCACCTGTTGGACTCATCATGGTGTTGAATGCATATTTTACCTTGCGCGTATTCTCGGCCCAACTACTCAACACACACCACACAGTCATGCATTGTGCGTTGATAGTTTTGGATTTGTGAGTAAGCTATTTTAATGCTTAAACTATACTTTCCATTAAATGGAAATTAGTAGCCAAGAGGTTTGGGGATTATTTACATACGGTGGATGCATAATGAATAGATCTGTGATTAGATTTATTCCTTGATTTATTTTAGGGCAAACCACGATCAGGGAAGCCTACAACCCCATTAATCCATGCCCTTGTCTATGAGTGACTCTTCTTTAAAATAAAACTTTATGCCATAAGGTTTGTTTTCATGAAGTATGATGCATTAAACTATGAATTTATAAAACTTAGAATCTTGATTACTCTGAATCGTTAAAAGTATTTAAGGCGTCATTTAGCTCATTTTATTCTTTAAGCTATATTTTCTGGGAAATGATTGAACGTAGAGTGGAAAATTAATGAATTGGGATAGATTATGGAAGGTGGTTTACAAACCACTGAATCTTGTACTCGTGATAATTCTACTAGCCTTTGGGTTTGTCTACGTGCATGCGTGACAAAGTTTATAGATGATGAATGTATTGAGTTGGTCTACATCAGCAGGTTGAGTGTATTGAGTTGGTCTACATAAGTCAAAGTTCGGGTATAGGTTTAGTGAGGATTTTACGTGCTTGTGAAATGAAATGCTCTCTGAAATGTTGATTTCATTGAAATAATTCATGTTCACAATTCAGTGAAATATATTATTTTCTATTTTAACCCTTGAAATTGAGATATAAAATCTGCTTTATAAACTGTCACTCACTAGGCTCCGAGCTCATTCTTTTCTTTTTCTGTCCCGATAGCGAGATCGTTCCATGTGCCTACTGAAGACGAAGCCTACCACCTGTTAGACTCATTTTAATAGTATGTACATAACTTTTGAGTTTGCATATAGATAAAAGTTTACGAATATGTGTTTGAACAAGAAACATGTCATGAAGTTAAACTAGTATCTGTAAACTGTTTTCTTAGTAAATATTATATTTGTAAATGTTGAATAATTTAATAGAATCGGCATGTTAAAATGAGTAATAAAACAAATCGTTATGTTATGCATGGATAGGTCTAGTGATAGATACCACAAAAGGAAGTGGTATTTTTCATCTTCACATGATCTCTCTCTACATTTGATAGGCTAATTTAGGGTCAGGTGTGACAACTTGCTTACAAATAACAAAACCTACCACATATATCACCACTAGGAAAATACTAATACATCAATGTATGAACATACATCAATATATTTAATGATTCATATTTGTAATTAAATGTGTTTAAAAATATGTCTAGATTAATATTTACATGATCTTTTAGGTTTCATTATCAAAACAATTAACAAAAGAGGAGTAAGTCATTTATTATTTATTAGAAATGTGATATTGACTAAATATATTTGTTTAAGTTTTCTAACCCTGTCTTCTTGAGCTATTTAGGAGTTGTCTTGGTTTTTTTCCTTGTGGGTAATTGTCTCAGAGGTTGTTCTTTTAGGTGACAACTCTGCAGAATATTTCTTTTCTTATTTAAATTATTTTGCAAAATATTTCCTTTGAGATGTTTTCTTTTAGTGAATTGTCAATGTTATGTGAGGATTTTTTCCATCATTCTGCAGTGCTATTTAAGTTTAAGAAGTTCTCATACCAGAGTTGCCATATATATTATTTTCTGAGATCCTTAAGTGTGTTTTATAGAAAAATTTACTGCATTGCATTGAATTCAAGTAGAAAATTTTATGTTGTGGTTGTGGCCACACGTTCTTTAATTGCTCTTATAGTGAGCGCTGCATAGCAACGAAGGTTGTTTGGTCTTAGGGGGAGCCTAAGATATTACTGATTGAGAAAGATTTCTCACACCTTAAAGGAAGCCTAATGTATTATTCATCGAGAAGTTAATTCTTAAGAATTAGGGGGAGTCTAAGTTCTCACATGAAGGGAGTTCACAAACAGAAGAAAAGATATCAATGAGTTAGAGGGAGTCTAACATACTTAAAGGGACTAATATACTCATACTTAGGGGGAACCTAAGTTCGAGTGAGATGGAATCTCACATCTAGTGGAAGCCTAGGTGATTGGCTAAGTTCGGTTCTACGTGTGTCATTGTAATCTTTGCTATTTACAGATAAATACAATGTTGTAATCGCTTGACTTTTATATATTAGTGGATTATCTTTCCCGAGCATACCTTCCCCCAAACATAGGTGGTTCATCACTGAACTAGGCTAATAATCCTGTGTGTTAATTCTTGATTTGCTCTTTGTTGCTTTGTTATGGTTTCTTTGACTTTGCTAGGACATTTTGTGTGTCATCTGAGTTCTGTGTGAGGAACCACATTCCAAAATTTCATTATTTTTAAGGATTACGAGGTGAATCCTCGTCATTCTTTTTGATGTATGGAACTCTCAACAAATCTGTGGGTGTGCAACTTCGAGTTCGCATCAAAACAACGAAACCATGCATAAAAAAATCCGCTTATTTCATTTAATTGTGAAACTAGATCACATGCTACATTTAAAGATGATATATCCATATATTATATACATTTAAGAAAGTAAATATAAACAGGACTATGAGGCTGTTCTCCAATCCACTTAATTAATCTCCATTTCTTTCCATGTTCTAGCAAATGAGATCTCTCCATCGTAGTTCGGTTTCATTCCCACTTTAGGGTTTTCCTTTTGAGTGCTGTTTTGTGAAGTAGAAGAAGAAGCCTCAACAATAATGGCTTCATCAGAACCTCCATTACTGTTACATCCTCCTTGCTCTAGTTTTGCTTCTTCTTCTTCCTTCATCTGATAATGCCTATGACTGTAAGAATGGAAAGAAGTTGATTTTGAAGTTGATGGCTTGTTGGAAAGGCTTCGTTTTGACCTTTTCTGCCACTTTTTTAGCCCTTCAACTATGCTATCTGTGAATACAGTCCTCTTTAGTCTTGTTCCCATCTACACCACATTATTATTCCACACATCAACGTTGTGAATTATGATTTTAAAAAAAGGAAAGAAAATCCCTTATCATAAACATGCCCTCGTGAATTCGACCAATCTGAAAATACTAAAACATAATCCAAATTGTCTATCAAACAACCCTTAATATATTCTCGAATCTCGGTGCCTTCTTACAAGTTAACAAGCATAAGATTTAGCTAGGCAAGATAGATATATATATACATACCTGAGTAACAAGTGCATAAAGAGGGAGGGTGACATATCCACAAAGCAATTGAACTCCAAGGCCCATCCCAATCCTGATTGCAATATCTTCCTTCCTTCTACTGAAGCATGATTTTATCCCAAACTCAAACTGTTCTACCAAATACACTATCATCTTAAATTTTCATTTCTTCCAAACACACTTAAAAAAATATATATCAAGTTTGCTTTGCTTTGCTTTAATTTATACATACCCATGTCCACGTGAAAAATGCCAGCTGAAATGAGTTCTGCCATTGATATAAATTTAAGTTATAATTCCATCAACTCCTTATATTTGTTATAATTTATTATAGCCTGCGTACAATTCAGACTTGGTATGTGCTAAAATAAAAATGCATACCCGGACAATTAAAAATATTCTTTGATGCAAATTATTTTTGGTAATCATTTGATTTTAATTTTTTTTTTTAAATTAAGCATATAAAGCACTGATTCTACCAAATGATTCTGTGTCCTGTTATTCACTTTTTTTTACCAATGTTTTAAAGTTCATATTAAGTTTAGAAAATTAAAACAAAAGTAGTGTTCATAAACTTGCTTTTAGTTTTTTGAAATTTGTGTAAAAATTATCCAATTGTTTCTTTAAGAAAAGTAGTAACAAAATTGGAAGGAAATATGCATACATTTAGAAACGAGAAAAATATAAATGAAGATCCTGGTTGATAACCAATATTTAGTTTTTGAAAATTAAGCCTTATAAATGCCATTTTAACTTACTGTTTCTTTTTTCTTTATTATCTACTTTTTTTTAAGTGTGATTTAAAAAACTAAACCAAGTTTTGAAAAGTAAAATAATAGTAATTTTAGAAAAACTTATCTTTAATTTTTGGATCTAACTAAAATTCAAGTGTCTAGTTAGAAATAATGAAAATCAAGGTAAATAAAAGTGGTCAGAAAAAAAGCACAAAATTTAAAAATAAAAAACAAAAAATGAAATGGTTTTCAAAAAGGGACTTAATTCGATTTTTTTGTTTATGAAAATCTAAGTTTATCCCCCTTTCTAGTGACATTCTTAAAAACTAAGTTAAGTTTTGAAATTAAAAATAGTATTAAAAAAATCTTGTTTTTGTTTTAAAATTTTGACTAGAAACGTTGAGAATATGGAAGTTTTATCATTAAATTTTATTTGTGACCTTTGAATTTGTGAAGTGTCCATTGAGTTCTTTGGGAGTTTTATTTGTGTTAGAAGTTATGAGCATTTTGTAAAATTTATGGTTTCTTAACCATTCAGATTCTATAGGTATCTTTTGTAAGCATATTTAGAGACATGTTTAGTTAAAAGAAATTATCACTTTCTTAGCACTTGTGTCATTCATGCCTTTTTCTCTTGTAATAAAATTATATCAAAGCCATGCAGCAAATTTGAGAGAAAAATGGTCAATGATGGGATGAGTTCACTTCAACTATCGATGCTTACCAAGCTTAACTATGACAACTGAAGCATTCAGATAAAAGCGTTACAAGGAGCACAAGACATGTGGGGGATTGTGGAGCACAATTTCCAAAAGGCAGAACCTGGAGCCCATTAAGTGCAAAGAGACACACTAAAAGAGACAAGAAAGAAGGACAAGAAAGCCCTCTATATCTTGTACCAATCAGTTGATGGAGACAAGTTTGAAACCATCTACGATGCCGAAACGTCAAAGGCAGCATAAGACAACCTCCAATCGACTCATAGATGAGCTGATCGTATTAAAAAAGATACAGCTATAAACTTTACGTGGTGAGTTTTGAATCATTACAGATGAAGGAGAATGAGGTGATAGCGAAATATCACACCAAAGTAATGACTATTATTGTCAACCAATTGAGACGAAACGGTGAAGAAATTGTTGATGTTCGTATCATGGAAAAGGTTCTATGAAGCCGAAATAATAAGTTTGAGATCATCACCACGACAATAGAGGAGAAAAAAGATCTTGATACCTATGATTGAACAATTTGACAAGCCTATGAGGAGAAAAAAAAAAGAAAGATTGAGCAAAAGGAGATCGTTGAACAACTTCTCCCACTCAAATTCAAGGAGGAGACTAGTAGTGGACACTGAAGAGGTTGTGATAGTCGAGGGCATAGTGGAAGAGGTAATGCCAACATTGACGTTTCTCAAAACTCAAATGAATCCTCAAGAGGAAGAAGAGGTCAAAGTCGTGGAAAACGTGGTGGAAGGTTCAAGAGAGATAAACTTATGTAAAATTTTATAATCGTAATAAATATCAACGCTATGCAAATGAGTTTTACTCATCTCAATCAAAGTTGATGGATTAGAAGCAATAGGACTGGTCAATCATCAGCACATTCAAAGCCCATAATGGGCAGCGCAATTATGTGAAGAATACGGGACCTTATTCATGGTTTCAAAGGGAGACGAAGAGAGTTAAGATAGCAAGTGGTATCTTGACACTAGAGCCTAAAATCACATGTGTAGAAACCACTAGATGTTTGTAGAGTTGAACGAGATGAAAGTAGGTAATATTGCCTATGGAGACAATTCTTTGGTCGCCATCAAATAAATATGTAAATTTCTTATTCAATTAAAAAATCGACAAAATCAATATATTATAAATGTTTATTACATTCCCAATATGAAAAGAAAAAAAATATATTGTGTGTAGGAAAATTATTAGAGAAAGGTTTTCAAATTCAAATGAAAAATAATTGTTTGTATTTTGAGAGATGATCATGAGAGACTTGTTGCTAAAGTCTTCATGACCAAAAACCGAATCTTTCCTTTGAATATATGTAATGATATGTTTCAAAATGCTTGGAGACATGTTATGAAGATTTTTCGTGGCTATGGCATCTACGGTTCGGGCACCTCAATTATAGAAGTCTAGAAGACTTGTTAGAAGAAGATGGTGCAAGGTTTATCATACATTCATAAGTCGAACCAAGTGTGTGAAGGGTGCCTACTTGGAAAACATCATTGGAGTAGTTTTCCAAAGGAATCTATGGCATGCAAATAAGCCTTTAGAACTTATCTATGTCGATGTGTGTAGAGCGATCAAATCAGAGTCTCATGGTAAAAGTAAATAATTCATTCTCTTTATTGATGATTTTTGTAAAAAAAACATGGGTGTAGTTAATCGGAAGTATTAAACTTTATTTGTGAATTTTAGATTTTGTAACCAATAGTGTCCATTGAGTTCTTTAGGAGTTTTTGTTTGTGTTAGATGTTATGAAAATATAGTAATATTTATGGTTTCTTAACCATTGATATTCTATGGTTATCTTTATGTAATTTAAGTTTATAACCCTAGGGTTTAGAAGAGTGTACTATATAAACTCTTAAAACCATAGAGGCACCATTCATTTTTGTATTATGTAGCATCCTTTCTAATAAAGTTGTTCTCTCTCTGTCCCGTGGATGTAACTAACATATTGTTAGTGAACAACATAAATTTGTGTGTCAATCATCTATATTTTACGTTTTTTGTATTCTTTATTTGTCGATTTCATAACAAATTAGTATCGGAGCCTAATTGTTAAGGTTTGAAATTCTGCATCACTTCGACACTTAAAGATATCTGGTGTGAACGTGAAAATTGAAAAATTCACATGGAGGAATAATTCGGTCCATGGTAGATCACGATGCGATCCTTACTGAAGCGGCAAGGGCTCTGGGCGTCACCAATTAATAAGTCAAAGAAGGCAGTTGCGGATGACAAAGAATGACAGATTCTGGAGGAGAAGGCTCATTCAACATCCATGCTATGTTTGGATGATGATGTCATCATTGAGGTCACATATGAAGAAATTGAAGTTGGTCTTTAGTTGAAGTTGAAAAGTTTTTACATGACAAAGTCTTTAACCAAGAAGTTATTTATGAAGCAACGTTTGTATCCTCTACGTATGTAGGAAGGTACGTCTCTTCGAGATCGTCTTAATGAGTTATATAAAATTTTGTTAGATCAGTGTAACATAGAGATTAAGGTTAATGATGAGAATGATACCTTAATTCTGTTAACGTCTTTACTTTTGTCGTATGATAATTTTGTTGACTCTTATATTGGAGAGAAAGAAACTTTGACTTTAGAAGAAGTGAAGTCCACACTGCTTAAGAGAGATCCATCATAATGAAGTTAGTTTAGGTATAGAAAGCCAGACCTTTAGGTTAGCTACTACTGGAAAGCAAGGGACATCGAAAGCTAGACCACAAGTCTTCGAAGTCCAAGGGTTCTAAGTCTAATTACTTTTGTCATTACTATAAAGAAAAAGACCATTGAAAAACTAAGTGTCTTAAGTTAGAAAGGCAACAAGTAAAAAAGGAAAAGAAGTAAGCTTTTGCCTTTGTTGCACAAGTTGATTTTGATCTTGTAGAAGTTGAGGTAGATTCTGAAGGAGATCTAGTCCTAGTTGTGAATGAACATTCACATTATGATAATCTGTGGGTTCTTGATTCTGGGACATCTTATCATATATGTCTAAACAGAAAGTGATCTTCAACGTATCAGCAAATAGAGGGAGGGAATATTAGTATGGTTAATGATGTTGCGTGTAAGAGAGTTGGAATCAACTCAGGATACACACACATGATGATATCTTTTACACTTTGGACGAGATTAGACATATGCCATTAATGACAAAGAGTTTGATATTTTTAGTGTGCTCGATAGTAAGAGTTACAATTTCAAAGGTAAAGTTGGGGCGATGTATAGAGTTTTGTGGTGGTTCGTCTAAGAGGTATAAAACATGGAACATTGTATTTTTTTTTTTTCAGGTTCCATAATAATAGGTTATGTTGCTATTGCATCGTCTATCATTAACAAGGAAGATATAACTAAGTTGTGGCATATAAGACATAGTCATAAGTGAAAAAGGAATGCAAATTCTGTCAAAGATGGATCTTTTGTGTGGGTACAAGATGCAGGATCTTGAATTCTGTGAACATTGTGTATTTGAGAAGCTTCATCATAATAAGTTTTCAAGGGGTGTTCATCGTACAAAAGGAACAATTGATTACATCCATTCAGACTGTTGGGGCCTTTTCAAGGTTGAGTCTATTGGAGGCAGTAGTTATTCTATGTCTATAATTGACGATTACTCAAGAATAATTTTGGTATTTATGATGAAGCATGAAAATGAAGTCTTCAAGAACTTCAAGCAGTGGAAGAGACATTGATTAAAAAGCAAACTGGGAAGAAGTTCAAAAAGCTGTGAATTGATAAAAGTCTGGAATTCTGTGGGTCTGAGTTGAATGAGTTATGTAAAGCTGAGGGTTATTATTCGTTATCATACTATAAGGGATACTCTACAATAGAATGAGGTTATAGAATTTATGAATTAGACATTGTTGGAGAGAGCGAGGTGCATGCTCTGTAATGCTAGGTTGGCTACAAGGTTTTGAGCAAAAGCAGTAAATACAACATGTTATCTGATTAACTGTGGACTTCACTCAGTTATTGATTGTAAAATGCCTTATAAGGTATGATATGATAATCTTGCAAATTAGTCTTTATTAAGAATTTTTTGTTGTATTGTCTACTATCATGTTAATGAGGGTAAATTAGAGTCGAGAGCTAAAAAGAGTATATTGTGGATTTTGGGGATTGAGTTAAGGGATATAAAGTATGGTCACCTTCTAAGAGTAGAGTTATACATAGGTGTTGATAAACAAGTGGAGATGCAATTCACTTAAGCTGTGAGTAAATTCCAACACCAAGGTGAAAAAGATTAACATGTTACTATAAAAACTGTCATGCTGCCAAAAACTAAAGTGACGAAAATTTCAGAAGTTGCTGTCCCTGAGAATTTGAGTCCATTAGTAATCGGCCAAGTATAGCTCATGATAAATCTAGAAGAGTTGGTGTCGGGCCTCTAAAGAGGTATGGTGTTTAAGATATGGTGAATTTTTGCACTACAAAATGTTAAAAAGGTGGATCCTCATGAACCATCCACCTATAAAGAAGTTGTTGCATGAAGTGAGACATTCAATGGTTTATTGCTAAAGGGGATGAGATGGAATCTCTTGATAAAAATTAGACTTGGTAGTTAGTTAAACAACCTAAGGAGAGACAAACTATCACTTATAAATGGGTCTTCAAGAAAGAAGAAGAAAAAGATAGAAGGAATCTCACCTATAAAGAGTGTTAAGTATAAAGCTTGAGTTGTTGTTAGAAGGTTCACTCAAAGAGAAGGAGTTGATTATAATGAGATATTCTTACTAGTAATGAGACATACTTCTATCAGGGTGTTACTTGCTATGTTAGCACATTGGAATTTAGAACTTGAGCAACTAGATGTGAAGACAACTTTCTTACATAGAAAGCTAGAAGAAAAGATTTATATGACCCAGCCATATGGGTTCCAATGTCCAAACAAAGAAATTATGTTTGCAAGTTGGAGAAGTCCTTGTATGGACTAAAGTAGTCTCCAAGGTCATGTAGAAGTAGTTTGATAGCTATATTGTTAGACTTGGTTATAATAGGAGTTCGTATGGTTGTTGTGTGTATCACAACAAAGCTAATGGTGGTTCAATGGTTTATATGTTTGTATATGTATATGATGTGCTCATAACTTCTAAGTCCAAGTTTGATATTCAAAAGTTGAAGGATTTTCTCAATGGTGAGTTTAATATGAAGGATTTGCATGCTGTTGAGAAAATTTGGGGAGATGTATAGAGACAACAATCAAAACAAGCTTTTCCTATCACAAAAAGAATATATTCAGAAGATATTATCCAAGTTTGGTATGTTATCAATTATGCCTATAGATACTCCCAGTACTGCATGCTCATTTTTACTTGGTACTTTCACCACAGTATGAAGCTGAGAAGAAGTACATGTCTCAAATTTTGTATGCTAGTACAGTGGGAAATATTATGTATGCTATGGTTTGTACTATGCCCGATCTTGCTTATGTTGTTAGTGTTGTCAGCAAGTTCATGGGCCAATCTGGAAAAGAACATTGATAGGCTGTTAAGAGAACTTTTCATTACCTTAGAGGTACGTCCAATGTTAGTTTCTTTTATGGGAATGATAAAAAGCACTCAATTACTGGTTATTTTGATTCTCATTATGCTGGTGATGTTGATAGTAAGAGGTCTATGACTGGTTATGTGTTCGCTCTGGGTGGTTCCGTTGTTAGTTGGAAGGCAACCTTATAGCCTACAGTTACTTTGTCTACTACTAAAGCAGAGTACATGACCTTGATAGAAGCTTCTGATTTCTTCTTTATAAAAAGGGAATCTAATTGAGAGGGCTTATTGGTCATCTTGATTTACATCATGTTCAAGCTATTGTTTATTATCATAGTTTGAATGAAATATGTCTAGCCAAGAATCAAGTTCATCATGAGAAGACAAGTACATAGACATAAGATATCACTTCTCTTGAGAAGTGAGCAGAGGGTTAAGGTGATGAAAATTGGTGCTGCTGATAATTCTATTGATATGTTCACCAAGTCGATTTCACATGTCATGTTCCATCATTACTTGGACTTGCTATTAATGTTATGAATTATTAGTGGTCCCTTCTGGGACACTATGAGGCATAAGAGAGAAGTTTGGATACGTCTGATAATGTTTTTAATGTTGCATCTAGTACATATGTTATCTATGATATAATTTTCAAATTGGAGATTTCACTACAAGAAAAACGAGTTTTCCCAACGCCTAAATCGAGCGTCAGGAGTTTGGTCGTCGGGAGAGACCGTCTCTCCCGACGCCATAAAGGCTCATCGGGAGTTCCTGAGAACTCTCGACGACTAAAACAGTCGTCAGGAGTTCCAAAGGCTCTTAGAAACTCCCGACGATTAAAAATAGGTTTGGAACTCCCGACGGCTCTCCCGACGTCCTTCGGGCGACAACAAGATTCTTCCCCATTTCTTTTCCCCTTTTTTCCCTAAAACCCTAACCCACACCCCCACCGCTCCCCACGTCGCTCCACCGCTCCTCCCCGTGTCGCTCTACCGCTCCTCCCCGCGTCACTCCACCGCTTCTCCCCGTGCCGCTCCTCCCCGCGCCGCCAGCTCCTCGCGCCCCACCTCCTCCCCACGCCGCTCCTTCCCTTGCTGCCAGTTCCCCCCACTCTTCTCCCTCCCTCTCCCATTTTCCCATCTTTTAACCGCCGCCGCCCCACTTCTCTCCCTCCCTCTCCCATTTTCCCCTCTTTTTTCACCATCGCGGCTCCTCCCTTCGGTCAGCAGCTGCAATCAACTGCCCGCCACCGTCGTCGTCTCCTTGTCTCATTCAGCCACCGCCTTCAACCACCCACCGCCGCCGCCAGTAATCTTCTCATTTTATTTTCTCTTGTATATTTATTTAAATCATCATTTCACATCCTTTTGTACAAATCATGCCCATTCAAATGTGTGTATCCATTTCTATTCGCGACTTTCAATTTAATCAAATTAGACCTCAACTTTGATAAATATTACAATTAATTAACCCACTAATAAAAAAAAGACAATGTTAAAGATTGTGTCAATTTTACTAGATTTCAATAATATCAACTTTGATACAAATTTTAAATTTTAACTAATGCACATATTTATCATCCAATATCGGTGCATGTGGCTTTTGTTAAGATCTCGTCAATTTTGCATCATTTATTTGTTTTACAATTCTCTGAAAGTCTAGAGTAATTTTATAACGAACATGTCATAATTCGTTAGAGATAAACAAATTACATTTTTTTAAGTTTCAAGTTGATTACAACACTATCTTTATGTCTAAAAAATGATATGACATTGGTTATTTGGAGCCTAAGCATGCATGATTTAACATTTCGAACTTTCCTTGAAAGGACAAAGAAAATTAGTACATAGATGCTATGTGCTATTTTTAGTATATGAACTTTTTTGTGCTTATATGTTTGTGTCTAATAAATCTATAAATCTAAAAAATATAAAATAAATCTTTAAACCTCCAATTTGGTACTTAATAGGTCTCTAACCCATTTAATATTTTTAAAAAAGTTTAAAGAATCTACTAGACATAAAACTAAATTTTGTATCTAATAGAAAATTAAACTTTAAATTTTGTGTCCAATAGGTTTGTAAATTTTAAAAGATGTAGAATAGATGAAAGCAGCTGAAAATGCACTCTAAAGGTGGCAAGTTTATGAACGAGGCAGCTGAAAATGCATATGTAACATTTTTTGCTTAACTATCGTGTTGTTTTTCATTTTTAACTTTAGTCGCTCGTTCTTACCCATTTAATTAATATGTCTAGCATCAAATGTTGGAATTACAATCTAGCCCCACTCTAGAAAGTTCTCAACCACTAACAGGGGATGAAATCTGTGAGACGATTTTAGGTAGACGACCCGGATATTCAAAAGGCCTAGGTTGGGGCCCTAAGCCTAAGTCAAGAAAGAGTAGCATCTCCTCAAGCTCGTCATGTACTCAGGGAACGGAGATGGGAATGGAGGAATTGAGAGCCAATTTCTAACAGTCTCAGTTGAGAATTAAGGATCTTGAAGACGTTCAGAAACAAATGAAAGAGGATCATGCAAGGCAAACGGAAGAAATGAAAAAAATGATTGAAGACATGATACGATCACAGAGAGGAGACCCATCAAATTAGGTATGATTACTACATTATTTAGTTGTCTAATATGTTGCTATCCTGCAGTTATGGTAACAAAGTAGTTATGTCTTAAGTAGTTTTATGATAAAGAATTGTTGGCTATCCTGTAGTTATGGTAGCCAAACAACTGGATTTTGATGTGTTTTTTGTTGTTTTGTCGTGGGGGGTGGGTAGAGTTTCATTACACCCGTCTTGTCCTTGAACTTGAAGTTCTTATGTATTTATGAATGTTTACGAAGTTTAATGTGTTGTGGTGGGGGAGGGGGTGGGGGGGAAAGAGTTGAGATTGGGTTAAACCATTTTGGGGACAAAGTTTGAGTTTTATGTGTGTTGGTCATTGTTTACTCGTTTTGTGTGTTTTTTATGATCGGGAGGTTCCATGTTTGTCGTGGGGGTGGGTAGAGTTTCATTACACCCATCTTGTCTTTGAACTCGGAGTTCTTGTGTGTTTATGAATGTTTACGAAGTTTAATGTGTTGTTGGGGGGTGGGTTGAGATTGAGTTAAACCATTTTGTGGACAAAGTTTGAGTTTTATATGTGTTGGTCATTGTTTACTCGTTTTGTGTGTTTTTTATGTTCGGAAGGTTACATGATTGTCATGGGGTTATGTAGAGTTTCATTACCACTCGTATTGAAGTTTGAATGTATTGTGGATGTTTACTGATATAACATTTGAATGTTTTTGTTTTATTGTAGAATGCTGTTCGGAGATGAGCTAGGATAATTGTTGAAGATGTTGTGTTCTAGACGTTGTTTTGATTTTATTTCTTTTATGTATTTGTGATATGAATGTTTATAAACTTCTAGTATCGACTTCATTTGGATATTGTAATTTTTTATTTACTTGTTATAATATGAACTTCATTTTCGTTGTTTAATTATGTGAATCTTTATTTGGTTTACTATGTTTTACAGGTTATTCAGATCAAATTTTAAAAAATTACAAACGATAGATTAAAAATATTCGATAGACAATTTTCAACTAATGAATGAACTCCCCACGCATATATTACTACATCGGGAGTTCTTGTATCTCCCGACGCATTAAATAAAACCGTCGGGAGTTCTGGAACTCCGGACGCATAGAACAACCATTGGGAGTAGAGGATCTCCCGACGCACTTTAAAACGGTGTCGGGAGTTAGTCGAGGAACTCCCGATGCACATATAAGGCGTCGGGAGTTCCCAACGCCGTTTTAAAATGCGTTGGGAGATCCTCTCCCGACGAGTTTCTCCCGATGACCCTTTATTCGTCGGGAGAGGCTCTCCCGATGCGTTTTCTACACTTTTTCGAGGAAATGTGACGTCGGGAGAAGTCAAATTTCTTGTAGTGTTTGTTGGAATGCATTGAATCTTATATGTAACACTTCGAATGACCAAGTACGGGGGACTCACTGGTGGGGGGTTTGGTGGAAACACCTCTGAAACTAAGTTATTTACATATTTTCCATCTTTATGTAATTTACATTTATGACCTAGGATTTAGTGGAGTATGCTATATAAATTCTCTAAACTCTAGAGATGTCATTCATTATCATTCTCTCTAATAAAATTGTTCTCCCTTTGTCCCATTGACGTAACTAATACATTATTAGTAAATCACGTAAATCTATGTACAGATCTTCTATATTTTGCGTTTTATATATTTTTTATTTGTTGATTTCGTAACAAGTTAAATGATATTATCACTTTCCTTCACGCTTGTGTCATTCACACCTTTTTCTCTTCTAACAAAGAATTCAATGGTTCTCTTAAGATAGGTAAAATTCATAATAAATTAGAGGGAAACAAGCAGAAATTTCAAAGTAGAAAACAAAGAACGAAATCATTATGAAACGAGATCTTAATTACCTGAATTAGGACGAATTGGATTAGATGGAGAAGCCAGTTGGGTTTACTAAACCAGAAGAGTTGATCGTGAGGCTTCACTACAAATGCTCCTCTGCTCACAGGCTTCCTTCTGCTGCTTTCTAGACACATTTTTGTTATAATCACTTCCAGCTTTGTTCCCACAATTACTACAATCTTTTCAAATTGTCACAAACAATGAAGCCATATGGAAAAAATAATGTATTTTTGGTTTACAAGTTAAAAAGTAATGCAACTTTCTTTCTTTCACTATTTTTTTTTTTTTCGTTGTGGAGAGTTTAGTCCTTACCACTAATGGGATGAATGGGAGCCAATAATAGTTGTAGAACTCTGCACAAAAATCAATTAATGAAAAAATTTAAATATAAGACTCACAATCATATAGACTAGAGATGTATTTGAAATACATTTTCAAATGTTTAATTTAAAAAATAAATTATTTTGGAAGAAGTTAGAGTGTTTAGAAATCGCTCAAAATAATTTTTCTAGTATATTTTAATCAGTTTTTATCAAAAATATTTAAATAAAAATAATTTTTTTAGAAAAACATTTTCTTCTCAAATCAATCCGAATGGGCTCTAAATATGGTAAAACTAATATTAGCGCATGTTTGGGATTGAATTTAAAATGGTTGAAATCACTTTTCTCATATTTGAAATCACTACGAAACATGCATTTAATTTTTCACTTTTAACCATATTTTTTATAAGAAAATTATTTTGAATAACAAAACTACTGAAAATATTTATAAAAAATAGCAAAATATCACAAGCTATCTGCGATGGACCGCAATAGACTATTATCTGTGTCTATCATGACATAGATAAACACAGATAGTAGTTTATCACAGTCTATCGTCATCTATTGCAGATAGACAATTAAATTTTGTTATATTTGTAAATATTTTGGTTCATATTCTTATATTTCAAACTAACCCTTTATTATATTATTAAAACTAATTTGAAAAGATTAAAGCATTCTTGAGGAATTTTGAAAATAATAAAAATTGATTAAAATCACTCTCAAATATACTAGTATGGTAGAGTGATTTAATTAAATATATACAACTTTCAATCAATATGTCATGTTATATCATCTCTAGACCAAAAAACTAGGGCTAAAGTTCAAAAAGAGTTTTTTTCTTTTTTCAAATTTGATATAAGAATGCAATGTAGATAAAAAAAAACTGTTTTGACACTATCCATTTTCAAATCTATAGAGGGAAGACGAAATTTTTTTACTATTATTTTTTAAAAAAAAAGTTGACAATACATTAACAGTACAGATTAATTTTAAGATTTATCGAAAGTACATAAATTACATTACAGACTAATTTTAAGATTTATCGAGGGTACATAAATTATATTAAGACATTTGAAAGTATAGACAGTAAAAAAAAATTAGTCCCAAATGCAAAATCAAAATAATATATATTTCAACCTCTATTAAATCATTACTGTAACAAAAAGGTTAAGTTAATGGGTTTTGTTTGACTAGCTTGGCAGCAAGTGGAGTCCTGGTATCATATTTAATTACCACTGAAGACAAAATCTTAAATTCATGAGT
The DNA here is from genome assembly GCF_009727055.1 of Benincasa hispida. Lineage (NCBI taxonomy): Eukaryota > Viridiplantae > Streptophyta > Magnoliopsida > Cucurbitales > Cucurbitaceae > Benincasa > Benincasa hispida. The sequence goes on along the minus strand of NC_052358.1, from coordinate 32,668,098 downwards.
TAGAATAAATTTAACCATTATCAATAGTATATACTTTAACGTGATAATCACAATGAAGTGAAATTATTGTTATTAAGATGTGGGAATTTATGCATTTTTTAGAATATTTATGGTCCTCCAATCCATTATATTTTTCTTGAAAGGAGATGGTCAAATTTGACTTGGATGAATTAGATTTCTTGAACTAATCGACCGATCCGTTTATGAAATTATTATTATTATATATTTATAAAGTCAAAACAATAAAGAGATATGGTGATGGAGGGTAGAATATCTCACCATGTGCACTAAAAAATATAAAAAGAATGGAGAATATCCATATCCAAAACCTGAAATAAATAACCAATGCCCAAACACAATATCAAGAGAGTAACCATCTAAAATTCCACAATAAACAAGCAATAATCAATCTATTATAATTATTTCTAATTGTTTTTTTAACCTGATTTGAATAACTTGCACAAAATCATGATCAAAAGCTCTATGAAGAAACTTCTGGAAATTGAAGTCAGACCCTCCAGCAATGTTGGACTATGAAAAACACATTAAAAAAAAAAAAAAAAAAACAAATTAGATTATAAAATGAAAGATATTGAGCTGTGTTCTTAAAAAAAATGTGCTTACCACAATGAAGCCATTGCGTAGAGTGAAATAATCGGAGTTTGAAATGGAGCCACTAAATTGTCTTATAAAACAAACCTTATAAAGTTATATAAACAAAAATTTAAAGAAATTAAATGTGGAATAATAAGTAAAATAACGTCACTAAATTGAGATATATATATATATAAGTCTAAAACAATGAATTATGAGATGAAGTAAAATGAAATTACAGGCCAAATTAGGAGTGGATGAGTGGCATAGAAATTTAGATGTCTTTTCCCCATAGATGTTTGCCGTATCAGTCGAAATCTCCTTGGATCTGAATATTTTCATTCATTAATCTCATACCCCAATACTTTTTAATTTTTATGGAAGAGTCTACTAATTAATAATACATATATAGGAATAAATTCATAAATTTTTTTTTTTAAGAAATTATTTCAAATGATAAAACTGTTAAAAATATTTATAAGATATAGCAAAATTTTAGAACTATCAATGATAGATATTGTTAGATTTCTATCAGTGTCTATCAATATCACTGATAGACACTGTGTCTATCGGTGTCTATCATCGATAATTCTAAAATTTTACTATATTTTGTAAATATTTTCGTTATTTTTTTATATTTGAAAACAACTTTTTTTTTCCAATGTTATTTTAAATTGAAATAAGACTTTGACCATCCAACATCCATATTGTATAAAAAGAAATACCATTGGCAATCTGATAATCAAGAGCTTGAGTCTCCTTCTCCCATTCTTTCCATTTTCTTATCTGTCAACCAATATAGTTTTCAAATTTTAGTTTTTTTATATGAAAACTCATAATATAAAGATTTCAAAAAAAAAAAAAAAAAAAACTAAATCCATGATTAAAAAAATAATAATAATAATTTCTAGAGATAATTTTGGTTATGTATTGAAATGATACCTTGGCAATCCCTAGACACATTGTGAAGATACAATAGAGAACATGAAACACAGCCAAAATGGAGATTAAGAAATTCAGCTGCGAAACTCCTTCCCTCGATATCAAAGAAACCATTCCCTAAATCAAAATTTATCCCAAAATGATATTATTAGTATTTAACTGCTTTTTATGTGATTAAAAAAAGGTTGAAAATTTAAATAATGTTGTGAATAATTGAAGTACCTTTGACTCACAATGATCAATTTGGTCTGAATTGAGTAGAGTGGTGGGTGAGATGGAACCTAAAGTTTGATTTTTGGAAGTGAAAACAACTGGTTCCATGGATGAGTACTCCATAGCAATATCTCTGCAAGGAAGAAATGATTTCGCCACCCCTTTGCTCACACATATACTCGGTATGGACGATTCTGTTAATGTGAGAAGCAATGACACAAATCCCATCTTCATCATTTCTGTAATGATTAAATTTATCGTAACTCATCAACTTCTTAAACTTTTGAGTTTAGTCGCGTTTGATTTAATTTTTCTAACTTGTTTTGATCTTTCCCAAATCCCTCTCGAACGATTTGATTCTCTTCTTCCTAAGAAACTGAGGATCATAAACAATTTAAAAATATGAAAAATTCATTGATCAATAGATACACGAAAACAAAAATGAAAAATCCAAAGTTTGAAGGTGTACTGTATTTACCTGAGCAAGGTGGTGAAGAGAAGTTTCAATGATAAAAGCTAAGAAAAAGAAAATGAAAGCAAAGATAGAAACAACCCAAGTTGGTGTTTTTTCAAGTGAACTAATATCAGTGCTACTACTATTTTCTCCCATTTCTGGTTTCCCTTTTGATCGAGTTATTTTTTCCTTTCCTCGGCTATGTATTATTATATAGAATGATAAAACGTATGTATGAAGCATATATATGATTGGTCAAAAGCAATCAACTATCCTTAAATTTTTATTCACTAAAAAGATACGTACGGTACGGAAAACAGAATTTTTTATTCCCCCATTGAAATGTGCTTCTATAGCTCACCAGCTCATAACAATCAATATATAAAACCCACAAACATTGGACAATTAGTGGTGTTCGGTTCGGTTTGGTTAGATTAAAAATTTTAAATCAAATCGATGCTTTCATATAAAAACCAAAATTTTGATTCGATTCGATTCAATTCTGTCAATTGTTTTGGTTTGGTCAGTTCTAGTGTCCCATAAAAATCCTAATTATGAATTATGACAAATCTAATCAGAAGGATTTGAGTGGACTCTACATTTTTGTTAGCCAACAACACCAGCTGAAATGTCAAATAAAAAAAACATATAATAAAAACCCTAATTATTTCATGACAAACCTAATCAAAGGGATTAGAGTAACTAAGTTTTTTTTAGACCAACATGTGAGGGGAAAATTAAATATATGATCTTACCGAATCAAAAGTATATCTCTTAATTAGTTGAATTCAATTGATTAAGATATATAGAATTGTAGTGAGTATTTGAATGCAAGTTTGGTTCAAACTAGCTCAAAATGGCTAGTATAATCTAAATAAATAATTGTTTAAGTTCAAAATTTGTATTATATACATTGATCATTTGATATATTTGATATACTTTAAAATGATTAATACATTCTCAAAAGTGGTAATTAACCATTTTGAGAGAATCAAACAAGGGCCAATAAGAGATATTGGATTTGCCCTTATTTGTTATCGTTGTTGTTATTATAAAAATTAGATGGAAGAATCAAATGATCACTTGATCTACATATTACTTGTTTTAATTGAAGAATGGATCTCGATCATTCTCTATTTTGTGAGTGAGAAGAAAAACGAGGACCGTTACCGATACTTTCTTGAAAGATAAGGCAATTGATCTTCATTTGATCACAAAGTTGTCCTTACATCAAATAGTTAATTCAACATATATATGAAACGAAAAGTCAAGAATAATAAGAAGAAGAGAAGAAAATTAAGAAACAAATTGATTATATCATGTGACAAGTGCGGAAAACTTGCCTTCAAATACGACATTGTTGAGTGCTAAAAAAAGTCAACAATGCTTTCACAAATTATTTAACTTGAAAGTCTTAATGTTCTTATCAACATGATGTGTTTTTTTTTCTTCTTAAATTTGTACGGTTGTTATGCCATGGAGTAGTATAGAATATCATGGGAAAAAGTCAAAAAATATTTAATTAATATGACTGCCATGGAGGATAGGAAAGACTGTACTTCTAATCCATTTTCTTTTAATTTATTAGAACATCAAAAACTAATTATAGTTGTGATGATTATGTTGTTTAATTCTTTAATTTATTACAAGTTCTACTTCCCTGCAGTTTACTTTTTCTGTCTCATAGTGTTTAACTCATTTATATGTCTTTATTCCTGGCTCCTTATTTTATTATAGCTAATTTCAACCATTTTGATAAGCATTTTATGTTTTTTTTTCCTCTCTCTTTTACTACTGTTTATTGACAAGAATTGGATGCCCTTGAATCCTAAACCATGTAGAAAATATGTAAATTTGTTATATTTGAAAAAACGTTGGGATTGACTTGTCACTCAAAATGTGGATGTTAAACGAAAAGCATCGACAAACATTGTAACAAAAAAACAAAAAAACTAACAATAAAAATACAAGAGAATGCATACATGAACTAGTAACTCAGTTCGTTGATAAACTACTTACGTCTGAGAGCAAAGTGCCCAGGAAAGATAATCCACTAATATTAAAGAATTAAGCAATTACAACGTAGTACTTATCTATAATACACCAACTATTACAGCGACTCACATAGAGCTCAACTCACAAGTTACCCAGGCTCTTCCTAGATGTAAGACTCTCTCTCAATTGTACTTAGGCTCCCCCTAAGTGTGATAATATTAGTGTTGAACATTTCGTGTCCCGACAGTGTGTGAGACTCCTCCTTCCTTGTAATTCAGTGAACTTCCTTCACTGACGAATCTTAGGTCCCCTAACATGGAGCAATACTTATCAAGAATGAAGTCTTAGGCTCCCCTTAAGACCGAGAATCCCTTCTCTTTAGGGATGCCTTAAGCTCCCCCTAAGACAAAAGTTATCTTTAGATTCTGTTAATGAATTAACCACGAATACAAATAGTGGAATAAAGTGGGCAGAGATTAAAAATCCCAGGATGTATCATACGGCTGTCAACAACAAATCAGCTGCTAAGAACAAATCACAATTCAGCCTCAAAGAATAGAAACACTCTTCTCAAAATTAACAAATGTGGCAACCCTCAAAGAATAATAGAATTCGCAAATAAGGAAAGAATTCCCTAAAAACATTTTCCTTTTTGACAAAATAAGATGTACCATAAAAAGGAAAATATCGAACAAAATACTTTTACTAAGATTTCTCATATTAAGAATTAAAGATATTTCGCAAATAATTTTCAAATTAGGAAAGAAAAATATTATGTAGCAAATGGTAATATCTGAGGTAGATGTTATGACTTCATTTGTGATAACTGCAAAAACTACTAGAAGCTGCTTTAGAAAAATATAAAGACAATCAGCAAATGTCCAACAATATTAATGCACAGTAAATAAGTGTTTGTATAATATTATCTCTTCTCCAATTAATATTGGAGATTATTAGTAAAAATAGTTAAAGCTTGAAAGTTTGCTAAGACTTGAAGGTTTAGCTTGTCGGACGAAGTAAAAGAAATCGACCTAAATTTTTTAATGGAGAGAAATTTTTTTGATTGAGTGATATGTAGGGGTGTGCATTAGGGTTCGCAAAAATCCCTGTAGAGTCAGGTCCCTATGGGTACTTGCCCAATCTGGGTGGGGAATCCCCAATTTGACTCAGGATAAATCGGGGACCCAAAACGAGTCCTCGAACTGAGGATGGGGCGGGAATGGAGAGCATATCCTCGCCCTATCCCCGAATTTGACCACGTTCCGAATATTTTTTAAAATTTTTTTAATACATATTTATTTATATGTATATGTATGTATTTATTTAAAACAGTAGCTTTAAACTTGTTTTTGTTTTTGTTTTTTGTTTTTTTTTAAAATTTCATTTCATAATATAATTAATTTTAACTTTTTATTAAATTATAAAATTAAAAAATGTTAAGATATTTTTTTATTATTAATTTAAATAAATAAAACAATAACAATACCAACTTGTTATCTAAAATCTAAACATGGAAATGGTCAAAATTATGGACATTTATGGTAGATTTTTTTTTCTCAACTATTTCCTTAGTTAAATTTAGTACGTCCTATAATTTTTTTTTTTTTTTTTTTGAAGAGGTATTGTAATTAAAATGTGGGGTGAGTAAATCGAACCTCAAACCACGAGGTTGATAGTATGAACAAATATATTAAATACAAAAATATATTATTTTATATAAAATTTCATTTCAATTTTCTGATTTAGGTATCTTTTATAGGTTTTTTATTCTAGCATTTACAGAGCTTTCTTCAATTTGCAATCTTATCATTTCTTTTAATTTGTTTCATAGTAACGGATTGCGTCATAGTAAAAAACTCATTTTATAGCAAGTGCATGACTTTCTTCTTTTTAAGCAATAATTTATTGTATTCTCTATTTTGTTTCTTCTATGGTTTCTATTCCCTTGTTATTTTACTTTCAAAATTTTGTCCAAGTTCACGCTACTATCCATCGTGGTTCAATCCTTTTCCGTTCGTAAATTCAATGGGCAAGTTTCATGTATAACTAATTCAAATCAATATTTACAAACTATGTAGCATAGTGCATGAGATATTGAATTTTATGAATATATTATTATGTGTATTTAGCATATTCGTAGATGCAGGTAAATTATCTCTTATGTATATCACATTCTCATATAATTAATATATAACGTGGTATATAAGAGATTAAATTATATGAATATGTATATTTAGCATATTCATTTGTGGAGGCAAGTTTGTAATTTATCTTATATATTCATATATAGTCTCATACAATTAGTATATAACACTATATATATAAGATTAAATTATATGAATATATTAATGTTATATAACGCATATCTATTTATGCAGGTAAGTTAGTATGCGTGTCACTTATAAATAATTGTCAAATATTGTTTTACATGATGACAATGTTATTCCTTTGAATTATAAGAATCTATGATACGCTATTTAAGAATTCCAAATTCAAGAATACGATTGATTGGTCTATCATAATTCAAGTCAATGTAGAGGAAATAAATGCATACCCTATAAATCATCGTTGGTCCTTTTACGTGACACTCTCGCTTTATACGGCTTCGTCCCGGCAAATTCGTTCTGTCTTCTTTCCGATGGATCTATGGAGATTTAGGATCAGAAGCTCAAATTACTATAGACAATTTGGATCCCTTAAGGTATTTGATTGCACAAGATTTAAGGATTTCATTAAAAAGAATTTAAACATTACAAACGATAATATATCCATATTGGTGATAAAGTCTTGCGTCATATCTCCAATAAGCTTCGGCAGCATTTTAATGACATTGGTACACCCATATTTTCCATTATTACTGATTTGACATGTTATTTTTCAAAAATATGTAAAATTAAAAAAAATACACATTATAAGAAAATTAATTTTGAGTAACATTTTTTTTCTTAGCGACGCAACTATTTTTTTTTTTTTTTTTTGTTAGTAAAAGGTCATTTAAAGCAACGTGTTGATAATATGCGGAAATAAAGACAAATTTTAAATCCCAGAAGAATTTGCAACAGGTTAACTAATGCCACTAAATATTAAGAACTTTTAACAACATATTGAAGTGTCACTAAAGGTATATAAAATAATTATTTTAAAAGTACTTTTAGCAAAATTTATTTTCCCTTCCACTTTCCCTCATTCGTTTTCCATCTTCCTCTTTTCCCCCTCTTTCTTTCATTTCTTAAAAGAAAGAAATCCATAAACGGTATGCTTTCAACTCGCAAAAAGCATACACGGCGACAATCCACGAATTAACAATACGACCTTTCAGTCCAGGACGACGCATCCTTTCAACCCACAATAGTGTATGAACGACATGCACAACCCACGACGATGGTGGACAAAAACCTATTCGACAAGTGACACCATGCAAGTACATGTGCAATTAATGATTAATCTATTACTGATTTAAAGATTTATAAAAATATGAAAAACCTGAATTTCCTTTTCTTAAATTTACATTCATTGAATCCAATTAAGGATAGAAAATGTCGTTTCCTTATATTTATAATCAAAATTCACACCCAAAAATAAAATCAAAATTTCCTTTCTAAAAAACTTGCCAATTTCGAAAATTCAAATATTTCAATTTCATAATAAAAAAAAAACAATAATAATTAATTATAATGTGTATTTTTGTAAGTTCAAAAAAAAAAAGAAAATTATTTGAGACATTTTGAAAATTTATCTAAAAGTTTAGTCATTTGACACAATTTCACTTAGATTATCTCATTTCTTTGATCAAGGCCCATCGAACCAACCAAATCAAAAGCCCAAATCCCAAAGAAACAAAGCCCATTGAAACGGAAGCCCAGACCATAACCTTAAAACAAAAAACACCCGAGAGAGAGGGTTTTACATCACTGTCTTATGGTAGCTCCGATTCCGGCATGAAGTCCACAGATTCTCCGGTCATAGACATTTTACGTTTTTTTTCCTCTCTTTTACTACTGTTTATTGGCAAGAATTGGATGCCCTTGAATCCTAGACCATTTAGGAAATATGTAAATTTGTTATATTTAAAAAAGCGTTAGATTGACTTGTCACTCGAAATGTGGATGTTAAACAAAAAGTACTGATAAGCATCATTGTAAAAAAAAAAAAAAAAAAAAGAGAATGCATACATGAGCTAGTAACCCAGATCGGTGATAAACCACTTACGTCTGGAGGCAAAATGCCCAGGAAAGATAATCCACGAATATTAAAAAGTAAACAATTAATACAACGTATTACTTATTTGTAAGACACCAACTACTATAGTGACTCACATAGAGCCCAACTCATAAGTCACCTAGGCTCTGTCTCTCAATTGTACTTAAGCTTCCCCTAAGTGTGATAACATTAGTGTTGAACACTTCGTGTTCCAACAGTTTGCGAGACTCCTTTCCACTTGATTATCTTCCTTGTAACTTAGTGAACTCCCTTCACTAACGAATCTTAGGTCCCCCCTAACATGGAGAAATCCGTCTCAAGAATGAAGTCTTAGGCTCCCCTTAAGACCGAGAAGCCCTTCTCTTCAGCGATGCCTTAAGCTCCCCCTAAAACTGAAGTTATCTTTAGATTCTGTTAACGAATTAACCACGAATACGAACAATGGAATAAAATAGGCAGAGATTTAAAACCCCAAGATGTATTAGACAGCTGTCAAGAACAAATCAGCTGCTAAGAACAAATCACAATTCAGCCTCAAAAAATAGAAATACTCTTCTCAAAATGAACGAATGTGACAACCCTTAAAGAAGAATTGAATTCGCCTTTTAAAAGTCGAGGCCAAATAAGGAAAGAATTCCCTAAAAATATTTTTCTTTTTGACAAAATAAGATGTAATATAAAAACGAAAATATGGAACAAAATACTTTTTCTGAAATTTCTCAGATTTGGAATTAAAGATATTTCGCAAATAATTTTCAGATTATGAAAGAAAAATATTGTGTAACAAATGGTAACTGTCGAAAAAGGGTTTGTAACCCTAGGGGCATTTTATAATTGTGTGTACCCTAGGGCTTCCCACTAGTCTATTTATGTGGCCTATTCTCTTGTACTTTGCGTATTAAAATCAATAATAAAAATCAGTGTGTATCATGGTTTCTCTCCCTGTACTAGGATTTCCACGTAACCTTGTTATTCTCTTCCCTACTCTTTTATTTTTAACATGGTATCAGAGACAAGATACGAAACTTTAGCCGTCATCGACAGAACTCCGAGTGTTGATATGAAGGCAGCCATTCAGGCGGCTGTGAAGGAGTATCTTCAAGCCGCCCTACCACAGCTGATTTCAGCCGCCACCCACGTCCAGCCACCGCCCGTAGAGGAGAGATTTCACCCTGTCGAGATGTTTCAACCGCTGTGCGAGGGAGGATCGACCGGTTTGTTCCAGATTGAAGCTGCCTTCAACGATCAGAAACACTCGATCGCGTCGTCCAAGTCGTTCCAGACCAAAACAGTCTCCGTCAATCAGAGACACTCGATTGGGCCGAGCCGCGCCAATGGGTTGCTACCGAGCCGTTCGTCTGTGCCGGTCACACCACTCGTTCAATCGGGCCGAGCCGTGTCGGTGGGTTGCTACCGAGCCCTTCATCTGCACCGGTCGCGTTGCTCGTTCAAGCTCCTACCCAGAATATTCTATGCGTCGAGCCGCTTCTGTCTGTGAGTTACTGAACCGGTTCCGTGCGTCGGCCGATCGTTCAAGCTATTTTTCATGCACCGAGCCGAGCAGCAGAGCAGTCTCTGTCTGTGAGTTATCCAACCGGCGGATTGAGTCCAGTTTTCACGGCTGCTTCTGCTTCTGTCCAGCCATCCGTAGGAGCTTCTTTTCTAGTCGCGCCCAATCATGGTGGCTCGACACAATACCTAGATGAAAGCTCAGTAAATTCTTTCCCTATTTTACACAATACGGCTGCTTCTGCTTCTGTCCTCAATTTTCAAAACCCCTTAGACTGTTTAAAAGAGTCCTACCCTATGACTCGTTTAGTCTCCGATGTACCACTTCGAGTTTTTTGTTGTGTTGCCTTTGTTCACTTCCATGGTCCAAACCGCACGAAATTTATCCCCCGTGCTAAAAAATGCGTCTTTGTTGGGTATTCACTCCATCAGAGTAGGTATAAATGTTACCACCCATTCTCTCGCAAATATTTTGTTTCCATGGATATCACCTTCCTTGAAGATCAGCCCTCCTTCCCTGTTAGCCATCTTCAGAGGAAGACCTCTAGTGAAGAGACTAACTGGTCCACAGATACAATTCCCTTAGTGTCAGCTCCTATTCCCAAACATGTTGGTACTATTCTTTCTACCAATCAAGTCCCATGGATAATATACTATAGAAAGAATCTCAGGAAGGAAGCAGCATCACCTGTTGCATCTCCGGCTCTGGTCCATGAGTCAAACTCGACATCAGGTACGTGTATTCCTGAAAGTAATGAGATTGATACTTGTATTAACGAGTGCAGAGAGGAAAAATGAGAAAAAGGTGCTGACAACACCACTATAGCAGATGGGAAGGCGACAGTGAATGACGATTCAGACAAAGCTCTAGAAAATGTGAGTGATACTAAAGATAATGGTGAAAAAGGTGTGATTTCTAAAGATGAGAAACAGGAAGAGAAGACTATTGATCACAATGGAAATTCTGACAGTTTGAAGGAATATGATGCTTCTCTTAATCTTCCAATAGCCTTGAGGAAAGGTATTCGGTCATGACATACAGTAACATGTCATCTGAATTTAGGGCCTTTACCACTAGTTTAGATGCAAGAGTGATACCGAGTAACATACAGAAAGCAATGGGAACTGAAGTTTGGAAGGCTGCTGTTATGGAGGAGATGAGAGCTCTGGAGAAAAATGGAACGTGGGACCAAGTGATCCTACCTAAAGGGCACAAGACAGTTGGGTGTAAATCGGTTTTCACTATAAAGTACAAGTCAGATGGGACTGTTGATCGGTACAAAGCCAGGTTGGTATCCAAAGGGTTTACTCAATCCTTTGGGGTAGATTACTCCGAGACATTCTCTCCCGTAGCTAAACTCAATACTATCAGAGTATTGCTATCGGTTGCAGTTAACAAAGATTGGCCTTTGCATCAACTGGATGTAAAGAATGCTTTCTCAATGGAGAACTTGAGGAGGAAGTCTACATGAATCCTCCTCCCGGATTTGAAGATCAGTTCAAACAGCGAGTATGTCAGCTAAGAAAGTCGCTATATGGTTGAAATAGTCTCCGAGAGCCTAGTTTGACAAATTTGCCACCTTTGTCAAAGGGCAATGGCATACCCAAGGGCACTCAGATCATACACCTTTTACAAAGAAGTCAACTTCAGGGAAGATAGCAGTTCTCATTGTGTACGTTGACGATATTGCGCTCTCTAGTGATGATGATGTTGAAATTGTGAAACTCAAAGAAAAGATGGCCAAAGAGTTTGAAATTAAAGACCTTAGGAAGTTAAGATACTTTCTCGAAATGGAAGTATCCTAGTCTAGGGACGGAATCTCAGTGTCCCAACGGAAATACACGATTGATCTTCTAACGGAGATAGGAATGACTGGGTGTAAACCTGCTGATGCCCCAGTTGAATATAATTCAAAGCTCAGCAATACTAGTAACAGTGTTCCGGTCAATAAAGAAAGGTATCAGCGGTTAGTTGGGAAATTGATATACTTATCTCATACGAGACCTGATATTTCATATGCAGTGAGTGTCGTCAGTCATTTTATGCAGGCTCCTTGTGAAGAACACATAATAACAGTTGAACGCATCCTTCGATATTTGAAAGGTACACCAGGTAAGGGGTTAATGTTCAAGAAGTCTGATAAACACTGCATTGAAGCTTACACTGATTCTGATTGGGCACGGTCTGTTGTTGATAGAAAATCAACATCAGAAGCTGAGTATCGGGCCATGAGTTTAGGGATATGTGAAGAAATCTGGTTGATGAAAGTGTTGTCAGATCTTCATCAAGACAATGAGCTCCCAATGAACCTGTTTTGTGACAATAAGGCAGCAATAAGTATTGCAAATAATCCTGTTCAGCATGACAGAACAAAACATATTAAGATCGACTAGCACTTCATCAAGGAAAGACTTGAAAATGGAAGTATATGAATTCCTTATGTTTCCTCAAATCAACAAACTGCAGATGTGCTCACAAAAGGATTACTGAGACAAAACTTTGATTACTGTGTCAGCAAGTTGGGTCTTATTGATATTTACGCCCCAACTTGAGGGGAAGTGTCGAAAAAGCAGTTTGTAACCCTAGGGGCATTTTAGTAATTATATGTACCCTAAGGCTTCCCACTAGTCTATTTATTTGGCCTATTCTCTTGTACTTTGCGTATTAGAATCAATAATAAAAATTAGTGTCTATCGTAGTCTTTCTCCCTGTACTAGGGTTTCCATGTAACCTTGTTATTCTCTTTCCCACTCTTTTATTTTTAACAGTAACATCTGAGGTAGACGTTATGACTTCATTTATGATAACTGCAAAAACTACTAGAAGTTGCCTTAGAAAAATATAAAGACAATCAACAAATCTCCAACAATATTAATGCACAGTAAATGAATGTTTGTATAATTTTATCTCTTCTCATATTAATATTGAAGATTATTAGTAAAAATAGTTAAAGCTTGAAAGTTTACTCAGACTTGAAGGTTTAGCTTGTTGGACGAAGTAAAAGAAACCAACCTAAATTTTTTAATGGAGTTTTTTTTTTTTTTTTTTTGATTGAGTGATATGTAGGGGTGTGAGTTAGGGTTGGCAAAAATTCCCGTGAAGTCAGGTCCCTGCGGGTACCTGTCCTACTCAGGGCAGCGAATCCCTGATTTGACTTGGGATGGGGTCAAACTGGGGACCCAAAACGAGTCCCCGAACCGAGATGGGGTGGGGATAGGGAGCATATCCTCGCCCTGTCCCTGAATTCGACCACACCCCGATTTTTTTTTAATATATATATATATAGTAGCTTTAAGCTAATGTTTTTTTTTTTACTTTTTTTTTCTAATTTTATTTCATAATCTAATTAACTTTAACTTTATATTAAATTATAAAATTAAGAAATGTTAAGTTGCTTTTTTATTATTAATTTAAATAAATAAAACAATAACAATACCGACTTATTATCTAAAAAGCGTGTCATTTCAATATAAATACAAAAAAATTATTGATTTTAAATAAAATAATTAAAAATAAAAATAAAAGACAAAGAATTTTTTTCACGAAAACTCAATCCCCGAATGGGATTCCCAACCCAACCCCTCAAAACGGGGAATGGGGTGGAGACAGGGATTAAAAATCCTTACCCCAATAATTGCCAACCATAATGCACATGAAGCCAAATAAACTGTCCAACCTAGCCAAAGTGATTGGTCTGGACCTTTTATTTTGAAAGAAAAAAAAATTCTTCAGTTGAAAAATTGACAAAACCTTTATATTCAATTGCACTTTCATAGTTTGCTTTTTTAAAAAATCAGAAAAAAAAGGAAACCGAACCAATGACAATAAAATTATTTAAAGGAATATTTAGGTAAATGGAACCTTTTAAAAACTTAATTTAATAAATGTCCATAATTTTGAATATTTCCATGTTTAGATTTTACATAAAAATTCTAGAAATTTTTATCCTTATGTCTAACATATGAGATTCATTTATGGTAGATTTTTTTTTATTTTATAAAATAGGTGATATTATTATACAACAACAAGGAGGATCCCACAGCCTGGGATTAAGGCATCAAAACAAAAAAAACACAAGCAAAGGCGGGGCAACAAAACCAAAACAAAGTCAACAGGATATGATCAGAACAAAACCAACACATAGACGCAAACTCGCAAACCATCAGAAAGAAAGGCAGAGAAAAGAACTCAAAACCCCACAAACTAGGGGCTACAAACAAAACAGAGAACAACATGAAGTTCAAAAGGAAAAAACATCCGTACACACACTAGATAAGACCAAGAAGGTCAACCTGCCAAGAAGTAGCACGAGCACGAACCGTAGAGACTATAAGGTGAACCAGAGCAGACACCGACCTCGGTCGACCTTTATGCAGCCGCCGATTACGCTCCTGCCAGATGTAGTATATGGAGGCACACCAAAAAACAAGAACAACTTACTACGCACCCCCTTACCCGACCCCACTCGGCACAACCAACTCAACTCTACATCTTAACCAGCCACCCGATGCGTCGAACCCAACTAACACAACACACTAGACCACACCTCTATCACAAACCCACACTCAAAAAATAAATGATCCTGCGACTCCACACCTCCCTCACATAGAAGACACCCCCCTCTGACAACACACTCCAACTCCTCAACCAATCCCGCATACCCAACCTGTCCCTCACTGCTAACCACGCACAGAAGAAGTGACGCGGAATACCACCCCCCACTCACAAAATACCAGCCCAAGACACCCTAGGACGACGAGCATATACTCTCCCAAGCACTAGCGATAGAAAACCGACCACTAGCATCCGACACCTAAACCCAATAATCCTCTCCCCTCACCCTAGGCCCTACTGTCTGGATAAGACCCACAGATCTCAAGCAGCTTCCAAGACACTATAGTCCACCTCCAACCTCCCTTACCATCCAAGAACTCCGACAACCGTGCTTCTAAACTACTTCTTGCATCATGAACCACCATAGACCGTATGAATCCAAAATTGCACCCCCCGACTGCCAAAGATCCCACCAAACAAAACAAAACCGTTCATTGCCAATCATCAAACGAACCAGATGCTTGAATCTATCTCTACTTCGCAAGATAGCCTCCAGCACCAAGACCTCCCAATCTCACTTTGAACAGCCTACAACGACCGCCCACGCAAAGCATACGCCTCTACCCATGCCACCCATAGTGACCCCAATTTAATTAAGAAAAGCCAGAGCAGCTTGATTGTAGCAACCTGGTTCCAAGAGGCCACATGCTTCAACCTAACCACCCATCTCCCAACGACAAGCACACCTCATCCCATGCCACCCGTACACCACCCCGACTCACCACACTACCCTTCCATCAATAACTACGTAACAAACGATCAACCACATGAGATATACACGCAGGCAACACGAATATGCTACACCAAAAAACCTGAAAGGACTGTAAAACAGACCTAACAAGCTGCAACCTCCCAACAAAGGAGAGGGACCGCGCTACCCAGCTTTTAATATGAGTTGTAATCCTCTGTATCAAAGGCGCACAATGCACAGCCCTTAACCAACCCGCCAATAAAGGTAAACTCAGATACCTATCAGGAAACGAACTAAGAGAGATACCCATATACGCAGCTAGTTCCTCCGCCTCCCCAGACTACATACTTGCAACAAACATAGAAATCTTCCCAACATTTGCAACTAACCCAGACAGCTCTGCCAACTCTATCAATACCTTCCTCACAAACTCCAAAGAATTTCTCTCAACTACACAGAAAATCATCAAATCATCTGCAAAAACCAAATGAGTTAGGCCCAAGCACTCACATCGATCATGAAACCTAAACCACACATGAGGTTTATCCAACAACCTAGACAAGACCTCCATCACTATCACAAATTAAAAAGAAGACAACAGATCCCCCATGCTCAACCCCTTCCTACCAGGAAAAAATCCTTCAAGGGAACCACTAATTATCACAAAGAACTTAGGCGAAGTAACACAAGCCCTCACCCAATTAACAAACTGAAAGGCTTACCTATAGCTAACAACACATCAAACAGAAAATCCCAATTCACCAAATCATAAGCCTTCTGAAGGTCTACCTTTAACACACAATGCGGCTTTCCCCTGCTCTTCTTATAGCTCCCCACGAGCTTCTGACACAATAAAATATTATCGAAAATCGACCTATCCGGAACAAATGCAGACTGATTACCACTGATGAAATCAGGCAACCACAACTGCAATCTCTCAGCTAAGATCCTCGAGATACACTTATACACAACATTGCAACATAAAATAGGACGAAACTCCTCCATACGTTCAACTCTCTGCCTCTTAGGGATGAAAGTAATAGCAGTAGAATTAATTTTACCAGGCAGGTTACATGTCTAAAAAATATTCAGCACAACGTCACATAAATCATCCCCAACCACTCTCCAAGCAACTCTGTAAAAATCCACCGAAAACCCATCAGGCTCATGAACTTTCCCAGACTTCATCGAGAATAAAGTCTTCTGAATCTCCTCCCGACTCACTGGTCGACCAAGTGCCTCCACCCCATCCTCAGGCCAGTTGAACTGCACAATATCCTCAATTCGGGCAGTAAAATCCCTATATCCTACATGCTGAGCCCCTAAGCAACCCTGAAAGTATTCTACCACTACCCCTGCCACCCTATCATGCACCGTCTGGCAAGTCTGCCCCTGTCTCTTATACACATCTAGATGTGTATAAGAGACAGCCCTAATCATGCACCATCTGGCGAGTCCCCCCAGCATCCACAACCGTAAATAAACCATTGCAGCTGCGACGAGAACGAACACAATGATGAAAAAAAGTTTTGTTCATATCACCTAACTCCAGCCACCTGACCCTGGCCTTCTGTTGAAGTGATGCCTCCTCCAATCTCACCACTAACCAAAACACCTCAGTGGCTCGAGCTGCCTCCGTACACACCGACTCTGAATTAGGATTCTTTTCTACCGCAGCCTGCGCAGCCTCCATAACCTGCCTAGCCACCTGCACCTCATCAGCTAACACAGAGATACGCCTACCAAACGATGCATGAAAGCCCCACTTCATGGCCTTTAAATTTCGCATAAAACTAACCATAGGAGACACATCCTCATCCACACTGACCTGATAGTATCAAGAAAACCCTCTGCCTTCGCCCAATGAGAAAAATAACAAAACTAGGAGGCGGCCTACTCCTCGTCTCCCCTGTAGAAACCAGAAGAGGGCTATGATCAGAAATCCCCCACTGACCAACTCTAACCTCCGAATATGGAAAAGCTACCTTCCACGCCTCATTGGACAAGTATCGATTCAAGCGGCGCAAGATACCATTCCCCTGAAGTTTACTAGTCTAGGTAAACCAGTTACCTGTCACACCCAACTCAACTAGTTCCGCCTCCAATAAAACCTCATCAAACTCTTCCATCTCCCTCAAGCTAGGGCAACCACCAAAATCCTCCGAACTACTACGAATAGCATTAAAATCCCCCAAAAAACTCCAGGAAGCTGCCAGGAGGCACACACATCAATCAACTGAGACCACAAGTTCTTTCTTTCGCCCACGTGATTAGAGGAATACAACACCAATATGTACCCTAGCTCTGGATACAAGATCCACTAAGGTTCCAGAAATGAATTGATCCCTACTGACATCAATGGAAAAATTATAGACACTCTTCCGCCACATCACCCAAATCCTCCCAACTCCTTGCATACTATAGCTACACACACAACTCCAAGCATCACTAAACCTACCCATCACCATACCAAAATTCTCACAACGAACCCTCGTCTCAAGCAAACAATAGAAAGTAACAGAGGAGGAAACCAGAAAGTCTGCCACCACTTTACACTTGACAGGGTTATTCAACCCCCTAACATTCCAGGAACACCAAATCATGAATCTTGCAAGAGATCACACCTACCACTTCCCACTGGGCCTTTGCCCAAACTCCTGAGCATCCCATCCATAACAAACAACGGATCAGGATCTGCCTGCACTAGTGCCAATACCAACGAGTCTCCCTCCTTATCACACAAAACATCAAACTGATTACGATCATCAACATGCTTGACAAACCCCGTAATTCCAGGAGACCCATAAACTACTCTACTCTTCAAGGGCGTCGTACCCGGTGACCCACTATCATCCCTATGCCCTACAACTTCTTTATCACGCCTACGTCGACTAACCATAGTAAATTATTCAACCCTCTCCATGCCCTTAATCTCATCCACTAGGCTAGCTCCCCTCACACCCATACCCAAGTCCTGCCCCTTCCTTACAGTCTCAATTCCCTCATTCTCCTCCAAACACCCCTCATTGACTGCCACAATACACAACTTCTGACCTTTCTCTACACCCTGTTGCTTACACACCGCCCTAGTATGCCTAAAGAAACCACAGCAAGAACACCTATGAGGTTTCCATTCATACACTATAGAATAATAATCTCCTGATCCCGCATTCTAATAGTAACTGAATGGGGCATTAACGAATCGCCATCCATCTTAAAACAAACCCTTGCATACGATAACCGTCGCCGCTCTCTTGTTGCAACATCAAAAGAGACAGGTTTGCCCACGACACTAGCTAACACTACTAAACCCCTATCCGTCCACAACTCTAAGGGAACACGCTCCAATTTAATCCAGATAGGAACAGAATAAAAAACAAAGGTTTTAGGAATAATACTTGGAGACCACTGTCGTAATAAGATGGGCTTGCCACCCAAGTGCCACAGACCATTCACCAACACCCAATCCCCTGACTCTACCTTCTTAAAATTAAAGATAATCAAACTGTTATCCAACAAGGTAATAGTTGGCATCTCTACACATCCCTAAATTCTCTGAATAAGACGACAAATAACAGAATACGGGAGTTTGGCATCCATAAACTTATCAACCAGAGATTTCTCCCACACACAGACACCCTCATCAATAATCTTCTCACAAGGTTCAACAATAACTTTATCATTTTCAACCAATGGGGGAATGAACTCCAAATTACCCCTCAACTTAGACCCAAAAAGGGCTGCCCATGACTTTCCCCCTTTTATGCCGGATCCAGAACCACCAGAACCACACCCTTCCTTCAACCGAACCACCTTTGGACCAAACCCCCTAGTTAAACTAGTTTTAGGAACCGGCTCCTCTCACTCACGAAGAACCTGAATGTCCACCGATCGACCCTCACTTCCACAAAGCGCAGCCCCCGAAACCTTCTCATGTATAGAATCTCGTGACTCTACCTTCTGAAAATTAAAGATAATCAAATCGTTATCCAACAATGTAATAATTGACATCTCTACACGTCCCCAAATTCTCTGAATAAGATGAAAAATAACAAAATATGGGAGTTTGGCATCCACAAACTGACCAACCAGAGATTTCTCCCACACATAGATACCTTCATCAATAATCTCCTCACAAGATTCAACAATAACTTTATCATTTTCAACCAATGAGGGAATGAACTCCAAATTACCCCTCAACTTAGACCCAAAAAGGGCTGCCCATGACTTTCTCCCTTTCACGCCGGATCCAGAATCACCAGAACCACACCCCTCTTTCAATCGAACCACCTTTGGACCAAACCCCCTAGTTAAACTAGTTTTAGGAATCGGCTCCTCCCGCTCACGAAGAACCTGGATGTCCACTGATCGACCCTCACTTCCATAAAGCCCAGCCCGCGAAACCTACTCACTGTCTGACTTCTGCCTCTCCCCCCTCACCCCCTCAAGCCTCCCAACTTTGGCCCCGCACCACGCGACCCACCCACTAAAGCTCTCACGCCTATCAGACAACCCAAAATCCTTCACCTCGGAAGAACAAGAACCCAATCCCAAATCGATATTCGGTCTAAGCAGACGAAGGGGTTGACGAGCAACTCGCCCTCCATTCTTTTCCTTCAGTCTTAGAGGCGACCGCTTACGCACCATCATCACCAACTCTCACCGTGTTAAACCCACACCTTAATAAGATCATCACCGTCAACCAACCAACAGAACCCAGTCTCACCAATCGACTGCGAGCACCTTTACTAGTCAACAATTCGCGAACGAAACCCTTACAAACTCAGTCAATGGAGGCCATCGAACGCAGCTTCAAATCCACCCGAACAGATGCGAAACCAGGAACCTCAGTCGACGACGGCGGCACATAGAAACACGAACGTAGCCCACTAAACCGTAGAAACCAGGAATCCAGAAGTGTAGCTTCTATCAGACGCGAACTTAGAAGATGGCGAACATCATCAGGCACGAAACGACGACCGGCGGAAGCCCACCCGTCGAAAATAAAGCGACGGCCCACTACCCATAGATATTCCTAGACGGCGGTGAACCCTAGAGTCTTATGATAGATTTTTTTTTCAACTATTTCCTTCGTTAAATTTAGTACATTCTACAATTTTATTTAATTTAAACAAATATATTAAATGCAAAAATTTATTATTTTGTATAAAATTTCCTTTCAATTTTCCGATTTAGATTTATTTTCCTATGTTTTTTATTCTAGCATTTACAGAACTTTCTTCAATTTGCACTCTTATCATTTCTTTTAATTTGTTTCATAGTAAAGGATTGCTTCATAGTAAAAACTAAAAAGCTCATTTCATAGCAAGTGCATGACTTTCTTCTTTTTAAGCAATAATTTATTGTATTCTCTATTTTATTTCTTCTATGGTTTCCATTCTTTTGTTATTTTACTTTCAAAATTTTGTCCAAGTTCATACTAATATCCATTGTGGTTCAATCCTTTTTCTTTCGTAAATTCAAGGGCAAGTTTCATGTACAACTAATTCAAATCAATATTCACAAATCATGTAACATAATGTATGAGATATTGAATTTTATGAATATATTATTATGTATATTTAGCATATTCGTAGATGCATGTAAATTATCTTTTATGTATATCACATTCTCGTATAATTAATATATAATGTGGTATATAAGAGATTAAATTATATGAATATGTATATCTAGCATATTCATTTATGGATGCAAGTTTGTAATTTATCTTATATATGTCATATATAGTCTCATACAATTAGTATATAACACAATATATGTAAGATAAAATTATATGAATATATTAATGTTATATAGCGCATATCCATTTATACAGGTAAGTTAATATGCGTGGCACTGATAAATAATTGTCAAATATTGTTTTGCATGATGATAATGTTATTCCTTTGAATTATAAGAATCTATAATATGCTATTTAAGAATTCCAAATTCAAGAATAGGACCGATACGATGGATTGGTCTATCATAAATCGAGTCAATGTAGAGGAAATGAATGCATACCCTATAAATCATCGTTGGTTCTTTTACGTGACACTCTCGCCTCATACGACTCCGTCTCGACAAGTTCGTTCTGTCTGCTTTTCGACGAATCTATGGAGATTCAAGGTTTGAAGCTCAAATTACTATAGATAATTTGGATCCCTTAAGATATTTGATTGCACAAGATTTAAGGATTTCATTAAAAAGAATTTAAACATTACAAACGATAATACATCCATTATTGGTGATAAAGTCTTGCGTCATATCTCCAATAAGCTTCTATAGCATTTTAATGACATTGGTACACCCATGTTTTTCCATTATCACTGATTTGACATGTTATTTTTCAAAAATATGTAAAATTAAAAACAAAATACACATTATAAGAAAATTAATTTTGAGAAACATTTTTTTTCTTAGTGACACAACTATTTTTTTTTTTTTTTGTTAGTAAAAGGTCATTTAAAGCAACGTGTTGATAATATGTGGCAATAAATCATAATTAGTGACAATTTTTAAATCCTAGAAGAATTTGTAACAGGTTAACCAATGCTACTAAATATTAAGAACTTTTAGCAACAAATTGAAGTGTCACTAAATATATATAAAATAATTGTTTTAAAAGTACTTTTAGCAAAATTTGTTTTCCCTTCCACTTTCCCCCATTCGTTTTCCACCTTCCTCTTTTCCCCCTCTTTCTTTCATTTCTTAAAAGAAAGAAACACATGAACAATATACTTTCAACTCGCAAAGAGCTTGCACGGCGACAATGTTAGAATAGAAGAACACAGCAAGGACCAATCAGATGAAAGGAATCAGACAACTAAGCAATGCCCTCCCAAGTCACAAAATCCAACTGGATTGGATATATAAAAAAGGAGAGAAAAGATTCAGCGAATCAATTTTGTTTTATAACACCTTCAATGATCTTTATAATAGTGACACTTGTCCATTATTTGTTTGGAAAATTATCCTTTATTTTTTCCCCCATTTTCGTGGCCTAAAACCCTAAGGGTTTAGCTCTATAAGTGCACCATTTATGTGCCTTTGTATCAGTGTGGAAAATACACAGTAATAGGAGAAAAAATCTTGAGCTACCTCCCTTGTCTTCTTCATTAATTCCAATTTGGTATCAGAACGTTTAAATGGCCAACGCCTCTCACTCCAGGATGACGACTACAGGGACTGAAACCACCAAATTCAGCACGCCACCGTTGAACCAACTTCTCAATTAAATCATAAGTACTAAGCTCAAAAGAGGGAATTTTATGCTTTGGAAAACATTGGCATTGCCGATTCTTCGAGGGTATCGACTAGAAGGCCATCTCTCAGGTACAAAAGTTTGCCCTCCCATGTTCATGTCCCTCCCCATTGAAAGTCTGTCTGTTCATAAGGCAGGAACCACTGTCTTCGATCCTTCTGACAGTGCATCAATCTCCACAGGTAAGCAGATGTTGAACCCTCTCTATGAGACATAGATCACAACTAATCAGCTACTGTTAGGGTGGCTCTACAATTCAATGGCACAAGAAGTTGTCATGTAGCTCATGGGATTTGAGAACGCCAAAGCTCTATGGGATGAAATCCATGCCCTCTTTGGTGTTCAATCACGAGCTGAGGAGGATTATCTTCGTCAAGTGTTTCAACAAACACGCAAGGGGAACTCAACCATGTCTGAATACCTCAAGCTCATGAAACTACACTAAGACAATTTGGCTCAAGCAGGAAGTCTGGTATCACCTCATAACTTAATCTCACAAGTATTACTTGGTTTAGATGAAGAATATAATCCAGTTGTAGTTGTGATTCAAAGCAAGCCTGACATATCCTGGTTGGATATGCAATTTGAGTTCCTCTCCTTTGAGAAAAGGTTGGAGCATCAAAACTCTGCCAAGTCTTTTGTTCCCTGTGCAGGAAGTCCGTCAATAAATGTAGCCTTTGGTAAAAGGAGTGGCACTGTCAAACCTATTAACCTCAATGTTAGTCAAGGTAATGTGAAGTATCAACACAACAACTCTAAACCTAATTACTCCAACAATGGAGGAGGAAATCGAAGCAGAGGTCGTGGTAGAGGCAATCGCCCAACATGTCAGGTCTGTTCCAAATATGGTCATTCAGCTAATGTGTGTTATCAATGTTTCAATAGGGAATATGTACCCAATGTAAGTCAAGGCAGGGGATCTAGACATCAGCAACCACCCAACAACACTCCATGAGCCTTCATGACTTCCTACTCCAACAATCCGTTCACTGCTACAACTGAGAACTCAGCTGATGTCAACTGGTATGCTGATAGCGGTGGTACTAATCATGTCACAGCAAATCCAACTCACATTGCCAATCCAACCGACTATTCAGGTACTAATTTGTGACAGTTGGTAATGGTGATCATCTATGCATTTCTGTTATAGGTAACTCAAGTCTAAAATCTGGGCAGTATGTACTTAGTTTGGAAGATGTTTTTTATGTTCCATCTATTGCAAAGAACCTAGTAAGCATCTCTAAACTAACTCAAGATAATAATATCTTTATGGAATTTCATGGAACTTGCTGTTTGATAAAGGACAAGCGTTCGGGCAACACTCTGGTGAAAGGCACACTTAAGGATGGCCTCTATCAGCTTAGGGAGACAACCGTTCAACCATATGATGTTTCAAAGCATAAAAGGTCAAAAAACCCCAGATCCTTGGACAAAAATAATGGCTCAAAATCACTTTTCCTATCCAATATCAGTGTAAATGTTATTGAGTCAACAGATCCGTGGCATAGAAGATTAGGTCATCCCTCCCCCAAAGTTTTGAAATCAATACTAGATCAGTGTAAACAGTCCATCAAAGTTAATGAAAAATACTTATTTTGTGACTCATGTCAGTTAGGCAAATCACACTCTCTTCCTTTCTCACAATCTGAATCAAGGGTTAAAGTTAGCTTTAACTTAATTCATTCTGATGTATGGAGACCAGCTCCAATACAATCCACAACAGGCTTTCATTATTACATTTCATTCTTAGATGATCATAGTAGGTTTTTTGGACATACCTTCTTAAGCAAAAGTCTGATGCACTTGCAGCCTTCCAACACTTCATTTAGGTGATTAAAAATCAGTTTGATACCACGGTTAAAATGTTTCAATCAAACAATGGCAGTGAGTTTAAAAAGATTCATCAGTTGTGCTCCTCTTTAAGGATTCTAAGTCGGTACTCCTGTCCATACACTTCAGCTCAAAATGGAAGAGCATAAAGAAAGCATAGACACTTAGTTGAAATGGGACTCATTCTTTTAGCACAAGCCTCCATGCCGTATCTGTATTGGTGGGATGCGTTTGTTAATGCCAATATTCTGATCAATGAATTACCCACCCCTGTACTACATGGACAGTCTCCAACTCAGATATTATTTAAAAGAGTACTGGATATGTTAGCACTAACCATCCGGAGTATGTGTGCAAATTGAACAAAGCAATTTATGGCTTAAAACAAACCCCTCGAGCTTGGACCAACACACTTGGAAGTGCCTTAATCAGCTGGAGATTCAAAGCATCAAAGGCAAACAACTCTTTGTTCATATTTCACACTCGGGAAGCTGTCATATTTTTGCTGGTGTATGTAGATTATCTAATAATAACAGGCAGCAATCCTCAAGTCATATCTCAACTCATCAACCTATTTGACAGGAAGTTTGCATTGAAGGACCTTGGCCATCTCACCTATTTTTTGGGCAATCAAGTACACTACCTTAAATCATGCTTCATCCTCAATCAAGAAAAGTATGTAGAAGACTTACTCCACAAACTTGGACCCACTGATCTTAAACCAGCATCATCCCCCTGCACAGTAGTTAAACACCTGTTATTAACTGATGGACAACCGTTATCTGACCCCTACTTGTTTAGAAGCACCATCGGAGCCCTTCAATACCTGACACACACAAGACCAGACATAGCATATATAGTTAACACTTGGTCAGCTCTTGAAGGCACCTACGGATGTTCGTTGGCAAGCAACTAAGCGGGTACTCCGTTATGTCAGTGCCACCAGACATCATGGTCTTTTCTTTCAACCAAGCACTGATTTAGAACTTACAGCTTACTTGGATGCTGATTGGGCCTCTAATATTGATGACAGAAAATCCATTGCAACGTATTGTGTGTATGTCGGCAACAATTCGGTCTCTTGGTTCTCTAAAAAGCAAACAACGGTTGCAAGATCCAACACAAAATCTGAATATCGAGCACTTGCTCATACCACAGCTGAGATCATCTGGCTTAAACAACTGTTGAGTGAACTACAGATTCAAACAAACTACAAACCAATTCTATGGTGTGACAACATCAGTGCTAGAGCTCTAGCTTCAAACCTGGTGTTTCATGCTCGAATGAAGAACATTGAGCTTGATGTACACTTTGTCCGTGACCAAGTCGTCAATGGCCATCTTGAAGTTCGGTACATTCCTTCCTCGGATTAGATTGCTGATTGCCTGACGAAACCGTTGACACAATCCCAATTCCATCTCCTTCGAAGCAAACTTGGTGTCATTGATCTCCCCACGAGTTTGAGGAGGGATGTTAGAATAGAAGAATACAGCAAGGACTAATCAAATAAAAGGAATTAGACAACTAAGCAATGCCCTACCAAGTCACAAAATCCAACTGGATTGGATATATAAAAAAAGGAGAGAAAAGATTCAGTCAATCAATTCTGTTTTATAACACCTTCAATGACCTGTATAATAGTGACACTTGTCCGTTATTTGTTAGGAAAATTATTCTTTATTTTTCCCTTTTTTCGTGGCCTAAAACCCTAAAGGGTTTAGCTGTATAAGTGTACCATTTATGTGCCTATGTATCAGTGTGGAAAATACACAGTAATAGAGAGAAAAATTCTTGAGCTGCCTCTATTGTCTTCTTCATTAATTCCAACTGACAACCCACGAATTAACAATGCGACCTTTCAGCCCAGGGCGACGCATCCTTTCAGCCCACAGCAGAGTCTGCATGAACGACATCCTTTCAACCCTATTTCTCTCACACAATCTCTCGTGCTATCTCTATTCAACCCACCATCTCCGCTCGCCCTCCCTTCCCCAACGTCGTCGATCTCAGTTTCTGTTCTAGCAACTCAAACGTTTACAATAATGGAATGCAATTAATGATTAATCCATTAATGATATAAAGATTTATAAAAATATGAAAAACCTGAATTCGTTTACAATAATGGAATGCAATTAATGATTAATCCATTAATGATATAAAGATTTATAAAAATATGAAAAACTTGAATTTTCTTTCCTTAAATTTACATTCATTGAATGCAATTAATGATACAAAATTTCGTTTCCTTATATTTATAATTGAAATTCACACAAAAAAAAAAAAAAATCAAAATTTCCTTTCTTGCCAATTTCGAAAATTCAAATATTTCAATTTCATAATTAAAAAAACAATAATAATTAATTATAATAAGGGTATTTTTGTAAGTTCAAGAAAAGAAAATTATTTGAGACATTTTGAAAATTTATCTAAAGTTTAGTCATTTGACACAATTTCACTTAGTTTATCTCATTTCTTTGATCAAGGCCCATCGAACCAACCAAATCAAAAGCCCAAAATCCAAAGAAACAAAGCCCGTTGAAACTGAAGCCCAGACCATAACCTTAAAACAAAAAACACCCGAGAGAGAGGGTTTTACATCACTGTCCTATGGTAGTTCCGATTCCGGCATGAAGTTCACAGATTCTCCGGTAGTAGACCTCCCGGTGGGCGCCGTCGCCCTTTCGCTCCAGCAGGACAACGGTTCAATGCACGTTGGCACCTCCGTCTGGCCCTGTTCTCTTGTCCTTGTCAAATTCGTCGACCGATGGGCCTCAATTATCCCCACCGAAAACCCTTACTCCTCTCTCCTCGATTTCCGAGGTAAGCGCGCCATCGAGATCGGATGCGGCTGCGGCGCCGCCGGCATGGGCCTCTACCTCCTCGGCCTCACCGATTTACTTCTTACCGACATATCTCCCGTGATGCCGGCCCTCAAACATAACATCAAACGGAACAAGCCCGTCCTTAAGAAAGCCCTAAAACACTCTGTTCTTTACTGGAACAATCCCGCCCAAATCGCCGCCCTTAATCCGCCGTTTGATATTGTCATTGCCACTGATGTCGTTTACATTGAGGAAACTGTTGGGCCGCTTATTTCGACCATGGACACGCTGATCGGGAACAATGGCATCGTTCTATTGGGATACCAATTGAGGTCCCCTGAAGCGGATAAGCTGTTTTGGGAAATTTGTGATAGGGTTTTTCAAATTGACAAGATCCCACATCAGGATTTGCACCCGGAATTTGCCTACGAGGAGACTGATGTTTATGTCCTGAGGAAGAAGAACGAGACGGCATTGGGGAGTTGATTCCTATGAGTAAAATTTATCTGTTACATTGTTCATTCTTTAGCTTAAAGCTAATGTATACTTTTTGTTGGCCTTTAAATATACGACCACCCTTTTGGATTCTGGGGTTGAATATGCAAGTGTTGTGCGATTTTCCTTGCTGAAATTCGTCTATTGAAATTTTACATAGTGATATCGAAGTCTCTTGCTTTTTGTGTGCACGCATCGTTCATCACAATTGAACATGCTAGGAAAAGTCAGATGGGCACTTTGGTTTTGCAAGATATAGTAGGATCCAATTTCAGGGAAGTTCAATTGGCCATTTCTGTGGCAGGGTTCTGATATTAATTACTATTAGTCTTGAAGTTATGATCCAAACCTCTTAAATCATCATGGCAAACTTTGGTGTGAGAGATTTCTTGCTTACGATTACCAGCTGGGATGTAAGCTGCCTGTAGTATAGCCGTTTGTGGTTGCAATCTCTTTTCTACATATTCTCTGTTGTGTTATATCTGGATTGTGTTCATGATCATCTTTAGTTAGGATTTGTGTATTGTTTGTGTGTCATCTTGGTGGCCGAAGCCAAGTCATCGAGTTTGCTGCAAGTTCGATCTCCATTGTCTTCTACCTTGGAGGGCTTTTGGGGATGCCGTACTCAGGAACTTTGCGGTTTGCAGGTTGATGGTTGAACTGCTGCTTTTACTAGTTGTCCATCTCATTTTTCAAAGAGATCAAGGTGTTGCTTATATAATGTGCTTCAAATAGAATACACTGTCGGATGATGGTTAAACTGCCGTGCTTCAAATAGAATTGATACTCTGTTTGGTGATGGTTAAACTGCTGATTTTATTAGTTATCCATCTTATTCAATTGAACTTTTATCGACGTGAGTTGAAATTTCCGGAGAACAAAATTGGATGGAATCATATGGAGAGAAGAAATATTGTAGAATGAGCAATCCTTGGTAGCACCTTTCATAATTTGGACTTTGCTTACGATTATTCCAATGGGAGAGAATCATCCTTTCTGTTGAGCAGGGAGAGAGAGTGAAGATATTAGAAATCTTTCATGGCACCTTTCATTTAACTTCATCCTTTATTTTAATGTATATTTCTCCTTTCTTCTTCTTTTTTTTTTTTTNTTTTTGGTAATTATTTGATTTTTTTAGTTTTTAGTTTTTGAAAATTAAGTCTAATCCACTTGTTGTCACCTTCTATCAATGTTTTATAAAAATAAACCAAGTTTTGAAGACAATATAGGCTTCGTTCAGTAATCATTTCATTTTTTGTTTTTTGTTTTTGAAAATTAAGCCTTATTTCTCATTTCATACAATGATTTACATCTTTTTCCTAAACAAAATGGTTGAATTAAACATGTTTTTAAAAACTACTCTTTTTTTTTATTATTATTATTCAAATTTTAGCTTGGTGTTTTAAATCGGGAAGAAATTTGGGGTGGAAATAGTGTATATAAGCTTAATTTTCAAAAACAAAAAACCAAAAATTAAGGTCCCGATTGGTAATAATTTGGTTTTTTGTTTTTATTTTTTTTAAATTAAGCCTATAAATATTACTTCCACCTCTAAATTTTTTTCTTTGTTAATATACTTTTTACTAATAGTCTAAAAAATCAAGTCAAATTTTAAAAATTAAAAAAAAGTATTTTTAAAAATTTGTTTTTGTTTTTGGAATTTTACTAAGAATTCAATTATTGTACTAAAAAAAAGATGTAAATCATGGTAAGAAATGAGAATGAAATAAACTTAATTTAAAAAAAAAAACAAAAAATGAAATGATTATCAAATGAGGATTAAATAGTTACCAAATCGGATCATAGTTTTTAAAAACTTGTTTTTGGTTTTAGAATTTTATCAAGAATTCAATTTTTTTTACTTCAAAGATGAGAACTATTGTTAAAAGTTGAGAGGAAATAAACTAAACTTTAAACAACTAAAAATAAACAATCAAATGATTACCATATATGTAAGTATGGTCTGAATAATTCATATTAAACTTTTCAAGCTTCAATATATATTTGATCAACAATACGCATCAACATTAGCTATCAAGGTTGAAAGCAAAATATGATCTTTTGTACACGTGTGCATGACAAAGAAATATTTTCTATACTATCTTAAATATGTAGTACCTCCATTTAGTTGTCACATCAACGTCATCTTTCTTTTTAAATGAGATTGGTGTATTATCATGAAAAAAATTATAGTGTGAATAAAGAGAGTACTCGACAATGATACTAAAAAAAAAAAAACTGACAGACAGAATCTTTGTGTCCATAAGAGATTCTAATGGTCTTCATGCTTGCTGGCGGAAAACATAAAATGTTAATACAATTTACAAGAAGCCCCTCTCTACAGTTGTCTGGTTAGATACCTTGTCGGGAAAAAAACCAGCTTAAAAATAAGTATTATATCTCAAACAATAATATTGGTTTCATGTGTCTTTGCTTTTTAATAGATTAGTTCTCTCAAATAAACATATTAATTCACAGTTCCCTTATGATTTCTCAAATTTATTCATACAATAATGATAATTAGAAATATAATCATGAAACAACAGAAGACCCATCATGGACTGCAAAGGGGGCAATGAGATGGGAATTATTGCTTGATGATCTATTTTGATCACTGGACTCAAAAGATATGAAAGAAGGATTATAGAAATCAACAACATTGTTGTCATGTACTCCATGATGATTATTATTATTGCTATTATTATTATGACTCTTTTGTGCTATAAACTTGAGAGAAATGGATTCTTTTTGGAGTGAGTTCCCACATTGCCTAGGCTGTGTTTGGTAGAAAACTTTTGAGACCACAATCTCTCCATCTTTCTCTTCCTCACTGCTTCCCAGATGGTATTGGTGCATTATCCAGTTTGTCTTCTCTGGCTTCTTTTGCTTCCCATAATTGGTGTAGAGGACCAGTATCTTCTTGTAACCTTTCACTCTCCCCCCCACGAGAACTGGCCTCGTCTTCCCCGTTTTGTGCCATCGGGTCTCGCCCTCACCCTCGGCGTCGTCCGCGTCTGCATGGACTTTTCTTCTTTTTCTTGTTCCTGTTGTGTAGGCTTTGGATGGCCGGTGGAAGAAATGTCTGACCAGTCCATCTTTTCTTACTCCTGCTACAATTGTGTCATGCATGCATTTATTCAACATGGTAATTGAGAATATTATATTATATAATTTTTGGTCAATCTGTGTATAAATAAGTCTAACTGAGAGGTCAGATATTTTAATTTCAACCTAATTTTATGTACTAACCAAAGAAAAAAAAAAGAATGATGATTGATGGGATTTTTGTGTAGAAATAAAGCGCACTTTTTTTTGCTCAAGTTAGCTGAAAGGTTAATTTTCATGGAAAACACACTGAAAATTCTGTATGCCATCTAGTTTAGTGATGAATTAAGTATTCCAAAACCAATCAGTTTAGTAGACGTCTTAGTTTGTTATACATGAATATAACTCAACTCATTTAAATATATATTAAAATGAACATAATTGAGCTAATATAAAACTTGTACAATTGGTCTCGAGATTAGAGGTCTCATTTTTCCACCCCACAAATTATTAAAAAAAAAAAAACATAAACGAGACTAAACTCATTTAGATATATTTGAATCTTCCCCAAACTCAAAATGAATATTTCAGTTTTTTCATATTCTAAATAATAAAGATTTGATTATACCTCACATATTTTCTGATATTTTTCATAGAAATTTTTTTAAATAACAAAACTGCTCAAAATATTTTCAACTATAACAAAATATCACAATTTATCACACTTACAAATATTGATAGACATCTATCAGTGTCTATCAATGATAGATGCTAGTAGTCTATCAGTATCTATCAATGAAAGATAGTGACATATTGTTATATTCTTAAATATTTTGGTTATTTTTTTTTTATATTCAAAGACAACCCTATTTTCCAACCATTCCATAGCAATTTTCATTAGAATTTTCTTTAAACATTTTAATGTGATTTTTTTAGACGAAAGAAAACGGGAAACACCCAACCAAAAACTACATCCTCAACCTCTCATCATGGATAAGTGTGAAATTGAAACTTCAAAAAAGAGACAATATTGAAACCAACTGCTCACATTATTCTGCCTTTATATATATATATAATTTGTTTAGAGTATCAACTTTGTCTCCCAAGCTTTAAACTCTTAAAATCTCCCTTGCCAAAATAATAAATAAATAAAATAAATAAGTTTCAACATAAATTGCGAGTTGATAGGTCTGTTTGCCTTAAACAAATAAATTTATATTATTCATATTATTCATGAGTTTTAAATAATTTTGAACGTTTGCCATCACTTTTCATATTATTCATGAGTTTTAAATAATTTTGAACGTTTTCTTTGCATCAAACAAATTCATCCTACATTTATTGATCGGTCTGTTTGCCTTGAACAAAAAGGTTAGCTATCAACATAAATTTTCTCTTAAAAAATAAATCTTAAAAGGATTGCAAGCTAATTAAATCTTTAAAAAAAAAAAAAAACCTTTTGAAAACTTTCTTTCCAAGTTTTTAAAACTTAGTTTGATTTTTGAAAACATTTGTACAAGAAAATAGACAACAAAAGATAGAAACTTATAAGATAAAAGTAGCCTTTATAAACTACATTTCTAAAAATCAAATAGCTACGAAACGGGCATCATCAATTGAAATTCATCCAGCATAGATGTAACTATAAAATAATAATTATGATAATAATAAATAGAAATTGACCTGGCAATTTTTGGGGATGTGTATAGCAAATTCCTTGTTCCCATTGAATTGTGGGAATGAATTCATCAATCAAAGGATGGAGAAAAAGCTTGTGAGCATCACACCCAACTTTTCCCTCTAAATGTTGAAGAAGCTCTTGATCCGTCGGGTCAAATTTCACACCCGCAGGCAAACCCGGCAATGTATGAATTCCACCCTATTTTAAAAATTATCACCACACACATATATATATTATATACATTGACATTAATATAATTAAACCCTAAACAATCCAAAAAAAATAAAAAAAAAAACAAAAAAAAAAACCTTGTCTTGGCTTTTGATTTGGTGGCCGCAAGAAGGACAAGAAAAACTTGAATTTCTACTTGTTTCCTGAACTGTAAAATTATTGTTTTTGTCCACAAATTGTGTCATTTGTTCCCTTTGTGTTCTCCTGGACCTGAAA
This sequence comes from Benincasa hispida, assembly GCF_009727055.1. NCBI lineage: Eukaryota > Viridiplantae > Streptophyta > Magnoliopsida > Cucurbitales > Cucurbitaceae > Benincasa > Benincasa hispida. The sequence goes on along the minus strand of NC_052358.1, from coordinate 32,635,304 downwards.
TTTCAGCTCTAATGTTAGAACATTTGTGTGTGTGAAAAAAGAGAGAGGGATTGAAGATATAGAAATGGAGGTTAAGTAAGGAAAATAATAATATAAAAAAAAGGTTTCTTTGATCTCAAGTTTGGTGAAATGTATATGTGCAGAAGAAGAGACTTTGATGAGAATAAATGCAGTTCTAGGGTAACTTTTTTTTTTCTTTTTTTTTTTTTTGGGAACTGAATAAAGGTAATTTATTTTATTTTTATGAGAAGAAAGAATTGAGTGGAGAGGAGGCTACCTAATTTGAGAGAGAGAGAGAGAAAAAGAGGGTTTTTTTTTATAAAAAAAAAAAATCAGTTCTGATGTCACTATGGAGTATAGATAAAGCTTGTTGAGTGTTTATAAAAAAAAAAAAATAGAGGGGAAAAAAGAAAAGAAAAGGGAAATTTGTGGTGTATTTTTGATATAATATGATGTGAAAGGGTAATTTAATTATGGTATGATTGTTTGTACACTCCTTGGCTTGCAATGTAACTGCCAACCAACTTCCACGATCACATACATAAAAACCAACAACGATCACGACAGTATTTTCAACACATAACGTTGAAGGAACCAAACAAACAACTTTGAACTTGCTACCTTAGCTACTGATTTTGATACATTTTAAACCCACAATTTTAATCCACTTCTTTATCGCATTTCTCAAGTCAATTTTTTGCTTTGTTTTGTATGCAAATCATGTCATATATCCGCTTCGTATACATTTAGTTTGAAGGATCGACGAAGATCAAAGTCGGTCGTACTTTTCAGCTTTATTTTAGTCTCTAAACTTTCATATTTTGTTCTATTTTTTTTCATATTTTCTTCTAATAATTTAGTTTTTGAACTTTTTAGATAATAATTATTTTGGTCTTGCTATGTTACCCTTTTGTTTGATTAATTAATGTTTTGTTTTTAACTTAATTTGGATTGGAAAGGTTAACATATGCACGTACTTGACCTACCTCATTAGTTTCTTAAAATTAAAATAAAAACAAAACCAAAAATATCTTTTTTCAAAAAAATTAGGGACTGAATAAATATTTATTTCAATAATTAAAATAGAATGAATTAATTGAAAGTTTAGGTAATAGACCATTTGAAAGTTTAGAAATTAAAATAGAACTCAAAAAAATGAAAATAAAATATGCTTAGAAACCCAAATAAGATTTCAACCTTATTTTTTTCTTCATTCTACAAATTTTTAAAAGTAAAATTAAACAAAGCCACATGCTTATTGTGCTATAACATAATGTCATATTTCTAATTCCAATTTTGATTTACATCTGATATTACATTTTTTACTTTGGCCTACAGCGATCTTCCAATGTTTACATCTATATGTTCTTTCATAAAAGTTGCCTATTTCATCTTTTTGTTTTTAGTTTAATTGCAAAATTATTCCCAAAATTATTTACGATTATTGATAAAAGAATATTGATTTCTTGTTTTCAATTCTCTTAAGAATATTAATGAAAGTGATATTTTAGCGTTTTGTATACTTTTCTTTTCAGAACATTATCCTTTTTTATGAATTATATACGTTATTTTAGTTTAAACTATAAAATTCATTAATAAAGAAATAAAATAAAATACATTAATAAAAATATGTAGTTATAGCCATATCTTATTATATGAGCAGCTTCTCTAATGTATTATTTAGCATGTATTAGAAAACGAGTCACGAGTGGATACATTAAACTGGTTCGTTCTTCCTTTTTTTCTTTTTTTTTTTTCTTTTTTTAATACTATTCTTAATTACTTCAATTTCAATTTGTTTTCTCAATAAAATAAAATAATAATAATCAATTTGAATAAATTTACGTTCACCTGAACAACTTTCAAGGAACAGAATCATTTGATTAAGATAACATATATTTAAATTTAATTTAATAAAAAAATCCAATCAATCGTTGGTATATCATGATCTCGATACAAATAAAAGAAAACAAACAAAAATTCAATCAATTGTTGGTATAGTATCATGTTTTGTTTTTATTTAATTTTTTAAAATTGTAGACAATTCTTGGGGTTTTTTTTTTCTTTTGAAAAAGAGATAATCCCCCTCAAGAGGCAAATGAAACAACAAAAGTCTCCGAGAATTACATCTAAAATTCAAATTGGAAAGTTGAAAAACTTACTACCGCTACAAGAAAATTGATCTTTTTCGAAGGTCAAAATCTTCGAAAAAAATATTTAATAAACCTTCAATACATTTTTTTTTTCAAAAGTTATCTCAACCTTTGAAAAGTGTCGAAATAGATCCCATTAAAAAAACTTTTCAAAGGTTTATTAACTTTCGAAAAGTATTATTTTTCAAAGATCGATTAACTTTTGAAAATTATTATTTTTCAAAGGTTATATATCTTCGATAATTGTGAAATTATTTATCGATAATTATCTATTATCAAGTAGTCTTTTTCGAAGGTTTTCATTATTTTTAAAGGCTTATCATGTTATTTTCAAAAATTTTAAAACCTTCATAAAAACTTATTTATCAACAATTGTATATCATTCGAAAATTCTTTTACAAAACCTTTTAGCACATTTATTGACAAATCTCGGAAGGTTGTTTTTACTAATTCATCTACATGTAGTACCATGAATTACAAAGTATAAGAATAGAATAGAAAAAATAGACAATGACATGGATAGAAGTAAACTTATATGTCATAAAAGTACACTAAAAGGCTATCGAAATTCTATAACATCAAACTATAATTGATCAATTAGAAACAAATTTTTTACACATTTCTGCCATCATTTTTTGAAATCTATCTTCAAAACGATTTTCTAATTCGCTTATTTGACGCCTAAGTGCTTCTACCTCAACCTTTCTTTGTTGTTCAGATTCTTTTATTTGTTGTTTAGATTTTTTTCTTTGTCATTCAGATTCTTGAAGTCGTTGTTCAGACTCATTAAGACGACACTCAAGATCGCGTATAATAGACGATGATCCAAATAACTTAGAAGGAGTAACACCTACTCCATAACCACAAACACGTCCGTGTTTCTCCGGTCCAAATACTCGTACGAAAATCTCATCCTCGTTCATGTCAAGTGTACTATCAATCACTTGAGAAGCATTTGATTTAAGTTCCAACTACAAATACAAATTCACATATTATAATTCAAAACTAACACCATATAAATTCAAATGTTTACAACAAACAAACACATGTCTTTGTTAGGTAAAGGATGTGGCTACCATTTTGCATTAAAAGTTCTAGGGACATGTTTAGAAGTCAATCCTGAAAAGATGAGACTTCTTTTTATAACACACTCTTTGGTTATGTTGAAATAAGCATGTTTTTTTGTCCTGAGGACTGGATCTTTATTTCAAATTGATTGAAACCCATTTCAGATTCACCAAATTCTAGGAATTCCATTTTCATTTCTTTCCTTATATTGATCCAAATTGCATCGAAAATCTATGGAGTGTTAGATTTTGTGGAAGAGCATAAGAAAAATTGAAACCAAAAAATAAAATAACGAACAATTTTCCTAAGAAGTAGTGAAAAAAAAGGGAAAGAAGTAAAACAAATAAGATCTTGGAGAAGTTTTAAACCTCTACAATATAGAAATATCTTGGACTGCATCAGTTTGATCTAATTCCTAATCTTGAACTCTAAAATGACACTGCATCAGTTTGATCTAATTCCTAACCTCTACACTCTAATTTTTGTTTAGTCTACAAGTTGAAAACTTGGAAACTACTAGCTTGAAATATTCATACTTCACAATGTTAAATATCATAGGACAATGATATGAGTTTTCTATAAATAAGACTTTGCTTGAACAAGATATGTTCTATAGCTCATCAGAAAATAGTCTAAGAATTCTGAGGGGATAAGCTAGAGACTTCTTTAAATCAATCATTTCTAGAACAGAGCAACAAAGATGATAAACTAATGACCTTTACTCAAACTCTAACCAATAACATCATATCTATCCATTATTTTGTACTTACTATTTTCTCCTATGTAGTTTCATTCACAGCCAATCCATTATTGCTCAAGTGAGTTAGCTCCCAAATTCTAATTTGACTCGGTTCTTCGTTAGTGACTCGAACTTATTTAAGTGAAAATATTATATATTAGATAATTTGACTAAATTAAAAGAAGTTTATGTAATTTTTATCTAATTACCACTTTTTCAACTCTTTGTTGTATACTTTGTGAACCACATGTGTGATATACATTCAATTTAGAATGGTTCTTTTGGTTTCTTTCACACATCTCCTGTATTTCAAAAGTAGAGTATGAGCATCAATAAAAAAAAACAATAAGTACAATTTTTTTTATGTACATGAAAAAGATATTAGAATACAATCTAATATTCAGTTGACTTCTACAACTTTGAAAGATATTCTGCATCTTCTCTTGTAACTCCTAGTGGAATATTTACTAAAGCTTCTGCAACTGTATCATATTTGTACAACCATTTTTTCTTTAAACCGTCTCTCCAATTATTACAAGATCGGTGAATTTGAAGCAATACTAAAGCCTCATGACCTTCAACTTTAAATCGTTCCTGTAAAAAAAAAAAATGGTAGTTGTAATCTAATTATGTAGGAAGTAAATTAAAGGAAAAAAATTATTATTTTTTCACATACCAATGTAAGCTCAAATAGTTTCCTTTTTGTTGTTGTATCAATATCTCTCCAACTTTTTACTTGTAAAAGAGTAAAGTTGACTTGTCTAGCTAAGATAGTGCATTGACTTTTAAAGATATCAACATTATCTCCAACGGGTCGATCTTCCTCCATTATACTTCAAATCTAATCCCATGAGGTAGTTTAACTAGTTTGAGATTACATGTGGGATCACGTACTTCTCTTACTCTAAAAGAAGATTCTAAAGTAAAAAGAAAGAAAAGAAAGTAAGTTACTAACAAATCAAAAACAAATAATATATATTATAAAAACCATGTTAGCTCTATTAAGAAATTGTTCATGACTAGTAGTTGATCTAATTTCTCCCGTAAACGATGATGAAGCTTCTAAACCAACTTTAGATTTTGTTGAAGATTGTTGATCTTCAACTATTTGGTTAGATGTAGATGCAATTGTAGTATGCTCGTGACTATCTATACTTTTATTGTTGTTGAATCTGCTTTTTACTTTTTCTCATCCTTCACACAATTAATGAATTTGTTGGAAATAAACAAGTTAGATAAATAACATAATAAAAATTAAATATTAGTTTAAGAAATAAGAGATCATATATTATAAAGTTAAAAAGAGATTACCTAACATAAACGATAGACAAAAAAATTAAGAATTAAATTGCTCTATTTACGTTTTCTTCGTCATCTTCTTCTTGACAATCTTCATCTATGATCAAAGGGATATTGTAATAATCTCTTGGATCAAATTTTAACACAAAATACCAAATCGGGTTTCTTCTATCATCAAGGTAAAAAACTCGTTCAGATTGGCATGCTAATACAAATGGCTCATTTGTAGCCAATGTGTACATTATATTCACACTAGTAGTCTATGATCATCAATTCTAATTCATTTACCAAGACTGTTGATATTCCACCATTTTCCTTTAAACAAAATGACCTTGTTTCCACCCATATATTGCAATTCAATAATATCATGCAATACACCAAAGTACTCTTGATCATCAGTTCTTTTCACTACTATCCCACTATTTTGTGTTTTTCTTAAATCATCACCATCCTTGATACGAAATCTAAATCCATTAATAATGTACCCTTTGTAGCATGTTACTTCTTGTGATGGACATCGAGATAAATCTAATAACTGTTTGTCAACTTTGTTGCTTCCATCAATATATAATTTAGTAACCTACATAGAAAATAGTATCAAATTTTAAAATGAATAGAAATTGTATAGATGAATAAATATCATAACTGTTGTCTTTTCTCACTTACATGATCTTCAAACCATTCTACAAACTCTTTATCATGCTTTTTTCGTGCGTTTCTAGGATCAAGATGTTGTAATCCTTGTATGTGCTCACTAAAAAAATTAAAAAGTTACTTTAGATTCTATTTAAAAATATTTAAAAAAAATTATCAATAAGAAAACTTTTACATACCTAATATATGGGAGGACATCATCACAATTCTTTAAAATATAGAGATGAGCTTGTCTCCACTCTTGTATCGTTAGCCTTCTTATTTGTTTGACTGGTCCCATAGGACGACCAACTAGTTTAAAGATAGATATTCCTTCATAAGAATTATGATCATTATCTTCATTTCTTCTCTTTTTGTTGAACTTAGTTTCTATGGTGTGAAAATATCTAGTGCAGAACATTACACATTCATTGCTGATATAACCTTTTGCAATAGAACCTTTAAGATGAGCTCAATTTCGTACATAAGCTTTTAACTTACTTAAATACCTTTCAAATGGGTACATCCACCTATACTGAACTGGTCCACCAACTCTAACCTCATTTGGTAAATGGATTAATAAATGCACCATTATATTAAAGAACGACGGAGGAAACATCATTTTCATTTTACAGAGTAGTTTTTCTATTTCAACATCAAGAAGATTTATATCGTCCACTTTAACCACTTTTGAGCACAAGATCTTTAAAAAATTGCTCAGTTTAATCAATCTCGAACTTCCTTTCTCATCAACCCTTGAAGTGCATATGGAAGCAAATATTCCATAATAATATGATAGTCATGACTTTTAAGACCAAATTCCATAATAATATGATAGTCATGACTTTAGATCGACACACCTTCCAACCGTAGAAGAGAATCCATCTAGAACTTTTAATTTCTTCAAATACTCACAAAATGCATTTCTTTCATCTAATGACAATGTACAACATGAAGCAGGTAAGTATAATTTGTTTTCTTCTTGTATTGGATGCAATTCCTTTCTTATATCCATTTCTTCAAGATCAAGACGAGACTTCAAATTATCTTTACCTCCCTTTAATATTCAATAATGTACTGATTACGTTTTCACAAACATTTTTTTCAATATGCATGACATCTAAATTGTATCACAGTAATAAAGTGCTCCAATAAAGTAGCTCAAAGAATATGCTTTTCTTTAGCCAATCTTTAGAACGTTTTCTCTTTTTCACACTATTGCCAAATACATGTTCTCCAAATTGGTTCACTTGTTCAAGTATATCACTTCAAGACAAATTCTTAGGAGGTAGGTTTTCTTCAATATACCCATCAAACAACTCTCGTTGTAGTCTCCATTCATGTTCTATGGGTAAGAAACGACGATGATCCATGCACTAGAAGAAATTCGAGCTCGGTTGGAAAAATTGAAATCGGATGTATAATGTCGGTTTAAAAAAAATGGATCTTTAATGTCGGTTTTAAACCGACATTGAAGATGGGCTTTAATTTCGGTTTAAAACTAATATTAAAGGTGTAATGTTTTTTTTTCTTATTTTATTAAATAATAAAACCCTATATCGCCGGCTTCTTCTCGATCTCTTACTCCCAAACCCTATCTCGTTCATGCCCGTCCTTCACCCTCCTTCACGCCGTCAATCTCCTTTACACCGTCGATCTCCTTCATGCCGTCGCTCGCCCGTGTTCGTCGATCTTCTTCCCGCTGTTGATCTCCTTCACGCTATCGCTTGCCCATGTCCATCGATCTCCTTCACGTCGTGCCGGTGCCCGTCAATCTCCTTCTCTTCCATGAGAGGTGATTATTTAAACCTCTGTTCATTTGCAACTTCTCTTTCGTCTATATTGATCTCCTTCAAGCTGTCGACGTGAATGAGGATTGTAGACCTCGTAGTCTCCAACGTTGAATGAGTTAAGTTTGAGCAGTGTTGGAATTTTGATGTTTTTGTTGATTTTCATTAGTTTTTCAATTCCCCTAATTTTTGCTGCTTGATTTCTTTTTTCCTTTCCATACACATTCTTTCACAAAACCATTTATAGGGTTATTCTGAATAATCTTTGATTTCAAATGATAAAAGTAGAAAGTGAAAAATTCGATATAATGTAAACTATATACATGTTTGTAAGCAAATTTCTTTTGAATTCATCGTTTAGCTTGTAAAATGAGTTTTTTATGTTGATGACATTTTGTTCATTTGATTTTAGTTACTACAGTTTTTCAAGGATAGAACCAAAGGGGAAGGGAAAATTTTATTAGGAATGTTAATTACTCAACAGATGATGTACATTTTACTTTTTCTTATATAAATTCGCAATTTCTATAGATTATGTTAATGGCATTAATTTGACTTCTCAATTGTTGTTTGTGATAATGCCTGACTGAATAAAACCCAATAGTTTTAGTAGAGAGAGTGTGAGATTGTTGGATGGTTAGGGTTGATAATTGAAGTCATTTTTAGCTTGCCCACTTGAGGAAATGACATCTCCCAAACTTATAGATTAAGCCCTCTGGTCATTGAGACATATTCAAGATTTTACTTCTAAGTTGTAATTGTTTCTTGTTTGTACTTCTTCTTCTCTCCTTTCATGTTAGTTTACTTTTTGGTTTAATCCTCTCCTATTGGGATGTTCTGCAAACCACTAAATCAAATCTATAAATTGACATCCAATTCTTTCTCTCTCTCCATACACTTTTTCAGTGTCAAGCCGGCGGTGTGTTGAGAATTGGATTCTCCTCCACCTCATTGGGAAGCCTTGGTTTTATTTATTTGAGTTTGTATTGGCTTAATTCTATTATGTTAATGGTTCTTATAGATAAGATGGTTCAAAACTAGTAGGATCATTTTGATTCCTTTTGCTAAATGATGGAGAACTCTGATGATATCGAGGCTTGAATTTAGCAGACTCTAAATCTTTGTTTGGTTTTTGTGAGTCATTATCAAGTGTGAGCTTCTAGAGATTGAAAGGGCCAAACAAGTAAGAAAGATGAAAGTTTCTTTTTCTTTTTCCTTTTCATAAAACATGAAAAATGAGGTGATGTATTATGCAGCAGTTATCAATGTAGCTCCTAATTGGTATGCCTCTTTTATTTTACTTAATAGATGTGTGAACTAATTGGATATTGGTTTCATTATCTCGTTTTCTCTATGATTAATTCTCTTGAAATTAAAGAGTGCAAACTTTGGATTGTTAGTTAAGTACGTTTTTAGCCTTTGAGTTTGCTTGTTCAACTGCATATTTAGATTTAAACATTTGTTGCTTTTAGTTGGATATTACTTGTATTCTCTGAACATAACTTCTTACTTTATTATTCAGAATAACCCTGGAATTTTGTTTTTTGGCTTTTCTTTTCATCGATAGGATCTGAATCCTTGATATTGACTCATACAAAATACAGTCTAAGGACACAATTTCTTGTGATATTTATTTGGATTGATATTTGTTTTGATTCAATACTTGATTTTGAGTGAAGTTTTTCATTTGTTAGGTTCAAGTTTGACGTGTAAGGCTAAATTTTGATTCTTGGGGATTTGGAAGGAAGATAGGAAGATTGCATTGGACGTGTTTTAAGAAGGTTAACAAGTGGAAAAGGTGCACAGAACACAAAAAGGACTTCATAACAACATTAATAACAAGGACAAGGTAATATTTATAAGATGCTTATCTTAAAAGTCTAGTTGTTCTAAATTTGTTGATGTTGCATATTTTACAATCATAATTTTATGCTTTTAAATTTTCCCTTGTTATTGTTTTTTTCTTTTTGTAGATTAAGTTGCATATTTTACAATCATGGATAAGTCATGGATGAAAATGAATAGAATGTCAGCTGAGTATGGTTTAAGAGTCGAGGTGTTTATTAAAAATGGTCTAGAACATTCAAATATACTGAATGTCATGAGTTGTCCATGTTTGAAGTGTGTTAATGCAAAGACTCTAGATGTGAACAAAATAAGAGAACACTTATTTTTTAATGGTATAGATCAAAGTTATCAGACATGGATTTTTTACGGTGAATCATTACCGATTAAGAGAAACAATGAAAATGTGTATACTAGTGAAAGAGACGAAGTTGATGAGGATGATGTTGATGTTGATGACACAATTGGAATGTTTGAGGCTGCATACAATAACTATTTTAGTGGAAAATCCGATAATATGATATTTGTTGGCCGATTTGTGTAAGGATGTAATTCTTGTTTTTTGTCTCAAAAGAATGTAAATGTTAGCTTAGAATGAATGTAAATGCTAGTTTAGAATAATCTTTGTGAATGGAATTAGTACTAATATGATATTTGTGAATGAGAGAAATGATGGCTTGGTGTAAGTATTCTATGAAAGTCTGGTTTTGGTATTGTGATTCTTGTTTGTGGATAAATTCATAGGTGGAAGACATGATCTGTTTATTATTGGAAACTGTATTCATGATATTGTGATTCTGGTATTGTGATTCTTGTTTATTCATGGAATTAGTACTAATTGATATTTGTGAATAAGAGAAATGATGGCTAGGTATAAGTATTCTATGAAAGTCTAGTTCTGGTATTGTGATTATTGTTTATGGATAAATTCATAGGTGGAAGACATGATCTGTTTATTATTGGAAGCTATATTCATGGTATTGTGATTCTGGTATTGTAATTCTTGTTTATTCATGGAATTAGTACTAATTGATATTTGTGAATGAGAAAAATAATGGCTTTGGTGTAAGCTGTATTCTATGAAAGTCTAGTTCTGGTATTGTTTTGCAAATTTTGGTGGATAAATTCATAGATGAAAGACAAATATTGATGAGTATATGTAATAGATTGGAAATATTGATTCTTTTTTGTGGATAAATTCATAAGTGAAAGACAAATATTGATGGGCTCCCCATGCAAATTTTTTTATACTTTTTAATATAAAACAATGATGGACATTTCCTGACCCAACATGAGACATGTAATGTCATTTTTAACTGATTTGACCAAAAAAATGGATTCAACAATGAAATTTTAAAAAAATGAACATATTCGGGCTTCAATGTCGGTTAAGAATTAAAAAAAATAAGCTTTAATGTTGGTTGCAACCGACATTAAAGACCTTTAATCACTAAAGACTTTTAATGTCGATTGTAACTGATATTAAAGACCTTCAATATCGGTTGCAATCGATATTAAAGACCTTTAATGTCAGTTGCAATCAACAATGAAGGCTGTGTTATTGGTGTTATTGAAGCTAAAACCGATATTAAAGGAAACTGTCATTAAAGGACTTTAATAATACTATCTTTAATGTTAGTTTTCAACTGACATTAAAGCCCGAATTTCTTCTAGTGATATAGCACATCTTTCCGCTATTTTTTTTAAATAAAGTGACTGAGTATCAAAATTACATGAAGGACAAGCTAAAATACCTCTTGTATTCCAACCAGATAAGTTTTCATATGCTGGAAAATCATTAACTGTCCATAATAATGTAGCACGCATGTTAAAATTTTGTTTTAGTGAAGCATCATAAGTTTCAACCCCTACATCCCATAAGAACTTCAGTTCATCAATTAACAGTTGTAAAAAGATGTCAATATCATTACCAGGGCCTTTAGGTCCAGGAATGAGTAATGATAACATGAAATAAGGCTCTTTCATACACATCCATGGTGGCAAATTATATGGGATAAGAATGACAGGCCAGACACTATAAGATAGACTCATATTTCCAAATGGATTAAATCCATCACTAGCCAATCCAAGTCGAACATTTCGAGGCTCTGAAGCAAATAAACTATATGATTCATCAAGTGTTTTCCAAGCAATAGTGTCAGCAGGATGCCTAAGAACTCCATCATCTACTCGTCCATTCAAATGTCAGGTCATACTTGATGCAGTCTTTCTTGACATGTATAATCTTTTTAATCTTAGAGTTAGAGGAAAATATCGCAAAAATTTTTATGGAATCTTCTTTTTATTTATTTCATTTGGCTTCCACCTAGATACTCCACAAACTAAACATTCATCAGCTTTCACATTTTCCTTCCAATATAGTTGGTAATTATTAGAGCATTCATGTATCTTCGAGTAATGAAGCCCTAAATCTTGAAGGATTTTTCTTGTCTCATAGTAATTATTAGGTAGAACAGTACCTTTTGGAAATGCATCTTTTAGTAACTCAAGTAGTAAAGTAAATGATTTATTACTCTAACTTCCAAAAGACTTTAGATGAAACAACTTCATAATGAAAGACAACTTAGAATATTTTTTACACCCAGGATAAAGCTCTTTTTCTGCATCATTCAACAATTTATAAAACTGAGAAGCATTCTTATTAGGTTCTTCATCATACCCATGCTTATTTGATTCTCCTTTACCAATCCAATTATTCGTGTTAAAAGCACTAAAATGATCCTCTAGTATTTCACAAACATCTTCATCATCAGTGTCATTATCATTTTCTCCTACTTCATAAGTAAAACTTTCTTCACCATGCATTGTCTATCTAGTGTAACTTGGAACTATTCCAAACATTAAATCTGCTTCAACATCATCTCGAGTCTTAATTATGCATTATTGCATCTTTTACATGGACAAGATATTTGACTAGTCATTGCATGCATAAATGCAAAATCCAAAAAACTTCTAACTCCATTTCTATATTCTTGCAATACTCGATTTCCAATTTGCATCCAACTTCTATCCATGTTATACACTTCTTTCTAAAAAGTGTGAGATTACCTGAACCAAATTATTACTTTAAACTAATTTACTATTCAAAGAATAAAGGGAGAGAATGACAATAAAAGAAAAGTAAATAATGTATTTAAAAGTAGTTTAAATAATATAAGTATTGATCATGATTTTTCATTGTGTTTTTAGTTTAAAATATTCAGAAACCTACTTGTTTAAAGGTATGTGCTCAATGGTCCACTGGTTGGTATTGTTCTACATAAGTCATTGCTTGAGACATCCTTGAAACAAAGGAGACACAATCCATCATAAATCAATCACATGACATGGCATAAAACTTCAACCAGGGATGTATATCACCTAAATGAACTAATACACAACAATGAAATTATACAAAGACTTACAGAAGTTTAAGACTTGTAATTCCAGTAAGTTCCTCGAGATTGGTCCATTTAATCGATTATCATTAAGCCGTTTGAAAAATAGAATAAGAGTTCAAACAAAAGATAGTGAAAAGAAAGAGTCACAGGAGAAAGCATTCATTCAGATTTTACTTCCATCCAGAAACAAAAAGATGATAGCCATTGGTTTCACAATCCTAACATGTCACACCCCGCCCCATCATTTAGTTCCTGCATCTATCACTTAACTCCAGCGGCTCATCATGTAGCTCAATCGTTTAGTAAACGATCTCGCTCTCAACGATCTCGCACATAGCCTATTGTTTAGCTACCGCACCCATCGTTTACCTCCATCGTTTAGTGCTGACGCCTTATCGTCTAACGTATCCGCCTATCCCTTAACGTCATCACCCAGTGCCTACGTCTATCGCCCAACATCCATCGCTTAGTATTCTGCCTATCGTGTAGCGCGTCTGCTCATCGTTTAGCACAACACATCTATTGTCTAGCATTATCGTCCAACTTCTACGCTTATCATCTAGCGCTTTCACTGATCATGCAGTACTTTGCCTATCGTATAGCCCGATCATCTAGCGCGTCACTCTTCATCGNGTATAGCCCGATCATCTAGCGCGTCACTCTTCATCGTTTAACGCCACGTATATCTTCACGATCGTCTAGTGCATCACTTAGCTCCGCACATTGCTATACAATCGCCTACCTCATCGTTTAGCTCCTCGCATTGCTACACAATCGTCCAACGCCCACCTACACGATTGCCTACCTCATCGTGTAGTGCCGCTCACTTACTAGACGATCGTCTACCTCATTGTGTAGCTCTGCTCATTTGTTACACAATCGTCTACCCAGCGCATTGTGCTCAACATTTCGCTTTCTTTGCTCTTGCTCACGCATATCCAACGCATGAGCAACTCTTAGCAACGCCTCTTGCCAATACTTCGGCCAATCATGCGTCCAACCTTCTCATTTTGTGGTTGCCTTCCCACCTTACAACCTTACAAACGCATGCATCCAACATTACTTTCTTCAACATTCTGATCCATACAATCATAAAAGCATACGTCTACTAAAATAGAAATCTCCATTACAGTTCACAGAGAAAATATCACAAAAGAACATTCTGGTAAGCATTTGTATTTGAGAATATAAACCTTTCATAAACTAGATGCAATTTAGATCGATTTTCTGTGACATGAATAAAACTAAGAATGGTTGAGAATGTAAGAGCTGCTTGCGAACCTGAAAGTGATGAAATATCTCGGCAAAGCTGCTTGCGAACCTAAGAGCGGAGATCGGAGCTTAGGCCTGAAAGTGATGGAATGGCTCGGCGGAGCTGGAACAGAGCAAACGAAACGAAGCTTAGCAGCAGAACGAATAGCGCGAAGATTTGAGGAAAAGGTGGAACAAATAGAGTGGAGGAGACGGCGGAAGAGATGATGGAGAAGACAGCGGAGGAAGAACCACGAAATCAATTGCAACAAGATGAAGTAGAACTGTAAACACAAATAAGCTTATATACAGGAATCATGTCTCGATACTATATATAATTTCGAAATGAAGAAAAATAATTAAGAATAGAACAGGAGAAACATATCAATTTCACTAGTGCAAGTGCAACCAAGAACGAGGACAAAGCACGAAATCAATCACAATGATATGAATCAATAATTGTAACTCAAGTATGAGTATATACAGTAATCATTCTCAATAGTATATAGAATTTCGAAAAGAAGAAAAATAATTAAGAGTAAAATAGGAGAAAAGATCGATTTCACCTGTGCAACCAAAAACAATGAAGAACCACGAAATAAATCACAATAATTAAGAATTGAAAGTGAGAATTGAACCATGCCTAGAGGTTTTTTTTGTGTGTTCACAAACTCGAGAGATTACCCATAGATGATGGAGAAGACGGAAAACTGAAGAATGTGTTCACGAACCCACAAAAATTAACCCTTGTGGTTTTTTTTGTTTTCTTTTCTAAATTATTACAAATGCATATTTTTCTCAAAGGCTTCTACTAACCTTTGATAAAAGTAAGTATTTTTAAAGGTATTTTAACGATCTTTGATAAATGTTAATATATATTTTTTATTAAATTAAATCTCATCTTTAATAATTTTATTAAGAATAATTTTTTTCAAAGGTTTTCTGAATCCTTTGATAAATGATAACATTGTTATATTTCTCAAAGATGTTTTAAAGCCCTTCGATAAAGGATAACATATTTTTAAAGGTTCTTAAAGTCCTTCGATAAATATATATCTTTTTCAAATGTATTGAAATAACTTTCGAAAGAAAGTACATATTTATCAAAGATTTTTCCAACATCTCCGATAAATATTTATATTTTTCAAAGATTTTTATTATCGATAAAAAGTACATAATTCTCAAAGGTTTTTTCAATACCTTTGATAAATGTATATCTTTTTTCTTGACATTTGATAAAAAGTAGATATTTCTCAGAGGCTTTTCCAATACCTTACGATGAATGTATATCTTTTTAAAATGTTTTTATTAACCTTCGATAAAAAACATATATTTCTCAAAGACTTTTCCAATACCTCCAAAAATGTATATCTTTCTCAAAGATTTTTATTAACTTTCAATAAAAGGTGCATATTTTTCAAAGGACTTATCAAAGCCTCCGATAAATGTATGTATTTCTCAAATGTTTTTATTACCCTTCAATAAAAACTACATATTTCTCAAAGGTGTTTTCAAAACCTCCAATAAATATATATCTTTTTCAAAGGTTTTTATTAACCTTCAATAAAAAGTACATATTTCTCAAAGGTTTTTTCCAATACCTTCAATAAATGTATATCTTTCTCAAAGGTTTTTATTAACCTTCAATAAAATGTGCATATTTTTCAAAGAACTTATCAAAGCCTCCGATAAATGTATGTCTTTCTCAAAGGTTTTTATTACCCTTCGATAAAAACTACATATTTCTTAAAGGTTTTTTCAAAACCTCCAATAAATATATATTTTTTTCAAAGGTTTTTATTAACCTTCAATAAAAAGTACATATTTCTCAAAGGTTTTTCCAATACCTTCGATAAATGTACATCTTTTTCGAATGTTTTTTATAGCCTCCAATAAAAGATTGTCGAAATAGCTCAGTTTTCTTGTAGTGTACATCCAACATCTTCCAAATTGGAAGAAACAAAAAAAACCAAAAAACACTAACGAACCCAACAACATATTGGGCTACCTAGTGAGTAGCTCTGTTATACACACGAGACAATATGAGAAGGAGACAAGACCCAACTTTCTCGCCAAATTAAAGCCCGAATTTCCTTCAAATATCCTTTACCTCAATAAAGTCGACCGAGTAGTTATTAGTTGGGTTCACCATTTCTCTAGCATTAGATTCAACCATAATAGAGAGAGGGAGAGGTCAATCAATAGAAGATAGAAAGGATAAAAAATCGATAATTTCTTGAGCATCGAGTAACTTCATAAACCATTTATGGAGAATCTTCCTAAAACTCACCCCTTTTAGAGATCCGGAAGAGTCATGCACCACCCAACCCACACCACTGCTCATTGTTCCAAGATGCATCAACATTCATCTTCCACTCGTTTTGATAAGTGGAGCTCCACGAAACATGACTCATATGACTCTCCATCTGGGCAAGACAAGGAATAGGCACCTGCTTGCTGGCCAAGTCGTGCAGCGCCCAGCACCAGATGCAAGCCTCACGCATCTGCCTTGCCCCAACGTATATCTACGCGCCTTAGCACGCCTAGCCCACGTCCGTTCCATGCCCGTGTGCACGTCAGGTGCCCCTATATATGGATTGCCACCCACAAGCAGTGTCAGTGACACATTTAAAGCCCCAACCACGCGCCCAACCACATATTTTAATTTTTTTACCTCTATTGACCTTTGAGCTATTTGGAATGTGTAAGATGATTTTAGGGCCAAATTAATATTTTTAGGATATTTCAACCCTAAAATGCATAAATTTGGGTTTTAAGTTGATTTTAAGATATATTTAGATAATTTAGGAATAAAGGAGCTAAAATCCTAAATTAAAGATATTTTAGGGTTAAGTGAAATTTAAGGTAGTTATGGTTGATGTTATGAACTGATTAGGAATTATTTGAGTTGAATAAATGCTTAGAGAATAACCCTGAATGTGTGATCTGATTTTCAGGCCAAACAGAGATAGGTGAAGCATATAAACCCAAAGGAACAAGCCAGTGAGTGTGAGTGACTTTATTTTTCAAAATGAGTTTCTTTATGCTTAAATAATTGGATTTGGATGGTTTTGAGCCATTTGAATAAGCATGCCATATTTTAAGCATATTATGTTTGGATAAACTTTTATAGCATATTATGTTTGGATAAAACTTTTATAGCATATCATTTAAAAGCTAGAACTTCAAATGCATAAGGACTGGTCGTATATGTTTTATGCTTGGGAAATATGTTTGAAATGGCTGGAAAGTGTGTTGATCTCTTTCTTATATGACCCATGAATTATAATGTTGTGAAAGCTTGTACTTCACCCCATTGTATTTGTACCCTATTTGTTATTATCATGAAAGGATTCCCGATACTGAATGATAGAAGAAGGTACTTGGAAAGTCCAGTATTGGGATGATTACATGTCTTTGGGACCCACTGTTCCACTTTCTATCGTGTGGTATGTTAGGAGTGCTTAGAGTAAAACAGATTGGAAAATAAATTCTAAGTGCTGTATTGTGCCTTGATGCGTCCAAATATGTGCAATGCGTCGGGCCGTTAGAATTATACACAGAGAGCACACAACTCCTTAAAATGGCGTTCAAGTTTTTCTAGATTAAACCCAAGTATAAATCTAATCTAGGTTCATGGCAAGTCTAGGGTCGAACACAGGGATTCAGTTCACTAAACACAGAGAATGCATTGTACTTGCAGTAGGGGTTTTCCTAAATAAATGCAAAAGATGTGTTATTTACACTAACATGTTGTGCCTGTGCAATGTGATACAAAAGAGCTAAGTGGAAAATGATGGCTCATGTGGGAATGGAGTTTTTGTAAGTGGACGCGCCGGTTAAAGATACATGTACACAACTTATGTAGTGTGGATGAAATGGGATGGTTTGCTTCTTTCTGTTCATTCGTGAGACTCCATTCAAAATTTCTCAATGCAGATGACATACAAGTCTATCTCTAGGTTATATGCGTCTAACTTAGAATGCAAGCAACACCAGTAAGTCTATCTCTAGCTGTATTAGGCATTTTGCTTCATGCGACTTAGTTATTCTTTCAAATAACTAAGTTAAAGATGCTTTCACCAAGTTGTCAAGTTGGGTTAGGCGTTGAAACAGAATTATGCATGAAGTACTAATGCTTTCAACATAGAAGACAAATAGTAACAAAAGTGAGGATCAAATATATGACTTTAACAAAGGGTCAATGAGTCTTTACAAAGAACTATATTTGATCAAAATGGTATGAAAATGATATTAAGAGAGAGAATGAGTCAAGCCAAATAATACAATCTCTTGTAGCTCTTTGGCTCAATCTTTTTGTGTATAATCACTTTAAAGAGCCGAGGACAGAGTATCTTTCTCAAGAATAACTTTCTCGACTCCTTGGCCGGTGGTGGTGATGGTTCTCAGTTCCTTCGATAATCTTACACCTCGGCACAGCTTGTACAGCTAAAACTAAGTCTAAAAAATTTACAGAGTATGGAGTTTCTCATTGTCTTTAATTCTAGAGGGTCTTCAAGTATTTATAGGCACTGGTCTGGTCCACTTGGAGGATGGGCTGCATTTAAATCCATGCCCTGGACAACATTAAATTCTATGTCTTGGACAGCATTAAATTGTCTTCTCAATGGTTGTTGCTGTTTACTATCACAGCATTAAATTCTATGTCAAGTATTTTAGCCAGTCTGCGACAATTCAAGAAGGAATGAGTTCATTGTTGCTGTTTACTATCACAGAGGCTCCCCCTTTCTTGGGAGCGCATTCAACTGGACTAACCCAACTGTTTTCGGATATCGGATAAATAACTCCCGCGTCCAGCCATTTCAGAATCTCCTTTTTGACCACTTCTTTCATAATGGGGTTAAGCCTTCTCTGAGATTCGATTGACCCCGTCTTCCGTTCCTCTAGCCTAATTTTGTGCATACAATAGGATGGACTTATGCCATGAATATTTGCAAGCATCCACCCTATTGCGCGTGTATGTTTCTTCAACATCTATAAGAGTAAATCTTCATTAGGCTTTGTGAGATTAGCGAAAATGATAACAAGCAATGTATTATTAGTTCTAAGAAAAGCGTATTTCAAATGTCCGGATAAATTTTTTAATTCGAGTTCAGGTGGTTGTTCGAGTGAAGGACGCGTTGGCTTTGTCTGCCGCTCACTCAGACTTGGCAGCTCAGATTCCTTCAGGGTTCCTTCCAGTGCAAGAACTTCACATACTTGAGTCTCTTCTTCAGTTAATTCAATATTGTTTAGCTGACAATCATCAGTGTCTGGGAATTTTAATGCGTTGAGCACATTAAATTTCACTTCTTCATTATCCACACGCATGGTTAGCTCACCTTTATGCATGTCAATCAGAACTTTCCCAGTAGCCAAGAAAGGGCGTCCAAGGATGATTGGAACCTCCTTATCTGCTTCATAATCTAGAATAATGAAGTCTGCTGGGAATATGAGATTGTCAACCTTTACTAAAACATCTTCAATCTTCCGTTCTGGGTACTTAATTGTCCTGTCAGCGAGTTGAAGGGTGGCAGAAGTAGGTTGTGCCTCGCCAATCCTTAATTTCTTAAAAACTGAAAGGGGCATTGATGCTTGCTCCTAGGTCACATAATGCATGACCCACATCTAATCCTCCAATTGAACAAGGAATTCTGAAGCTCCCTGGGTCCTTCTGCTTCTGTGGTAACTTGTTGCTTACTAATGCGTTGCATTCCTGCGTAAGTTCTATTACTTCTTTCTCACTGACTTTTCTCTTTTTCGTCAAAATGTCCTTAAAAAACTTCATGTATGTTGGCATCTGCTCCAAAGCTTCTATGAGTGGAATGTTGATGTGCAGCTACTTTAGGAGCTCGAGAAAGCGCTTGAACTGATGTTCATCATTCTTCTTCATCAGACACCTGG
>NC_052358.1:32605202-32615196 GCF_009727055.1 Benincasa hispida | reverse complement strand
GAGAAGAGATAAAGAAGAGAGAATGAGTCAAGCCAAATAATACAATCTCTTGTAGCTCTTTGGCTCAATCTTTTGTGTATATAATCACTTTAAAGAGCCGAGGACAGAGTATCTTTCTCAAGAATAACTTTCTCGACTCCTTGGCCGGTGGTGGTGATGGTTCTCAGTTCCTTCGATAATCTTACACCTCGGCACAGCTTGTACAGCTAAAACTAAGTCTAAAAAATTTACAGAGTATGGAGTTTCTCATTGTCTTTAATTCTAGAGGGTCTTCAAGTATTTATAAGGCACTGGTCTGGTCCACTTGGAGGATGGGCTGCATTAAATCCATGCCCTGGACAACATTAAATTCTATGTCTGGGACAGCATTAAATTGTCTTCTCAATGGTTGTTGCTGTTTACTATCACAGCATTAAATTCTATGTCAAGTATTTTAGCCAGTCTGCGACAATTCAAAAGGAATGAGTTCATTGTTGCTGTTTACTATCACAGAGGCTCCCCCTTTCTTGGGAGCGCATTCAACTGGACTAACCCAACTGTTTCGGATATCGGATAAATAACTCCCGCGTCCAGCCATTTCAGAATCTCCTTTTTGACCACTTCTTTCATAATGGGTTAAGCCTTCTCTGAGATTCGATTGACCCCGTCTTCCGTTCCTCTAGCCTAATTTTGTGCATACAATAGGATGGACTTATGCCATGAATATTTGCAAGCATCCACCCTATTGCGCGTGTATGTTTCTTCAACATCTATAAGAGTAAATCTTCATTAGGCTTTGTGAGATTAGCGAAAATGATAACAAGCAATGTATTATTAGTTCTAGAAAAGCGTATTTCAAATGTCCGGATAAATTTTTTAATTCGAGTTCAGGTGGTTTGTCGAGTGAAGGACGCGTTGGCTTTGTCTGCCGCTCACTCAGACTTGGCAGCTCAGATTCCTTCAGGGTTCCTTCCAGTGCAAGAACTTCACATACTTGAGTCTCTTCTTCAGTTAATTCATATTGTTTAGCTGACAATCATCAGTGTCTGGGATTTTAATGCGTTGAGCACATTAAATTTCACTTCTTCATTATCCACACGCATGGTTAGCTTCACCTTTATGCATGTCAATCAGAACTTTCCCAGTAGCCAAGAAAGGGCGTCCAAGGATGATTGGAACTCCTTATCTGCTTCATAATCTAGAATAATGAAGTCTGCTGGGAATATGAGATTGTCAACCTTTACTAAAACATCTTCAATCTTCCGTTCTGGGTACTTAATTGTCCTGTCAGCGAGTTGAAGGGTGGCAGAAGTAGGTTGTGCCTCGCCAATCCTTAATTTCTTAAAAACTGAAAGGGGCATTGATGCTTGCTCCTAGGTCACAATAATGCATGACCCACATCTAATCCTCCAATTGAACAAGGAATTCTGAAGCTCCCTGGGTCCTTCTGCTTCTGTGGTAACTTGTTGCTTACATGAGTGGGAATGTTGATGGAAGCTGCTTTAGGAGCTCGAGAAAGCGCTTGAACTGATGTTCATCATTCTTCTTCATCAGACACCTGGGGAATGGTGCGTTCAGAAGCACCTCTTGCTTTCCCACGTTAGACGTGCCGGTTTCCAAATGGCTTGTATTTTATGGCGTTCTCTCTTTCTGATCCATTGTACATGTAATGCATTCTTTCGAAGGACTATTGTTTCTTGGATTCATCTTTCTTTCTGCAAGGGCTCTTCCACTCCGCAACGTTACTGTGTGACATTGCTCTTTCCCGTTATTATTCCCAGGTGTCTCTGTATTGCTGGGTAGAACGCCTGGCTGCCTGCTTTTCAACTCGCTTGCAATCTGCCCCACCTGGACTTCCAGGTTTCTGATTGATGACGCCTTACTCTTCAACATTGTGTCGTTCTGGGTTATATACTCCTTCAATAGGTTTTCCAGCGGAGTTCCAGGATTTGATGTGTGGCCGCCTCTATTGAAGGGCTGTTGATGCTGTTGATGCATTTGTTGAAAGACAGGTGGCGGTCCATTCCTTTGCTGATGGCTCGCGCCTAGGTGGTGCTCTTGCTGATTTCCTCCTGTCCAAGAAAAATTTGGATGGATTCTCCATCCAGGGTTATAAGTATTAGAAAATGGGTTATTCTTAATGAAACATACTGACTGAGGGTTCCCAGGACACTCAGCATATGAGTGAAAATCTCCTCATCCCACACAGGTTACCCCGGGTTGCCCTAACGCCTCCACTTGATTCACCTTCTGCTGGTTTGGTGTGTTACCTAGTGTTATGTTCTGTAGAAGGTTGGTCATGGTAGCCACTTGAGCAGACAGCGTGGCTATTGCGTTGGCATCAACAGAGTTAATGTTCTGAGATCTTCTTCGTCTGTCATATCTTCCATCGTATGTGTCATCTACCCACTCCATGTTATGTTTGGCAACGCGATCTAATATTTCTTTAGCTTCAGTATAGGATTTGTCCATCAGTCCTCTGGCTATTACTACGTCTACTGCCATCTGTGACACCCTGTTTAGTTCGCCATAAAACGTCTCCATCTAAATAGTCAAAGGTAATCTGTGGTTTGGACAGTTATTGACCAAGCCCTTGAAACGCTCCCATGCAGCGCTCAAAGTCTTAGTGTCTTCCTGCTCAAAGTTCATGATTTCTCGACGCCTTCTCGCGTTGGTGGTAAGTGGGAAGTATTTCTGCATAAACTTTTCCACCAACTTTTCTCATGTGGTGATTTCCCTAGGCTCTAATGAACTTACCCAATGCCTTGCGTCATCTCACAAAGAATAGGGAAACAAGGAGAGCCTGATTTCCTTTGGTGTGATTCCAAGAATCACAAAGGAATTGCATGTTTCCAGGAAACGCTTCATGTGGGCATGAGGATCTTCGCCACGGCTACCCCCAAATTGCCCAACAGTCTTGAGCATTTGGAGCATAACAGATTTCATTTCAAATCTAGTTCCGTCAGGCATCGGATATATGATTCCTGGAGAGAAATCATATAGCACAGGGGACGCGTACTCTCTCATAGGACGCGTGCTGTTGTTTTCCATCAGGATTGGGTTCTATGCAGCGTGTGCCAGTTGCTGATTTTGTTGTTCTTCCGCCATTGCTCTTTCGCTTTCTTGCTGTCTGAGTAACTGTTGCCTCAACCTTCGACGATGGTTGGATCTATTCCTATACCGGAAGGTTCGTTCAATCTCGGGGTCGTATCTGAACCCAAGAGTGTTCTCTCTGTTCATACATGTTCACAAGCCTAGGCGTAGCTTGTAATACTTCCCTTAATTGAAGTGTCCCTACAACAAATACAAATGGAATTTTTAGTTAGTTCTTGTTGCTGAACTCCCCGGCAACGGCACCAAAAACTTGTTCCACTTTCTATCGTGTGGTGTGTTAGGAATGCTTAGAGTAAAACAGATTGGAAAATAAATTCTAAGTGTTGTATTGTGCCTTGATGCGTCCAAATATGTGCAATGCGTCGGGGCGCTAGAATTTTACACAGAGAGCATACAACTCCTTAAAATGGCGTTCAAGTTTTCCTAGATTAAACCCAAGTATAAATCTAATCTAAGTTCTTGGCAAGTCCAGGGTCGAGCACAAGAATTCAGTTCACTAAATACAAAGAATGCGTTGTACTTGCAGTAGGGGTTTTCCTAAATAAATGTAAAAGATGTGTTATTTACACTAACATGTTGTGCCTGTGCAATGTGATACAAAAGAGTTGAGTGGAAAATGATAGTTCATGTGAGAATGGAGTTTTTGTAAGTGGACACATCGGTTAAAGATACTTGTACGCAACTTATGTAGTGTGGATGAAATGGGATGGTTTGCTTCTTTCTGTTCATGCGTTAGACTCCATTCAACATTTCTCAATGCAGATGACATATAAGTCTATCTTTAGGTTATATGCGTCTAACTGAATGCAAGCAACACCAGTAAGTCTATCTCTAGCTGTACTAGGCGTTCTGCTTCATGCGACTTAGCTATTCTTTCAAACAACTAAGTTAAAGATGCTTTCACCAAGCTGTCAAGTTGGATTAGGCGTTGAAACAGAATTATGCATGAAGTACTAATGCTTTCAACATAGAAGAAAAACATTAGCAAAAGTGAGGATCAAATATATGACTTTAACAAAGGGTCAATGAGTCTTTACAAAGAACTATATTCGATCAAAATGATATGAAAATGATATTAAGAGAGAGAATGAGTCAAGCCAAAGAATACAATCTCTTGTAATTCTTTGACTCAATCTTGTTGTGTACAATCACTTTAAAGAGCCGAGGAAAAAGTATCTTTCTCAAGAATTACTTTCTCCATTCCCTGGCCGGCGGTGGTGATGGTTCTCAGTTCCTTCGATCGTCTTACACCTCGGCACAACTTGTACAGCTAAAACTAAGTCTAAAAAATTTACAGAGTATGTAGTTTCTAATTGTCTTTAATTCTGGAAGGTCTTCAAGTATTTATAGGCGCTGGTCTCGTCCACTTGGAGGATGGGCTGCATTTAAATCCATGCCCTGGACAGCATTAAATTCCATGTCTTGGTTGGCCGTCTGAACTCTTGGAAGCTTTTCAGACGCTGCCTATTGCAGGTGCCCATGCTTGCAAGTGGTGATGTGACACAATCAGCCCAGAGTGACGAATCTTCTATGCGTTGAATTCCCTCCGACGCATGGTTCATGCATCGGCGCTTGTCTAATGCATTTTTTTTCAGTTCTTGCGTTGAAATCCTGCAAAGTAGTGCGTTAGCGCCGCGATAATCAGTGATAAAACTTCTTTTACATGAATTTGCTATTGTTCAAGTAAATCCATGCGTTTCTATTAAAAAGAGGAGAATTTATCATTAAAAACTCTAATTGTTCTAACTTAAGCGTAAAGATAACTTGTATTTTTTTACTAGTCATCACCCACCTTGGCACATATACAGGCTTTGGGCCGTATATTGAGGTGTTGAGTCCTTTGGGGGCATTTTTTCGTGCACGTAAGAAAAAGATTGACGCTGAATGTATTGAGCTTACTCTATATCAACTAAGGCTATTATTGAGACTATCAAGCATGCTCTATCTCAACTAAGGTTTCAAGTACATGTTCAATGGATTGTTTACTAATTCTAAATGGAAAGGTGGATATTTTATTATGTTTCCTTAATTTCTTAAACTCCTTGGCTTTTACTTGGAATTCTTGAAATTATAAATTCATGGTTGATTTTTCAAGTTTAAGAAAGTATGTTTGTGGCTTATTGATATTTATAAATGATCTTAAAATATATCTGTTTTCCTAAATTATAACTCATTTGACTTTCTAGCTCACACTTTCAAATGTATCCCTCCCCCCTCCTTAAGGGTAGCGATCAAGTTCTCAGTGCCTAGCCTTTTGTAATATTCATATATGTTGGGCTCATGTACAAGTTGGTCAAAGTTTTCGAATATTTAGAGATGTACAATTTTTCCACGAGGACGGGGATTCCCTACCAAGGGATGGGGGAAAAAATCCCCCGTGAGCTAAACGGGGATGGGGCATTCCTCGTCCCCGTCCCGATTAGCCTCGACTTAATTATTTATTATAGTTATAATATGTTATTATTATTATATAAATATTACATTTAAATTTCAAGGTTGATTGTTTATTAGTCAAGATAATGAATATGTTTAAATTTAAATTATATATGTGAATAATTTGATTTATACTTATTTCCTTTTACTAAAAATGTTAATTAGCTTTCTTAGGCCAAAATTTGAGCAATTTATCTTTAAATTCGAATTGTCATGTAAAACTAACCATAATAAACAATTTAGTGATAGAGTTTAGTATTTAATTATAATTTTCTCACATTAGTGATTTAAATCAATTGGTTTTTTTTTTTTTAAAAAAAAAAAAAGAATGGGGAAAAACTCCCAACGAATTCCTCGTAGGGAATCCCCACCCTAATTCCTGTGAAAATTTTCACAGGGATAGAGAATGAAATGGGGAGCGGGGATGGGGACGGGGAATGGCATCCCTGGCCCCTCCCCTCCCTGTGGACATGTCTATGGATGCCTATTAAGGTATAAGTTATAAGATGAATACATATACACATATTATTGTTTATCAGGTCAAGCAGGTGATCAGATTAATAGGAATAAGTGGACAATACAAGTCACAAGGGGATTTGGGAGGGATGTGACATAACCTCATATGTTAATATGGTTCAAAGGCTATGAAGCCCAAACAGGTAATATGTCAAAAAATGAGATCCAATCTAAGAATGGTGAACAAAAAAAGGCATGATCTTGAGGATAAGGGCGAATTCACCATAGGCCCAAAATTGAAGTATGATTTTGTAAGAACTTTGATAATTTATATTAGAATGATGTAATTACCTTAGGGTCATAGGACTTTATTTATTATTTTCTTTTTGTGATAAAAGAATTATAGAATTGTTAGATGCTAAATTTTGTAGAAAAAATATTTTCCTACAAATAGCTTCATAGACCAGAAGAACTAAAGACGAAGCATTGAAGCTCTAAAACCTTGAAGACTTGAACATTGAAGCTCTGAAGTTTTAAAGACTTTAGAGCTCTAATCATTCTCAATACTATAATTTTGGAAGATTGAAGACCTAAAAGATAAAACATCCTTGCATTCCCAAAGGCTAAAGCTCTGATCGATCTCAAAATTATAACTTTTTGAAGATTGAAGACATTGGGAGGTTAAAACTTCATTCAACGTTCGAGAGAAACCATCAACCAGTCAAATATTAGAGATCAATACTCACTATATTTTTCATTCAATACAAATGAAAAGTTCATGGAACAAATTAAATCTCTTCAAATATCTTGTAGAACAATATTAATTTTCTCAATTAAGGATTCAAAATAAGTTAATTTATTTTATTGTAAAATAAGATTAGAAAAAAAATATTTGAACACCTTATTTTTTTATTTATCTAAAGACATCACCTACCCACTTAAACAAAAAAAAAAAAAAAAGAAATTAATACAATTAAAAAATGGAAAGAAAGAAAAAAGAGAGAAATTTAGAGTTTGAAAAATTCAAAATATAAAACAAAAGGAAAAAAGACACTACATGTGAAAGGTAATTTCATACTAAAAAAAGGAACAATTCCATATGTTTGGAACATAGTATTAAATTTTCGTCGACATGTTGATATTTTCATCAATATTTCTACATTTCCATGGATTCATATCAATATGAGAGATGAATCAATATTTCTATTATATTGAAAAAAATTCAAAGAAACATAGCAATAAAATATCATTAGTGTAAATATAATATAAATAATAGACATCTTAACTTGTTTAAAAATCATAAAATTTTTATTTTCTTATTTAAATTTATTTTTTGAATTCACTGTTTTTATAATTTCTCTAGAAATATCCATCGAAATCAAAATTTTATCGATATTTCCATTCAAATTTCTGTAAAATTAGGGTCTCGATATTTTCGTTGACATCGATATTTTAAACATTGGTTTGGAAGACATAATGGTGAAAATGATTAAAAAATAATTTGAATGAAGTCAAAATTTTAAATATAATAAAATAATGTATGTAAGTGGTTATTAACTTTAAAATAAAACCAACTTTGAAAAATTAAATTATCAATGATAGTAAATTATTAGGGACTCTTTGGGAGGCTAAAATGTAATCAGGATCATAAAAAATCAGAGAAGTGTTGAATGCATACATATCGAGGACGAAACAGAAATGAGATCGTGAAGCGTGAAAACGGTGGGAAAGATGGTTGAGTTAAAAACTGTGGGAATAGAATGAGTTTTGTATTACAAATCGGACTCAAACTGCTCAATCCAAACATGGGTTTTCTATTACATTCCATTCCAAACTTATCCCATTCTAGCAAAACAAACATGCCCTTATGACTATCACTGATATTCTTTCATCATTGACTATCAACTTTGAAGAGTAACACTCAAAGCTATCAACGGCTATCACTGATAAACTTCTATCATGATTATCGTTAATAGACATCTATCATCGGTTATCAACTTTGAAAGAAATCTATTGACTTTGAAATATTAACATTCAAAGCTATCAGTAGCTATCATTGATAACATCGATATATAAATATCACTAAGTTCTATAACATATATCACTGATATCTACCCAAGTTATAACACTAATATCACTATTATTATTGATATATGGACAACATCAATATATGGATATCATTGAAACCTACTTACAAGATACACAGATATCACTGATATCATGATACACAAACGATATTATTTATGGAGAATTTATCACTAATAGACATTTATCAATGATAGACTATATGCTTTATGATGAAAGTATATCAAGTTGTGATTGGTGTCCTAATTCTCCCGAAGTCTCATTGTTTTGTAAAGATATACATTGTTCGATGAATAAAATAAGTGTTATTTAATTCTGGCATTTACTCATATCCAATAAACAAAGCTCCTTGCTTATCTTATGTGAACTTAAGCATGTATATGTAATATACAAATGAATCATGCCTTCAGTAATAACCTAAATAGGTTTGTAGTATAAGGATTAAGGTGGGATACCTGAT
Source organism: Benincasa hispida (assembly GCF_009727055.1). NCBI lineage: Eukaryota > Viridiplantae > Streptophyta > Magnoliopsida > Cucurbitales > Cucurbitaceae > Benincasa > Benincasa hispida. The sequence goes on along the minus strand of NC_052358.1, from coordinate 32,606,669 downwards.
CCTGATGACACTACGGATACGGCACTCTTTGTAGAGGTTTGCAAGTGTTGTAAACTACTACATATGGTAGATCCTGACCATTCATGTGAAGACATGCGAGCGGGGGTATCCTATACAAAGAGTTTATATAAGACCTGAACCACGAGATGACTAGACTCTGTATATAACGTCGTTGATGCTAGAGACTTGCATCTCACCTAAACAACGATAGGTGACACGACCTCAATCCTAAGTGTTTTGGGAACTCCTACCTTTGAGGGCGGTCCTTTGGTTAGTATGGGTGAGAGTGGCCAGATTTCTAACTCAACATGCCTACCATTTTAGGGACTTGTCTGATCTGGGAGTTGGGAACTCAATCCACAAGATGGAATTCACTCCTTTCTCGAAGCAGGGATAAGTAGAGAGATTGCTCATTTAAGTGCTGATTCTAGGGCTTGAACATAGTGCCCACAACTTCTCTTTGGAAAAGAAGACTCAGTCATAGTAGAACTATGACTTATGTTCATTTGAAGGATCAGTGGTACTTAAGGAAACAAATGTAACTACAGGGGCATAATGGTTATTGGCCCAGCTGTACTTACGAGCGATCTGTGAAGGGTTGTCACACTGCTGATTGGTTAAGATGAACACATAATATATCTATAGTATGGAGAGTTCAGTTGTCGGTCTTTAATAGAGTGCCTGGCAGTTAACGAATGGTGGATCCCGTGACTAAAGAGTTTAGTCAGTTATTCACGTACCGTTGGAGCTTTGAGCTATAGGTCCATGAGGTCCCCTTGGTAGCTCAAGAGATTCAGTTGAGGATAAGTTCTTGGTGTTGATTTGAAATATTCAAGTTGACAAGAGGTATTTTGATTATATATGATATAATCTATCTGGTTAATCGTTTTCTTGCTTTATGGTGAATATTGATGAACATTTTCGGGTTTAAATTGTCTTTTTGTTAAAGTTTTCGGTATTAAAAAGTGTTAATTGTAAGGGTCCCTGTGTTTTTGGGCGAAATTAACAATGCAATCGAGTTCTGTAATTCAAACGTTTGAGTTCGTCGAGTCGTTCGTGATAAAGCTTCGGAGCATGGAGAATGCATTCTCAACGAAGAAGAAGACCAAGCGTTGGTCGGATCGTGTACCTCAGGTAAACGATCGTTGGGATTTTACTAAGCGATCATTTAGTAGTTCTTTTTATATAATCGTGTAGTTATTTTCTAATCATCATTTTAGCTAATGCCAAGCGATGGGGTAAATTGTACCATATTGCGTAGAGTTGGTTACTGCGATCGCGTTAGGTCGTTGGAGGGTAGAACGATCGAAGTGGGAGCATGCGATTGCTCGTCGCTTTAGTAGAGACGCGCGCTAGAACGGATCGTGTATTTAGCAAAGCTTCATCACTTCGTTACTACCTATGCGATCGCGCGTATGTGATACGGAGACACTAGCTAAGCGATTGCTTAGGCGATGGTGCTTTCGC
>NC_052358.1:32575483-32603957 GCF_009727055.1 Benincasa hispida | reverse complement strand
AGCATCGTAGTTTCTTAGATGATCATGGAAGGTGGGTGCTGTGCGGAGCGCACTAAGCGATTGTGTACTTCAGGCTTCATTACTTAGTAAAGGTACACAATCGTGTAGTAGTAACTAAACAATCGTTTGGATTTTTCTAGACGATCGTATAGTAAATGCTAAATGATCGTTTAACTTTGGAGCCTGGTAAGCAATAGAACGATGTGTTTGTTTTATCGTGTAGATGATCACAGGGTGCTTAGTACACAATGGTAGGAGAAGTGATGCTTTGCCGAGCAGTTCAAGACCTGGTTCGTCTGTTTAAACCAGAAACTCCTTGTCTTTATAATAGCTTTCCTTTTTGTGTTTTAAGGCAATTTTACCTAGTTCATCAATTTTGATTGCTTATACATGTGATGTATGGTGCTTATATGCCAAAGTGTTTGTCATATAGTTAAAACCCACCTTAGGTTGTGCAATTATTCATGCATCATGTATTATAAATGTTATAATCGAGCATGAAGAAATTACTTGAAAGCATGCACATGCATCATGAAATATAAAAGTTATATTTTGCATGTAGTGAGCATTATCATGCATCATCCTTTTATTATAAGTGTTATAGTCTAAGGATGAATGGAAGAATGTTTTGTTTGTTTCATTGTCGTTTTGTATAAGTGTTATATAAAAGAAGTAGAAATAAATGGACAATGCCTTGAGTATGACATTTAGGATGTTTATAAGCGTTATTAATGCCTTGCATGTGTTAGCTTCGCATTATGGTTGGTTTCTGTTTATAAGTATTATAAAGGAAATTAGACCTAAAATCAATAATTCAGAGTTGTATGCGAACTTAGGGTGAACTCAAGTTTTTTTAAAAGGGTTTTAAAATTGGATTGAGATAGACTTAAGTTCAAATGGTTCTAAAAAGTTTAGTAACCTAGATTAATCTTTTAAAACCGGTTTAATAGGATTAAATTGGTTAGAATAAAAGATTAAATTTATTGTAAACCTATCTATAAGGGACCTTTTATTTAAGGAGGTCTAAGGCGGGTTCTGGCTAGGCTGGGGTTCTTAAGTTGACGGAAACGTAACACCCCGACCTGGGAACCTACCTGGAAAGGTGAATTAGATAGATTTTCAACAAGCATGCGACGTTTTGGTCAAAGATTCCGTTAAAGAGTTTAATGGATGATGATAAAAAAGTTGTTCAATTATCCAAGGTAAATGTTACTCTTGGGAAAACCTAAAAGCCACTTAGTTAAAATCCTTAGCTGTGTTTTTTATAAGTAAGCTAAACACTAGGTTATAAAATACTTAGTGGGAGGAAGAGGTGTATCGGATATGTCTATGATTCCATTCACGTTTCTCCCTGTATGTTCACACCGCAAGATTCATGATTGGCTTGAGATGCCCAGGATGCATCCCCCTTCGGATGGTGTTTGCATGAGTCAATATCAAGGTGGACGGAGAGAGTATTTATAGTAAGTTGGTGAAGGGTGTGTGTCAACACGTCCTATGGTCTTTGTCATTGGTTCACACCATGAGATCATTCTGTACGCCCCCGTGTCGCCTTCGAAGTGTCCCTCTTTGGATGGGTTTTGTGCAGTTGGTCAATATCAAGGTGAACTCCAGAAATGGATAGGGTCGCTTTAGGTTTTGCCCTAATCGGATTTTTTCCCTTCAGTTTGGCCTTTTGGGATGAACCTCTAGGGCTTAAAATGGCAGGTCACACTTACGGGAGATTGTTAAGTAAGTTAATGATCTCTTGGCCACATCAATATGACTTGTCGTTATAGGAACAAGAGTTGTTCTGGTATTAATGACTGGTTGAGAACTTCTCAATTCAGAGGAGGGATAACTGACCTCCCTTCAATGACTTTTGTCCTAAACCTTTGAAGTGTCATTGCGAAACTAGATGTCAAACGGGGTTCATGTTAGTTTTGCTAAAACCTTATTGGATGTTGTTTTGTTTTACAACGAGTATTTGCTTAAAACCTAACGTAGGTCAATGTGTTTTTATTTTTAACAACTCGTTCGTATTTCCGTTTAAAGCTTTTAAAAATGACTGATTACTTACAGTGGAAAGAATCATGTGAAACGAATTTCATGGCAAACGACCTCCATCCCACTACTCTACAAAAGAGGAGACAAGACAGTAAATGTGATTTATTTGTCTTGGAGATATGTCTGGTAGAGAATGATGATTCTGCCTGGATCTTCGATTCAAGTGCTAACAATCATGTCAGTTTCTTTTACCAAGGATTTAGTTCCTAGAAAATGTTGCCACAGGGAGAGATGACTCTTTGAGTCAATACTGGTGAGGTTCTTTCAGTTGTTGTTGTAGGCAGGCTGAAGTTATTTGTTGACAAGAAACGTTATCTGTTACTGGATAATGTTTTTGTAGTTCCTCATATGAAGAGGAACTTAATCTCGGTTTCTTATCTCATTGAACAAGGCTATACCATCTTCTTTTCTGAGAATAAAGTGTTTATTTTCAAGAATGGAATGAAGATTGGTTATGTTCAATGGAAAATAACTTATATGTACTAAGATCGTTAGTCATAAAAGCCTTGTTTAACACTGAAATGTTCAGTACAACAACAATAGCTAAAAGACCAAAAGTTTCTCCAAAGGAAAATGCCCATCTTTGGTATCTAAGGTTAGGTCACATCAACCTCAATATGATTGAGAAGTTAGTGCAAGGTGGATTTCTTAAGAGTTTAGAAGAAAACTCTTTACTGGTATGTGAATCATGCCTCGAAGGCAAGATGACCAAATGACCTTTTATTGGAGAAGCTTAGAGAGCCAAGGAAGCCTTGGAGCTTGTACATTCAGACCTCTATGGTTCGATGAATGTTAGAGCTCGAGGTGGGTATGAATATTTCATCTCTTTCATAGATTGATTATTCAAGGTTTAGGTATCTCTTCCTAATGCAACGTAAGTCTGAAGCCCTTGACAAGTTCAAGGAGTATAAGGCTGAAGTTGAAAACTTGTTAGGTAAGAAGATAAAAATACTTCGATCTGATCGTGGTGGAGAGTATATGGACCTCAAATTCCAGAACTATATGATAGAACATAGGATTGCATCCAAACTCTCAGCCCCTGGTACACCTTAGCAGAATGGTGTATCTAAAAAGAGAAATAGGACCTTGTTGGACATGATTCGATCTATGATGAGTTATGCTCATCTTCCAGACTCGTTTTGGGGTTATACAGTGCAGACTGCATGTTATATCCTGAACAACGTTCCCTCGAAAAGTGTTTATGAAACACCTTTTGAGTTATGGAGAGGCCGTAAAGGTAGTTTACGCCACTTCAGGATTTGGGGTTGTCCGACACATGTGCTAGCGACTAACCCAAAGAAGTTGGAACCGCGTTCGAAGGTTTTCCTGTTTGTAGGCTACCCCAAGGAAACAAGAGGTGGATACTTCTATGATCTGAGTGAGAGCAAAGTGTTTGTTTCCACTAATGCTATCTTCTTGGAAGAAGACCACATGAGGGATCATAAGCCATGAAGTAAGCTCATTTTATGTGAGATCTCAAGTGATACTGAGACTTCTGAGGGTTCAATAAGAGTTGTTGAACGGGTCGACAGATCAACAAGAGTTGTTGAGGTTAGAATGTCTAGTCAACCAGTTCAAGAGTTGAGACTGTCTCGACGTAGTGGGAGGGTTATGAACCCACCGGATCACTACATGGGTTTGACTGAAGCCCAAAACATCATTACGAATGATGGGGTCGAGGATCTGTTGTCTTTTAAGAAAGCAATGGAGGATGTTGACAAAGATAAATGGGTTAAATCCATGAACCAGGAAATGGAGTCTATGTATTTCAATAATGTCTGGAAGCTTGTTGATCCACCTGATGGGGTAAAACTTATTGGGTGTAAGTGGATCTATAAGCGAAAGAGAGGTGTAGATGGAAAGGTGAAAACCTTTAAGGCTAGACTCATGGTAAAGGGTATAACCCAAGTTGAGGGAGTTGATTATAAGGAAACTTTCTCACCTGTTGTCATGCTGAAGTCTATCAGGATTCTCCTGTCTATAGCCACATTTTATGATTATGAAATATGGAAAATGGACGTCAAGACTGCCTTTCTTAATGGTAATCTTGAGGAGACCATCAATATGACTCAACCAGAGGGGTTCGTAGTTCCAGATCAAGAGCAAAGAGTTTTCCCAGTTCAGTAGCTTTCCTGGTACTATATGTGGATGATATCCCACTCATTGGGAATGATGTAGGGTATCTAATTGACATTAAGGAGTGGCTAGTTGCCCAATTCCAAATGAAAGATTTGGGTGAGGCACAATATGTTCTCGAGATCCAGATTATTCGGGATTGCAAGAACAAATGGTTAGCTTGTCTTAGGCATCGTACATTGATCAAATGTTGATCAGATATAGGATGCAGGATTCCAAGAGGGGTTTATTACCCTTCAGGCATGGAATCGTTCTGTCTAAGGATCAATGTCCTAAGACACCTCAAGAGGTTGAAGAGATGAGACGGATTCCCTATGCTTCTGCTATAGGAAGCTTGATGTATGCAATGTTATGTACTTGACCTGACATTTGCTATGCAATAGGGATTGTCAGTCGGTATCAGTCCAATCCAAGATTTGATCACTGGACGGCGGTCAAGACGATCCTCAAGTATCTTCAGAGAACGAGGGACTACATGCTTGTATAAGGAGATAAGGATCTGATCCTTATAGGATACAATGTTGTTGATCCCTTTACAAAGGCCCTCACGGCTAAAGTGTTTAAGGGTCACCTGGAAAGTCTGGGTCTGTGGGACATGCGGCATCTTGTCTAGGGCAAGTGGGAGATGATACTGGGGTATGCCCTAGTTTATTGTATATTATACATTTTTATATTGTATTGTATATTAGTCTCCCGAGTCATTAGGACAAGTGGAAAATTGTTGGGATTGGTGTCCTAATTCTCCCGAAGTCTTGTTGTTTTGTAAAGATACACATTGTTTGATGAATAAAATAAGTGTTATTTAATTTTGGAATTTACTCATATCCAATAAACAAAGCTCCTTGGTTATCTTATGTGAACATAAGCATGTATATGTGATATACAAGTGGATCATGCCTTAAGTGATAACCTAAATAGGTCTGTAGTATAAGGATTAAGGTGGGATACCTGATCCTTGTGACACTACGGATACGGCCTGCTTTGTAGAGGTTTGCAAGTGTTGTAAACTACTACAGATGGTAGATTCTGACCATTCATGTGAAGATGTGCGAGCAGGGGTGTCTTATACAAAGAGTTTGTATAAGACCTGAACCACAAGATGACTAGACTCTGTATATAACACCGTTGATGCTAGAGACTTGCATCACACCTAAACGACCATAGGTGACACTACCTCAATCCAGAGTGTTTTGGAAACTTCTGCCTTTGAGGGCGGTCCTGTGATTAGTATGGGTGTGATGACATGTAGAAATGCACGTCATCTTAGGCCTTTTATTAAGAATTATAAGGGCTGTTAAGCATAATATGCAGCAATTATGTTAGGAATTCATGAGAAAATGAGTTTGCATCGTTCATCATTAAGAATCTCAGCTAACCCACTATTATGCGTTATTATGTGTTCAATTGTCTATCTTTGCAGCTAATGCAGGGATTGGACGTAGACGCGAAAGTCGAGCTATCGCATAAACGATCGCATGCGGATAACTTCTCCATCGCAAATGCGAACGCATACGATCAACGCATGGGTGTTACGGTAATCAACCGTGTGCGTCCATCGTATAGGAGTTGCGATCGTCAAGCGATTGCGGTCATCGTGTAGAAGTTGCGGTAACCAAACGATTGCGGTCATTTCAAGATTGGGACTACACGATGATAACCATAATAACAGGATTATCGCAAGGTTGGTGGAATGGAAGCATCAACGCATATCTCGGGAAAATCAAAAGATGGTGTTGGCATTTCACTTACCATGCCATTAGCAATCGAGATTCAGAAAAGGATCAACGCACCGCTAATGTCAAAATCAGAGCAGGTCCATTAATGTTGTCAGTGATCAAGCTCTATAAATAGAAGGCGCTGTGCAGAATTTCAAATCATCCAAGATTTTCACCCAAGGGTTCCTACCTTCGGGTGGATCCTTGTGATCCAGACGAACGCGTTAAAAGAAAGCTTGAGAGTTCTTCATCTCCTTCATCCATTCCGAGTGACAACCGGAGCCTTCGCCAGAGTTAGATCTCAAGAGAGTCANAAGAAAGCTTGAGAGTTCTTCATCTCCTTCATCCATTCCGAGTGACAACCGGAGCCTTCGCCAGAGTTAGATCTCAAGAGAGTCAGCTCCACCGCCCATCCATGGCACCACTGGCAGCCTTGACACACATCTGCTGGAAGCAAGACATTGCTTCCAGCTAGTCCTTTCATTTTCTCTTCTTTTCTTATATTGTATTGTATTACATCCTGGATTAAGAAATTAATACATTGTGTGTTCAATGCATTTCTACGTTTCCTTCGATTCCATCTCCATCTTTCTTTGCTTAGCATCTTTAACATTCATTGCATCACTTAGTGAGACTGTTAGAGTATCGCATACTTAATCATGCGGATTAGAGATATGAAGCATGTAGCAAACCACCAGGAGGTGTGTGTTGCGTAAGTATTGTGAGAAAACCTTATTTGCTTAGTGTGAAGCTGTAGCAATGCCTGTCTATAGGAGGACGCAACGCTTGTCTATGAGTAAAGTCAGTAACAACTAACTGCCTGGGAGGGTAAGCGGTTGGTCGCATTAAGCAATGTAAGCAAGTATTTACTAGAGATAGGAATAATCTTACGTTAGCCAAGTTTATGTGGATACTTTGTCTTATGAGTGCATCATTCATCATTTAGGCATACTTGGAAGAGTAGTCTAAAAACCAAATCTAAGTCTCGAGAGAGCAGATTGAATCGCATAGGCAAGAATGGGGAACTTAGGAACAAGCTCCGTTTGCTATTACACAGTGTATGCACCCTACGGAGAGGATATTGCATGCGTCCAAGAAGTAGGATACGGTGGCGGTATGCGGTCATCTTGTTTATGTGTGAAAGCACATGAGCAGGAATAGAGACTTAGGAATAAGGCCTCTCGACACTTCGCATACGTCCTAGATTTAGGCATGAGTGTGTGTAGCATGATCGCATAGCTTGCGTTGGCTGAGGTTTCCCTGGCGGTCAATCTTAAGGGTTACGATGAAAACATCCTCACATTTTATCTATTTTCCATTCATTTACTTCACGTCAACAGTTGTCGTGTCTCTACCTCTCATTCATACTTCTCATTACGTTGTTTGTTAGTTAGGAGTAAGAGTAGTTTATAGCTTATACCCTCCATCATTGTTTTATTCAACTGCCACAAACACATTACCGCATAGCATTTAGTTATAAGTCCCTGAGTTCGACCTCGGATCACCCGAGAAACTTGCGTTCGCATTATACTTGGAGTGAGCACAAGAAAACTTATGATGGAAATGCATGGTCATCACATACAGAGTCGTTAACGCATAGTTTTATTTCAATGCATGACCACCGACACATTAGAATTAATGCATAGCCTAAGACATGTATCGCATATTGCGTCCCACTATTTTTAGTCATCAAGTTTTTGGCACCGTTGCCGGGGACTTGCCAGCTAATTGTTTGTTGAGTTTTGTGTCTCTGTAGGTAACCTTTTTATCTTGGGTGTATGGTAGCTTTTGCGACCAAATTGCAAACAATATTGAAGTGTACGCGATGCACCGAAAGCCAGTATTGACCCCAGGCTAGAAGGACAATTAGTCGCATGAGCTGAAGGTAATTCTAAGCACATGGTGGCCAACATGCGCCCAACAATTGCCAGAAGTTCGAAAGGTCAGGGCAAGCCCCTTTGACCTAAGCAGTTGAGAGAAATCTCCTGCTTGGGAGACTCCTTGCGGTGACAACACTCCAATTTCTCCAGGGATGTCTTCCACTCTATCTTTACCTTGCTTTCGTAGTTTAGTTTATTTTTTTGTTATTTTGGATATGCGACTGCTTCCTTGGTTGTGATGCGTTTGCTTCTTGTAAGTGCGACAATAATTCGCCTCGGTGATCAGTTACAACGGAAGAATTCCCTTCATCATTTAACGCATGGCTTCAATCACGTGGATTCCAACGTATAATCGCATGCGGTATTCTGCCTAAGGTCTTTTTCTTGTTATCTTTTATGCATTATCTTTTTGAAATTCTCTTTGTCCAATTGTGGTCCTTTATGATGCATCTATGATGGTACGTATAATTCACCACATCCGCTAACTAAGAATCGCAAGGCTCACCTTACTTTTAATAGCTTCTTCAAATTTTGAAAGTCTTAAATTTTATTTTGTGCAAACCTTCGCTCAAACATTTGTTACCGCATTCTTGTTAATTTTTTTTTAGCTTTGCGGCGAGAGCACTGCCAACCTCTAAGTTTGGGGGTGGCAGCGATCCCGGAGAATTGCGTTCATTACATTGCAATCATTCCTGTCTCTTATACACATCTAGATGTGTATAAGAGACAGGGTATTTATTTTCAACCTTGCTAGAGAGAGAATTTTGAGAATAACAACTCCACTGTCAACACAATGGGGAAACCCATGTTGATAAGAGTTAAGTTGTGAAAGGAACTTACTCGTAGTTGGATGTCCGCATGACACACGTGGGAGCAAGCCAAAACGAAGGTAAGTCACCAAGATCAACGCATAAAGTGCAACTCCTCTGTCCGGCGCAAGCCAAATCAAGCAAAACAAGAGTTGAGTTGAATATGGAACGCAACCGAAGTTGGATGCCCACATGACACATGTGGGGGTAAGCCAAAACGAAGAGCATAAGCAGGTTCAACGCCGCATTCGAATAAGTCATCGCAAGTTTTTTGAAGTATTTTGAACGAACGCATTCTCAAAAGATAAACACAAAGTTGCGGTGAATGAATAAAAAGTTTTTGAGCAAAGGCTTGCCGTATTTAAACTTAGAAAAGATCTTTTTGAAGAAGCAGCCAAAGTGGAGGAGAGCATTGGGGTGATGGTTAAAGGTATGAATAAATTATATTCTAAGAATTTGGTCATCGCAAAAGAAAGCAAGAAGTTGAGTTAAGAATTTCTTAAGTATAACGCATGCTTGAGGACAAGCATGATTTTAAATTTGGGGGTGTGATGACATGCAGAAATAGACGTCATCTTAGGCCTTTTATTTAGAATTATGAGGGCTAAGCATAATATACGACAATTATGTTAGGAATTCATGAACAAATGAGTTTGCATCGTTCAACATCAAGAATCTCAGTTAACCCACTATTATGTGTTATTATACGTTCAATTGTCTATCTTTGTAGCTAATGCAGGAATCGGACGCAGACACGAAAGCCGGGCTATCGCATAGACGACCTATGCGGAGAAATTCTCCATCGCAAACACGAACGCATACGATTAACGCATGGGTGTTGCGGTAATCAACTGCATGCGTCCATCGCATAGGAGTTGCGATTGTCAAGCGATTGCAGTCATCGTGTAGAAGTTACGATAGCTAAGCGATTGCGGTCATTTCAAGATTACGACTACACCATGATAACCATAATAGCAGGATTACTGCAAGGTTGGTGGAATGGAAGCATCAACGCATATCTCGGAAAAATCAAAAGATGATGTTGACATTTCACCTACCACATCGTTGGCAGCCAAGATTCAGAAAAGGACCAACGCACCGCTAATGTCAAAATCAGAGTAGGTCCATTAATGCTGTCGGCGATCAAGCTCTATAAATAGAAGCAGCTGAGTAGAATTTCAAATCATCCAAGGTTTTCATCCAAGGTTTCCTACCTTCGGGTGGATCCTTGTGATCCAGACGGACGCATTAGAAGAAAGCTTGAGAGTTCTTCATCTCCTTCATCCATTCTAAGTGACGATGGAGCCTTCATCGGAGTTAGATCTCGAGAGAGTCAGCTCCACCAACCATCCATGGCACCATCGGCAGCCTTGACACACATCTGCTAAAAGCAAGACATTGCTTCCAGCTGATCCTTTCATTTTCTCTTCTTTTCTTATATTGTATTATATTACATCTTGGATTAAGAAATTAATACATTGTGTGTTCAATGCATTTCTACGTTTCCTTCGATTCCATCTCCATCTTTCTTTGCTTAGCTTCTTTAACATTCATTGCATCACTTAGTGAGACTGTTAAAGTATCACATACTTAATCATGCGGATTAGAGATATGAAGCATGTAGCAAACCACTGGGAGGTGTGCGTTGCATGAGTATTGTGAGAAAACCTTATTTTCTTAGTGTAAAGCTATAGCAACGCATATCTATAGGCAGACGCAATGCTTGTCTATGAGTAAAGTCAGCAACAACTAACTGCCTGAGAGGGTAAGTGGTTGGTCGCATTAAGCAATGTAGAATAATCTTATGTCAGCGAAGTTTATGCGGTTACCTCGTCTTATGAGCACATCATTCATCATTTAGGCATACTTGAAAGAGTAGTCTAAAAACCAAATCTAAGCCTCGGAAGAGCGGATTGGATAACATAGGCAAGAATGGGGGAATAAGCTCCGTTTGTTATTACATAGCGTATGCACCCTACGGAGAGGATATTGCATGCATCCAAGAAGTAGGATACGGTGGCAGTATGTGGTCATCTTGTTTATGGTTGAAAGCATATGAGCAGGAATAGAGACTTAGGAATAAGGCCTTTCGACACTTCGCATACACATTGCATACGTCCTAGATTTAGGCACGAGTGTGTGTAGCATGATCGCATAGCTGCGTTGGCTGAGGTTTCCCTGGCAGTTAATCTTCAGGGTTGCGATGAAGACATCCTCACATTTTATCTATTTTCCATTCATTTACTTCACGTCAATAGTTGTCGTGTCTCTACCTCTCATTCATATTTCTCATTGTGTTGTCTGTTAGTTAGGAGTAGGAATAGTTTATAGCTTATACCCTCCATCATTCTTTTATTCAACTGCCGAAAACACATTACCACATAGCATTTAGTTACAAGTCCCTGAGTTGACCTTGGATCACCCGAGAAACTTGCGTTCACTTTATACTTAGCGTGAGCGCAAGAAAACTTGTGACGGGAATGTATGGTCATCGCATACAGTCGTTAACGCATAGTTTCATTCCAACGCATGACCACCGACGCATGAGAATTAACGCATAGCCTAAGACATGCATCGCATATTGCGTCCCATAAACTAATTTTAGAATGTCCAGATTGCCAACTTAACATGCCTACCTTTTTGGGGACTTGTCTGATCTAGGAGCTGGGAACTCAATCCACAAGATGGAATTCACTTCTTTCCCGAAGCAGGGATAAGTAGATAGATTGCTCATTTAAGGGCTGATTCCGAGGCTTGAACATAGTGACCACAACTTCTCTTTGGAAGAAAAGACTCAGTCATAGTAGAACTATGATTTATGTTCATTAGAGGAATCAATGGTACTTAAGGAGACAGATGTAAATACAGGGGCATAACGGTTATTGGCCCAACTGTACTTACGAGTGATTTGTGAAGGGTTATCGCACTACTGATTGGTTAAGATGGACACATAATATATCTATAGAAAGAGAGTTCAGCTGTCGGTCTTTAGTGGAGTGCCTGGCAGTTAACGGATGGTGGATCCCGTGACTAAAGAGTTTAGTCAGTTATTCATGTACCGTTGGAGCTTTTGAGCTATAGGTCCATGAGGTCCCCTTGTAGCTCAAGAGATTCAGTTGAGGATAAGTTCTTGGTGTTGATTTGAAATATTCAAGTTGACAAGAGGTATTTTGATTATATATGATATAATCGGTATGATGTATAAGATACATCTAGTGGAGGATTGATGTAAATGAGATTTACATTAAGTATCATGGAATAGAAAAAGAACTATGGTTTATATGTTTCATGAGATGAAATATTAAAGCTATAGGTTATAAAAATAGTATGATAATTAGTTATCATTTATGTTTATAATAATATTAATTATTGGATAATTAATTCTTTTTCTTTTAAATAACCAAAGTATGGGTGGTTATTGAATCATGGTAACCGTGAGTTTAAAAGGAAAATGGTTTTCCTATTTAAAAAATGATGATTTACAAAACGATGGAAAAAGGTTTTGAGTTTCTCTCTCACGTAAAAGAAACTCACGGGGTTGTCAAGTAAATACAGATTACTAAACGACGGCTGGTGAGCTAAACGATCGTGCAGTATTTACTAAACGATCGCATAGTTTTGCTAGACAATCGCTTGTCAAATAAGTAAACGATCGTGTACTGTCTGTAGGCGATAGACCGAGGTAAACGATGAGCTAAACAATCACATAGCTTTTGCTAGACAATCGCATAGCTTCATCTAAACGATTGGGCATCGACCTATACGATAGGTCTCCGCCATCTCCCACTTGCCAAGTCGTGTTCGCGATCAGTGTTTCCTTCTTCATCTGCTTCATACCAAGTCCGAACAGAGCCCACCCTCTGGATTCTCACACCAAGAATATCAAGGTAGCCTAGTTGGTAGTGTCAGACTAAACTCGACACCGTCGAGGTTTTCTGGAGGCCGTTCGTGTTGCGGAAGAGTTCTTGACCGAGGAGATCGTTGAGGACGAGCGCTAAGTGTTCGTGCTGTGTTCGTTGCGATGTTGCAGTCGTGTAGATCAAGCGTTCGTGGTTGCTGTTGTTCGAGCGGCCGTGTGCATCAATGTGTGGAGACGCTTCTGCCATTGTGCGTAGAGATTGCTCTCTATTCATTTGAGTTTATTCATGCTGTAATTTCTACATTTGAATTGTATAACCGTTTGTTTAAAGTCGACTGTAATTTGCATTTTTCATTCATGATTCTAATTTGGAATTGTCGTTCTTCCGCTGCTCATGGAAATCTCAAATCCGATTTGCTTCATATCGATGGTATGCATTTAATAGCTTTCTATCGCTGATACTAATAACTAGTAGAAATCAAGTTATTTTACCTATTTTATCTGAAAAAATTAGGAAAAAGCTTTGAAAATATGACAGCTTGATGAGGAATTCATGAAAATAATTATATTATGCGATCAAACATGCACAAAGTCTCTCTATTTATAAAAGTTCTAAAATTCGTGCTTTTTGGGTGCAAGAAATCATCTTATGCGATCAAAAGAAATTATCAACGTTAATATAGGAATCCGTAGTTGGTAGCCTCATGGGATAGGGAATGACATGACGCACGGTCGGTGGAAGTCAAATAAAAAACCAAGTTAATGACTGACAAGAAAGCTTCACGACAAAGCCAATGAATTTCTAACATGGAGTAGGCGACGCACCAGAATATGGAATTTAATGCACCTTATCAACATAATCATTAGTAGGAGAAGAAAAGATGCCCATTGTTTGGGTTGTATGTCCTAAAACTCGTATTTTCTAAACAGTAAACATATATGAAGTTTATTCATTCAAATGTTGTTAAATGAAAATGAATTGATTGTTTAACTCTAAATCCAATAAACTACAAACCCTTGGCTATTGTCATGAATACTTGGATTTTATGTGGAGACATAAACTGGATGAAGTTCGAGTACAATAGCCTAAACAGTCTATAGTACTTGGATTAGGTTGGGTACCTATATTTGGAGATACTGTTGAATACGACGCTTTATGATTGTTACAAGATGTTGTAAAATGTCATAAACGATGTGATCAGTTCGTTCATGTAAAAACATATGAGCAGAGGTGTTCTACACTATAAGATTGTGTAAGACTTACCACAAAATAATCACTATTATGCATTAACACCGTTTACTGTTAACACTGATTAATTTCACTTCTTGCTGGCCCTTGATTTGAATCCTAAGTTGTCTAGGAACTTCTGTTTATTTGGTATTGTCCCTTGATCTACATAGGTGAGGTAAGCTCAACAGCGTTGCTTAATATGCCTCCCATTTTAGGGATAAAGACCGGGTAGATAGTTGGAGATATAATTTGCAAGATGGAATTCACTCATATCCACTTTAGAGATAGTAGAAAGGTTGCTCCCTTAAGAGCTGCTACCGGGTCTTGAACAAGGGAACCCATCCTCTCGCTGGCTTGAGGGGGAATGGATTTAGTGATTAAGATTCTAAATCAATTGTTCATTCGAGGGACAGTGGTACTTAAGGAGAAAAGATGTAACTCAGGGGTAAAATGGTAATTGACCTAGCTAAGATTACGAACAACCTATGAAGAATCAACTTATTGATGACAGTTATATCAAATGGACACAAAATATATCTACAGTGAGAGGAGTACAACTATCGGCTATAGTGCACAGTCCTGTTAGTTAACGAATGCTGATTAACTAGGTTAAAGAGTTTGACCGGTTAGTCTCGGATCGTTGCAACCCATGATCTGTAGGTCCATCGAGTCTCCTTGCTAGCTCAATATGAACAAAATTGAAAAACTAGGTGAAGTGAGAATTTGAAATGTTCAAATTCGGCCTTTAGGAAAAATTGTATTTTATATGAGATATAATTTACATTTATATAATTAATTATTTTTTGAGAGTATGTTTTAAATAAAATATTAGCATGAAAGTGTTTTAAAAATTGATTAATGTGATTATTCAAAATTAGGTGTCAAAGTCAATTTAATATGTAATATTAAATTATTTATTTTATTTAATTAATTTTTTTAATTAAATAATTTCTAAAATATGAAAAATGTATTTCATATTTTTTTTATTAAAATAAAATTTGTTGGATTTTTCCACTAACTAAGTGGATTATGAGATGTTTCATGCTAAGTTTGACACCTAATTTTAACATGCTAATGGAATTTGAGGTGGAGGCCGTGCAAGAAGGTTTTTGCATGTGTTTTGGTTATAAATAGGTTTTGATTTCCAAATGCTAAAAACTTATGCTTCTTTGACTTTTGACAATTATTCTTCCATAAACTCTCTTTGACTCTCCAAATTAATTAATGAAATTTCCTATCTTTCACTAAAAATTTGGTCCCACAACCATGATCTTCAACCGGAGAATAGCGAGGATTTACCGTTGGTGGTGCCAATTGCTCACGGGGAAGAAGATTCTTGTGGAAACTACAAAGATTGTATTTCTAGCCCTTTTGCATGCTTAATCCTTGTTTATTTAATGTAATTAGACCGTTATTGATCCATTGCTTCTGTTGTGCATGCTATTTATTATCCATTCCCCTTGACGCCTGGCTATAAATACCCCCACGAGACTTCTATGCGAAAAAAAAAAAAAAACGGAGGACATTGGGGAAAACTTTTGCCAAATTCTTACTTCAAAAAGCATTTCCTCTTCGAGCTGTCGTGAAATCTTAAATAAAACCTTATGATTTCTCTCTGGAAGCAAAAAGGGAACTTCACCTCCAACACTCTTTTTGAAGCAATCATACAAATTCGGACTAATCTCTTTTCTTCCATAATTGCATCTGTATTGTGTAAACGTTGAAAGACTTCTTTTTCTCAATATGAATGTATCTTTAGTTTATCTTTTATCCATCTCCTCAACTTTTATCATGAGCAACTAATTTCTTTATAGGTTGAGAAATATTGTAGCTAACATGAACTAAGTAAAGCTTAATTATGCGTTCAACTTGTTTTATGCATGCTTTATAAACCACTTGAATGAGTCAAGAGATTATTCTAAGAAGATTGAAATCTAGGTATGAAAAGGCCAAAGATTTAGACCTCATAAACAAGAAGAGAGCATCTTTAGAAATAAAGAAATATATTTTGCATTAAATACTCATCGCATGTATCATAGAGATAAGATATTGTGGCTAAATACACTGAGAAGTATAGGTTTTAATTTGAGTAAGTTGCTTGAATGCATGATTTATGCATTTACTTAGGAATGTTAGTGAATATTTTTCTCCAACCTACTCTTATTCATTTGAATTTCACACTGCTCGCATAACTGCTTCATTCAAAGGTGTAATTTTCATCGCATACATCACTTTTTTTAGTACTAGATTAGAAAAAAAATCATCGTATATTTAGTAACAACTAGCGTCAAGATTGAAACAATATTTACCAATGCATATATAGAACACAATCCCTGAGTTCGACCCTAGACTCACCAGGACTCTAGTGGGCTTATACTTGGGTTTAACTAGGTAATCCTTCAAAGTTGTCAATGTTTAATTGTTATCAGTTATTTAAGTCTATAACTTATAGGAAGGTTATCAATGATAGACTTTTTGTAAAACTCGAACCTTGTTTTCCTACTTAAATATGACTAATTAATGTGCTAAGTAATTTAGGATAGTATTTAATTATAGGGAAAGGCTTAAGAAATACTAAAGGAAGGAGAAAATAAACTAAGTGTTGAAATCTAAAGCTCTCGGGTATAAAGTATAGTTCTGCTTGATTGGAAGAAGGAAAAATTAGGTTGGTTTGATCCAAAGATGCATTGAAGGCTTCATGACCAAGGAAGTGTGCGACAAGATTTGTGTTGAGGCAAGGAATGGGCGTTGGCTAGGTGATGGCCGAGGATAGGACCGTGCGTGAATGGGGGCTATGTGCTGGCTAAGCTTTGTATTGAGGTTAGAAGGCATAGACGCACCCGACATTGGGCAAGGTTGCCTTAGGCATTGTAGCAGCGTGTGCGTGTGATGGTCGGACGAAGACCTGCGTGCAAGTGAGGCCATGCGATAGCCACAAGAGTAGGCAATGGTGTGAGGAGGTGCTGAAGCATGCGATAGTCGAGTGTGGTACATGCATCCGAGTGAGCCTTACATTGGTAAGTGTTTGAACAATGAGCCATGCATTAGTGATTAGTGAAATCTCTTAGCTCAATCACCGACATAAGTGGGCCAGTTGTTGAGATTAGGGAAATTAAACCCACTTAATGGTCTAGCTAGCACTTTAAGTTTGAGTTGAGGCATGTAGTTTCTACTATAAAAGGAAGATTCACTTTAGGCTCTCGGTTTAGCCATTCTACTCATGAAAAATAAGAAATTCCAATGTTGATTTAAAGGTTGATAAGTGCTATTGATGTTCCTAGACTATCAGAAGAAAACTCCTAAGAAATTGAGTGGAATGACAGGCGTGAGCGCAAGGGTTACGCGAGGTTTTGAGTGCAAGGCGTGTGCAAAGAGGCGCACACAATTGCATTGGTGAAGGAAGTGTTGGCGTATAGGCAATGCACACAACGCATATACATGTGAGCGAGGTTTAATGTAAGGAAGAGTTGTATATTGTGAAATCTTGTGTCAGGGTTGTCTAAGCAGGTTAAGAAAGTCTAGATGGGTAGTAAGTGCCATAAAAGGATTGGTAACGGCTATCATCACGTTCTCTCCCTAATTAAGAGGATAATCTGGGAGGTGGTGTGACATTTTTATTGGATTGAAATGAATTATTAGGTTTCGTCGAAAAGTAATTTTTCATCTATATAAGGATATTTCACTCCTTTTGTGGAAAAGGTAAAAAAATGTATTGGCTTCTTTGATGTGAAATCTTGAAAATAGATCATAACCCTTCAGACTTTTGCTTGTGATCATGTGGAACATTTCAGCTGCAAAACAACACAAAAATAACCCTGAAAACATCACAAAAGAAACAAAGGAACTGGAGAATCAACAATGGCACGGTTCCATAGCTAAACCTCATAGGTTAAGACACCAGAAATTTTTCTTACAAATCAAAATTTTCGAATCTCAAGCACAATTGTAAAGATATATTCTTGAAAAACACTTGAAAAGTGCTTTCTTAAGCTTGGATTTCAGTTGGTTTTATTGCATAAATGAGTTATTTGATTGCTTTATTTATTTATTTGGTAGGAAACGAGCACTTGAACTGAAACGAGCCTAATATGATGTAAAATGAAAAAAAAAAAAAAAAAAAATACCCCTAGAAACATTGAGCTAAGACAAAAAATAAATAAAAAAGGGATCAAAAAGTGTGGAGGAAGCCTGCAGGACATGGTGGGTGCCTGAACCCGAGAGGATGCAACAGAGAGTAGCACAGCGACACTTCGTTTTTTCCAGAACGAGGGTTTTTAAGTAGAGCGTTGCGACACCCATTTATAGAATCGAGGTGCTACGTCGATTTCTGCCCTATTTTAAGTTATTTTTGCCGTCATTTGAAGGGATATTCAACTTGGGATCACTGAGGGCTTTCCATAGAGGCCGAGAGGTTACCATTCAAAGAGATTTTCAGAGTTTAATCGTGAGATTGGTCAAAGGTGGATCAAGAAGAGGACGTTGATGTGGTGTCAGCAACAGAATGATCGATGAATGAAGAAGTTAAATGTTGCGTCTAATAGTTTCAATTGCATGAAAATAGAATTGACTTTTAGACGTTAGAAAGGGTTGAGCTCAAAAGAGAAAACCTAGATTTTAGGCTTTTAGGCCTAAATGAATAAATTGAATTAGTTGAAAGAAAATATTTTGAATCCATAACAATACTGAATGAGATCAATACACCGTAGGACATTCTAGTCATGTGAATCTCCAATTCCAACGTTCATTTGCTTTCTTCATTTTTATACTTACAAAACTTTCCAATTTTGATTCTTTATATAAAGTTCAAAAGATTGCCTAATAGCTAGTTAAATTGGATAACTAATTCCCTGAGACGATACTTGGTCTCTAGACTGTTTTACAATATTATTATTACTCGACGCGTATACTTGTGCATGTCAATTCTCCCCCCAAAAAAATGAAAAGGATTACAAATCAACTTCCACCAGGTATTTGATCTTGTTGGTCTTCAGTTTAGGCATTTCTCCAACTTCTGAGGAATGAACGCAGAGGAAATAACACCTTCGAGGTTGCGATTATATAAGAAAAAGTAATAACATATTAGTGCAGCCAGACACTGAGAGCTTCTATAAATTTTACACTTTTAGAGACTTAGAAACTTGATAACTAATAGACTGATAACCTTTATACACTAAAAATTCCAAAAGCTCATGAATGACAAACAAAAACCATGAACTAGTGAAACAAAACCATTGATGATGATCTTGTAGAACAAAAATCTCTATGTTAATCCACCGATCAAACCTCAAATAATGCTTATCAAATGCCAAAAAAAAATATATATATATGAAAGATCTCCATGGATATAGCTTATCGAAACCTCAAATAACTTCTCAAAACATTAGATCTAAAACTCAAAACATGGAGAGATCGTAGAGAAAAAAATTGAAGAAGAAAAATCGTGAAGGAATCAGACTAAATCGTAAAGCTTAAATCTAAAAAACAAACGAAATTAGAGTGCCTCAATTCTCCCCCCAAAAAAACCCCATTGTCGAAAAAGAAATCTGAGTGAAGAAGAACTCTCCAGCTTGTGTACTGACTAGGGCAAAGGCAAGGATAATTTTAGAAAAGTCAAAAGACCATAGCTCCTCCAACTTAGCATCTGAGTGTCAATTCTTTAGTATATTTATTTCTGTTGTTAATTCAAGACCATAGCTCTTCCAAATTAGCACTTCAATTTAGGAGATGTTTAAAGTGATTTTAAGGAGATTAGCAAAGCTCGATTTGTGATGGGGAAACATTTTAAGGAGATTAGCACTTCAATTGAAAAACAATGGGGAAACATAAATTTAAAGAATGAAGAAACATTTTGGATGATTCGGCCAATAGACCTACTCTACTTGCAAATGAGTTTTAAGTCTTTGCTAGACGATATTATTGCGGATCGATATGTACAGAACATTATTGAAGTAAATATCACTAATCAAATCATATTTTATCTAATAAACCCATAGAGATAATGACAGACTCATTTTCTAATATTTATAAACAATCCTAAAATTATGCTAAATTAAATTAAGATAAAACTGAAACCAGTTTTATATAAGTATTTACATTTCCAATTTTATAGCTAACTCAACCTTAATGTTAAAAATGTCTAATACATCTGCTGAGCTTTCAATTGTGTGCATAAAGGTTAAAAATGTCTTAACAGGTAGTTTCAAGCTTACACAAACTTATACAGACTCCAATAACGAAACTTTGTTATTTAATAAAATGAAATTAAAATTATTCCTCAACATTTCCAAATTTTCCAACAAGTAGCATTTATGTCGAACCCAATAAAAACAAAAACAATAAAAATGAAAGACGTTGAAACAGAGCAACTCAAGTTTAGTCAAAACAACAAATTGAAGCAAAATTAATGTTCCGTTGTTCATTATCAAACCCAAAAACCCGTTTCCAACCATAAATATAACGCCGTTCTAGACTGTTTCTCTAATTCCTTCCAATTAAACAAAAATAACAAAGTCCCAACTTAATCTCAAAGTCCTTGCAGCATTTCGGTTCACTACCATTCCATCATCTCTCCCAAAAAAATCATTTATAAACATCTCATCACACGACCAAGAACAAGATACACGAACAAGAACACAAACACAAATCACAAAGAAGGTAGTAATTCGTGAAAATGGAAGGTGAAATCGAGAGCCAAATTCAGCAGGTAGCGCCTGGCGAAGGGCTGCTGCAAGCGATCCAACAGCCATTACTGGAAAATGCCTTAACAATGGCTTCAAAGCCAACAAAAACACCAGCCCAAAAAGCCATTAGAAAGACATTCAAAGGAACAGCCCATTTAGCCAACCTCCTTCCCACAGGCACTGTCCTCGGCTTCCAAATTTTGTCCCCAATTGTCACACACCAAGGTCATTGCAATACCCATGTCAGCCAAACCATCACCCTAGGCCTCATTTTGCTCTGTGCCATCTCCTGTTTTTTCCTCCTCTTCACCGACAGTTTCCGGGACAAACGTGGCAAAGTCCGATACGGGGTTGCCACGTTTCAAGGCTTGTGGGTTATTGATGGCTCAATAACCCTTCCCAAAGAAGAAGCCGCTAAATACAGGCTTCACTTCATCGATTTCTTTCATGCCTTCGCTTCTCTTTTGGTTTTTGTAGCTGTTGCTTTGTTTGATGAAAATGTGGTCAAGTGTTTCTACCCAATGCCGTCTGATGAAACAAGGGAGCTCTTGGTTGTGTTGCCTGTTGGAATTGGTATCTTATGCAGCTGCTTTTTTATTGTTTTTCCTTCTAAACGACATGGCGTTGGATTCCCCCTCTCTCGTGAATAGCCAACCCAATTTCCCATTTCAAACTACCAACTAATTCATGTTGTAATCTTTCAAAACTTTTGTATTCTACACTAATGATTTTGCTTATTTCAATTCAATACTTGAAATTCTTCACACATTATACAAATTAAAATAAGAACTTTAAAAAAAGAAAGAAGGAAAAAAAAGGATTCATTCTCTCACCAAAGAAACCCCATTAGCTCAAGTCTGGCTTAAGAGCTTCCTAATGCCAGCCTTCTGTTCAGGAGCGAGTCTGGCTGGGAATTTAATGTCGAATTTGATTCTCAAATTTCCTTTCTTGGTTGGGTCCTTTTGGAGAGGCATTCCTTCTGAGGGTATTACTTCCTCATAATTTGGAGTGATTACATTAGTAATTGGGAAATTGAGATGTCTGCCGTCCAACGTTGTAAGATGAACAGAGTAACCTGTCAAGGCCTCTGCCAGAGATATCTTTTGAGTGACAATTAAATCGTTTCCATCGCGAGTGAATACGCTGTGAGGCTTCTCATCAATTACAAAAACAAGATCTGATGGTATAATGTCGGGCTCTTCGTTTCCTTTCTCTGGGAAAGTGATCTTTGTTCCTTTTTTCCACCCGGGCTTTATGTTGATCGTTAAAATCTCCTCTGTTTTCATCGTTTTCCTGTTTCAATGAAGTAAAGGAAAAGGTTGGTTTTTGAAAGGGAAAAAAAAAGAAATAAAATGATCGGGTTTTTGTTTTCTGTTATGCTTACCCACGAATGTCAGTAACTTGTCTAGATATTTTCATCTTCTTGGTGGTTCCTTTGTATAACTCTTCGAGGCTACACGGTAATTGTCTCTCGATTGAAGGTGCTTTACGAGAAGCATGTCGAGACATGGAACTGCCTACGGTCTCGCCATCGCCACCGGCGAAGGATGCAAAGATATCATCACCGAAAATACTTGATGAGAATCTTTGTCCTCTTCCACCACCCATGCCGCCAAATGGGCTCGAAAATCCAAAGAATTCAGAGAAAATATCGTTTGCATTTCGGGGATTGAACCGAAACGTCGTTGGTCCATCTCCAGTGGAGAAGAAGGTGGCTCCGCCTGGACCTCCGGCATCCGGAGGTGGCACCTGACCTTTCAGGCCATCTTCACCGTACTGATCATAGATTGCCCTTTTTTGGGGGTCACTGAGAACCTAGAAAGATTTCCCCCAAAAATCAAGACGTGAAACGAAATACAAAATAAACAGAGAAAAACAGGGGCACAAATATTCATTTGCTTCAACAAACGCAACCAAACGGAACAAAAAATAGAAATGAACAGAAATCGCAAATGAAATTGAAGATTGAAAGAAGGTTACTTATTGGTACCTCATAAGCTTCAGAAATTTGCTTAAATTTAGCTTCAGCTTCTCTTTTGTTCTTAGGGTTCTTATCTGGATGCCATTTCATGGCGAGTTTTCTATAGGCCTTCTTCAAATCATCGTCGGAAGCATTCTTATCGACCTGCAAAATTCGATAATAGTCGACACCCATTTGGTCCCTTTGATTTCTTGTTCGCCAAAGTGTGAGCTTTTTGGTTGATTTTCTGATGGTTTTCGGCTTTTTCAGAACAAATTAGGAGTATGTGTAGTGAGGATAACGATGCAATGGCGGTGTAGATTTTTGCAGGATGTTTTGAGAAACCAGTAGAAAGTTCCAAAAATTACAACACCTGTCCTTGTCCTTGTCACCTAACAATTTAGAATCTATTTTAAAATTTTAAGTTTATAAATAATACTTTTATAAATAAGAGATGGATTGAACTAGATGTCAAGAATTAATATGTCAGGAGAGTTAGGAAACCATGTTTAAAGTGTAAAATTGGTTAGTCGAGTTAGGAGAACTGTATTTGAGGTGTAGAGTTGGTTGTTGGAGGTGGTTATCAGATCATATTAGCAACGATGATTGTTATTAGAATGAGACAGTGATATTTTTGTCGAAGTTGGTTTTCGAGGTGATTGCCAAAATTAACCATTGAAGTTTGGTTTCATAGGTGATCACCGGAATCGATCACTGAATGTGATTTTTGAAGGAGATGGTTGTCGAAGCATGTCATCGGAGACTATTGTTGCCAGAGTGAGGCAGTCGTAGTTGCCAACGGTAGTTGTTGTGAGAGTTCATCTTGGCAATGATTGTTGAAGTTAGTTGTTAGAGGTAGAAGTTGCAAGAGTTGGTCTTGGCACTGAGTGTCGAAGTTAGCCACCAGAGGTAGTCTTCGCAGTTAGGTGTCAGAGATGGTCAATAGATTGATTACTAAATGTGGTCTCTATCGGAGTTGCTGACGGAGGCAATGATTGTTGCCAGAAAGAGGTGATAGTAGTTGTTGATGGTAGTTGTTACCAGGGTTGATTGTTTATGGTTGTCATTGAAATTGGAGGCTAGATTTTGGAGTCAGAGTTTATCAAAGTATTGATCACTAGATGTGGCCTTCGTTGAAGGTGGTTTTTGCCAGAACTGGTTGTCGGAGCATGTTATCGGTGATAATTGTTGCCAGAGTGAGGATGCATTAGTAGCCGACAATAGTTGTTGTCAAAGTTAGTTGTTGGCAATGACCGATAGGTGGAGTCATTGAAAATCTTGGAGAGAGGGTGAGAGAGAAATGGACGATAATAAAGTTCATTGATAAATGTGCAAACTTCAATAGTGAACAATGTTGAAGTCAATAGAGTTGAGTTATTTAACAATGACTTGTGAAGTTGATGGACCAAACAATGTATTAACAAACTCAACTCAACTCAACTCAACTCAACTCAAGTTGGTAGGTTAAAGACCCCAAGTTTCTATATTTTGTTATCCAATTTCCACAACTTCCTAACCATCAAACCAAAATTTAAAAAGACTAAAAAAAGGTTTTCAAAAACTTGATTTTGTTTTTGAAATTTGATGCAAAATTCAAATGTTTCTTCAAGAAAGGTGAAAAACCACAATATGAAATTTAGAAATAAACAAAAGCATAAATTTCAAAAACATAAAACTAAAAATAAAATTGTTATTAAATGGGGCCTTAGCTTCCATTTGTGTGAGTAATATTATTTAGGAAAAAATACTTGTTTGTCCATAGGTTTTTTGTCTAATTTTCGTTTGGTCCCTAGATTCCAAAATGTTACACTTTTAATTAAAGGGTTGTTTGGGGCATTGAATTGTTATTATAGTTAGGAGATCTAAGTTTGAAGTTCAAAATTTTTTAGTCTGAATTAAGAGAACAGTGAGGTGCAAAGTTGGATGTTGGAGGTGGGTATTAGAGCATGTCATTGTTGATGATTGATGTTGGAGTGAGGCAATGGTACTCGTCGATGATGGTTGTTGTTAGAGTTAGTTCTCAGCTTGATCTTCTAAGTTAGCCATCAAAGTTTGATGTCAAGGTGGTCACCAAAATTGATCGCCGAATATGGTTTCCACAAGAGGTGATTGTCGAAGCATGTCATCAACGACTACTGTTGTGGAAGTGGAGGCACCCGTAGTCAATGATGGTAGTTGTTACGAGAGTTCATCCTGGTAGTGATCATTGAAGTTAGTCGCTTGAGGTAGTTATTGCAAGAGTTGGCCTTGGTAGTGATTGTCGAAGTTGGCTACCAAAGGTAGTCGCTGGAGTTTGGTGTTGTAGGTGGTCACAAGAATTTATCGTCGGATGTGATCTCCGCTAGAATGGTCATTGGTGATGATTATTCCCCGACAGAGGTGACAATAGTTGCTAATGGTAGTTGCTATCGGAATTGATATTGTTGGTGGTGATCATCCAGGTTGACCCCTGAAGTTTGGTGTTAGAGGTGATAACTAGTATTGATCCCTGGATGTGTTCTTTGTAGGAGGTAGTTGTCGTTGGACGTGGTTAACGAAGCATGTCATCAATGATGATGTTGCTGGAGTAAGGAGGCATTAGTAGCTTACAATAGTCATTGTTTAAGTTAGTCGTCGTCATTGACTGGCAGGTGGAGTCATTGAAAACCTTGGAGGGAGATTGAGAGAGAAAGGGAGAAAAATAAAGTTCATCGATAAATGCATAAATTTTAATATTGAAAAATATTTAGGTCAATGGAGTTGAGTTATTTAATAGTTACTTGTAAAGTTGGTCAACCAACAATGAGTTAACAAACACAACTCAATTCAACTCAACTCAAGTTGGAGGATTAAACACCCCTAATAAGTTCCTATATTTTTTTATCCATTAACCACTTTCCACCAGTGTCTTAAAAATCAAGCGAAATTTTAAAAAGACTAAAAAGATAATTGTAAAAAACATGTTTTTGTTTGTGAAATTTGATGAAGAATTCAAATATTTCTTCAAGAAAAGTGAAAACCACACTACAAAATTAAGGAATAAACAAGTATAAATTTTAAAAACATAATACTAAAAACAAAATTGTTTTCGAATGGAGCCTTAGCTTTACAAATCCATTTGTGCAAGTAACATGAATAAGGAAAAGAATACCTTTACAATGCCTAGGTTTTGGGCTTTTTGGGTCTAATTTTTATCTTGTTCTATGTTTCAAAATATTATCCTTTTAGTTCTTAAAAGGTTGTTTAAGGCATTGAGTTGGTTATTATAACATGTAGCAATTATAGTATGTGAGTTATAATAGTCTATGGATTATAATGGTTTGTGTATTTTAGTATGGGTTATAATAGTTTGTGTTTGGCATGCAGACTAAAATAGTCTTAGTTATAATAGTTTGTGTTTGAGTTGCAAACTATTTTATTTAGGATATAATATTCTGTGTTTTGGACACACATTATTTCAGTCTAAGTGTAGGTTTTATCTATTTTTTATTATACAAGTAATGGTGCCTTAAATATCATATTTTGTCAACCATATTGTTGATGCCAAATTTTGGACAGAGCGAACACACCTAATCTTCACATTGAAGGGACTGAAGTCCGAAGCGGAAGTGAGATCGTGTCCTAATTTTCAATTTTCACAGTGAATTAAAATTACAGAAGATATAATTATGCATTCTAACAAAATAAATTACAGCATGCTTAAGTACACTATAGAGATGATGAAATTAGGGTCCAAAGATACTAATCCTTGAAGTCCAGAGATCTTCACGAAATCCTCTCCAACAAAGATCACAAACTCTTCAATTGAAATCCTTCAACAACAACATCAACTCCAAAATATAGAAACCCAAATTTGGATTTGGACACCACAAATAGAGAAACCTTAGTATTCTTCTTAAGGTTGAGAATCACAGCAGTTCACGGTCTGTAGTATATGGATAAGGTTGGGTACCTTATCTTGGTGATACTAAGGATATGACACACTTTGTAATTGTTAAAATAGTTGTAAATTGTTAATAATGATCTGATCCTAATCATTCATGTGGAGACATATGAGTGGAGTATCTTATACAAGATCAGACTGCAAAATGATTAGTCTTCCTTTATAACGTCACTTGAAAAGACTTATATTTCACTAGGATGTCCATAGGTTATTTGACCTTAATCCTAAGTGAGTTGTGAACTCCTATCTATGAGGACAATCCTTTGATCTGTATGGGTAGGAGTGACTAGATTCTCCGACTCAATAAGCCTACCATTTTGGGAATTTTCCTGATTGAGGAGTTGGGAACACAGCTACAAAAGATGGAATTAACTCATTCCTCTCTTGAGGATAAGTAAATAAATTGTTCCCTTAAGAGTTGATCCGGGGTCTTGAACAATGAGGCGCCTTACCCTCTCACTGGCCAGAGAGGGGTCTATTCTATAGTTGGACTATAATTAATTGTCCATTAGAGAGATCGGTGGTACTTAAGAAGTTAGATGTAACTATAGGATGAAACGGTAATTTGGCCTAGTTGTAGTTACGAACAATTTGTGAAGGGTCAACTTACAGTTGATTGATTATATCCATGGATATAGAAATATATCTATAGTGCGAAGAGTGTAGTTGTCAGTCTTTAGTGGAATGACCAGCAGTTAATGAATGTTGGTTAATTTAATTAAAGAGTTTAATAGATTAATCTTATATCACTAGAGCTTCTAATGTGTAGGTCTATAAGGTTCCCGTGCTAGCTCACTAAGGATAAAATAATGGATAATCATTTTTTGAATAATTTGAATTGTTCAAATTATTTGAGAAAATCAAAGGTGTTAATTATATTAATGTGATTAATATAAAATATAATATATGTTCATATATTATAGTATACTGTTAATTATAAATATGATTTATAATTAAAACTATATAATATGTGAGAAATATTTGAATAAGATTCAAATATTATTTTTGTGAATAAGATTCATATTAAAACTATAAGCTATAAGGGAAAGTTGCATTTTTAATATGATTAATATGCATAATATATGGTTTATTGATCAATAGTTAATTAGTCAACCATATTATATAATTAACAACATATTATGAATATAATATTAAATTTATATTAAAATAACTTCTCGTTACATGGAAGTCATACGTGTAACTATATGGGAGGGAGTTATTGTAATTCCCTTCCACTCTCTTGTATGTCAGTAGTGTGAGGAAACACAAGGGGATCACATAATTCATTTTGAGAAAACACGTAGAACTCTCTCCAAAAACTCTCACACTCCCTCTCTGAAGGATACCAAATTGAAGGGAACCATGAGCGGAAGATAGATCGTCCCAAATCTATTTTTCATTGAATGTATATTTTACAATAAATCAAGAACAATATATGCATTTACATAAATTACAGCATGTTATATAATTAGGTTCTAGAAACCTTACCTTTGAAGACTTTTCTTCAAGAATCGTACACGAACGCCTTGAAGAATTTCTTCAAGAACATCTCGATCAAGAGCACAAACACTACCACAAAGGCTTCCTCGGTATTCTCCGGTAGAGAACCCAGGAATGGTGGGCTCTGGCTATTTTGGATTGAGAGAATAAAATTTGAGTAGAGAGGAGGAAGAGTTGAGATTGTTCACCAAAAATTCAAAACTCACAGAACAATTCTGTCTCTTTTCCTTAGTATCAAATTCGATGATCAGATTGTGGAAGAAGGAGAATCTCTCATGTCTTTAAAAAAAAAACAAATACCACAACCACCACCTTTATGTGGGTGAAGAGAAAAAAGGGCAAATCCCTCCCTCATTTTTATTTAAAATAAAGTAAAATAAAAATGATATTTAATATATAAAATATATATATATATACACACATATATATATATATATATATTAAATTATATGTTATATCACATATAACATATAACCTATAGATTCTTTTATCTCTAATAAGATATTTAATATAAATCACATTTATATTAAATTTAATAACTATGAATCCAATTCATAGAATAATATTTGAATCATATTCAAATATTTATTTCCTCTCACTAAACTATAATGTATCAAATACATTATAATAATTATATCACATACAATTAAAACAACTTAATTATATCATATATAATTAACTTCATCTACTAATTTGAACAATTCAAATTAATCCAAAAATTATTCTCAATTAATTC
>NC_052358.1:32563193-32575474 GCF_009727055.1 Benincasa hispida | reverse complement strand
ATATCAAATATAACATATAACCTATAGATTTAATATCGTATCACATACAGTATAACCTATAGTTTCTTTTCTCTCTTATATGGCATCTAATATAAATCACATTTATATTAAATTTAACAATTATGAATCTAATTCATATTAATAATATTTGAATCTCATTCAAATATTTATATCCTCTCAACTAATCTATAATGTATTAAATACATTATAATAATTATATCACAAATAATTAAAATAACTTAATTATATCATATATAATTAAATCTCTCTATTATTTTGAACAATTCAAATTAATCCAAAAACTTATTCTCATTTAATTCTATTGAGCTACCAAGGGGACCTCATGGACTTGTAGTTTGAAGCTCCAACCGTACAAGAATAATTAATCAAACTCTTTAATTAAATTATTCACCATCAGTTAACTGTTGGACACTTCATTAAAGACCAACAACTAAACTCTTTGCACTACATATATATTTCTGTGTCCATTGGATATAACCAATCAATAGTAGAATGACTCTTAAAAAATTGCTTATAAGTACAGCTAGGCCAAAATTACCGTTTTGCCTCTATAGTTACATCTAACTCCTTAAGTACCACTAATCCCTCTAATGAACAATAGATCATAGTCCAACTATGACTAAACCCCTCTCGGGCCAGGAGAGGATGTGGCGCCACATTGTTCAAACTCTGGAATCAGCCCTTAAGGGAGCAATTTATCTACTTATCCCAACCTCGGGGAAAGAGTGAATTCCTTATTGTGTAGCTGCATTTCTAGCTCCCCAATCAGATGAATCCCCAAAATGGTAGGTTTGTTGAGTCGACGATATGGCCACTCTCACCCATACAAATAAAATGACCGCCCTCATAGGTAGGGGTTCACAACTCACGCAGGATTTAGGTCATGTTGTCTATGGTTATCCTAGTGAAATGTAAGTCTCTAATATGAACGGTATTATATAATGAGACTATACATTTCGTGGTTCGGTCTTATACAAAATCCTTTATATAGAATATCCCCGTCCACATGTCTATACATGAATGATCAGAATTAGATCATTTGTAGCACTTTACAACAATTGTAATACCAACAAAGCGGGTCATACTTGTAGTGTCACTAGGATAAGGTACTTTGCCTTATCCATCTACTACAGACCATTTAGGTTATCACTTAAACACGATCCACCTGTATGTCTTTACATACATGTTTAAGTTACAAGATATTCTTGGATGTTAGTTTATTGATTTATGGTTAATGCAACAAAAAATATGGAATAAAATATCATATATTTTATTAAATAGACAATGAGTTTGTTTAATAATTTTACAAACTATAGGACCCTACAAGATTTAGGACATCAACCCCAACACTTTCAAACTCTCTACCTTTGCCTTCTTCCAAAAGGAGACCATAGTCTTATCTCTTGTCCTGAGAATAGCAGAGGCTCTAAGTGGTGGTGTCTTGAACTTTGGGGAAGAATGTTTTCGTGTTCCTGTTATACTATTCGAGGGAGGAAAACACTATTCATGATTTTAGTGGAGAAGGATCTACATGTGAAGAGGAATACTACAAGGGTAAGAATTTTTTCTCTTCTTTTCCTCTTAGTAGAATGCATGCTTATAGGCATTTTGTAATGTTTATCCTTTGTATTTCTGTATGATTTTCTCTGCATTCCCATTCTTTCAAACTGAATTACAATTGCACACCGTTCATGTGCTTCTACAAAGAAATTCCATTCCTTTAAGAAGGACATGGCCTGTAGAAGAGAAAACCTGCAAAACGATGTGGTACTTATCATACACACTACAATGCTTAAGTTAGAGAGTAAAAGAATGTGGAACTTAGAGATTTTTAGAACAAGACTCAAGTTACCTCATATGAAGTTATAATGATGTATTTATAGAGAAAGTTGACTTAGGGTATTCTCTAGGGTTTCCATGTCGATTTAGAATAAGTAGATAACCTATTGAGCCAAGAAACGTGCCTGATTTCATGTTTTACTAGGGTCAGCCTTGGTCATGTCTCCCTTAGGCTATATCTTAGACTTAAAATGTTACTTTTGAAGGAACTCTTAACGTAGAGCATCCATGAGAGCGTTTGGATCTTTCCAATTTCATCGTGACCGAAATTACCACACATATATTCTATCAAACAAACGACATGCTTCAAACAATAAAAACACAAGGGAAAGAGCTCTCATACCAATTGAATACCCTCTTCAAACGTTGAACTCAGACGTAGCAGAAGAACCTCTACGCAAACTATATCGCCTAGCAAACCAGTCGGCTGCAGCAGCACGATCATGTACACGAACGATAGTAACACGAATAGTCACGAACAAGAAAACAGCGCGGACGACACCACCAGTTGGAGCCCTTGGTATTCTCAGAGTGAGAATCCAAAGTGTGGTCTTTGGTAGAGGTCAGAGAAAAGACAAATCATGTAGACGATAAGCAAGTGGGAGAGAAAGTGCTATCATATAGTTGTGTGCTTATCATTTAGAAGAAGCTACACAATCGTGTAGGTTTTACTAAGCGATTGTTTAATAAATGGTAGACGATCGTTTAGAAAATGTGGCATGCTATGAAAAGCTTTAGGAAAGCTAAGCGATCGTTTAGGAACAGGCATGCGATCGTTTAACCGTTGGTGTGCGATCATTTAGACGATGAGCAACTATCTCATAGGCTCTCAAACTAGGCGATCGTTATGTTTTCACACCGATTGCGAATTTTCGAACTTCTTTGAAAAATGAAACAAATTTTCATTTTATTCTTCGGTTATAATAACCGACTTCAGATTCTCCCACTAACGCACGACTGAGGAGAGTTTTCGGCCAATTATCATATAATTTACCAATTTAGTAATTAATAAATATAATCATATTATATTCTTACCCTATAGTTTGATATCACATATCTACTATAGTAATTTCTCCTCCACTTGATATAAATCATATTTATATCTAATTTCCTCCAAAACTAATGCATCTCATACATTTAGGCAATTATATCATATATAATTAACCAATTCAATTATATCATATATAATCAAATTCCCTCTTGTCAATTTGAACAATTCAAACTAACCCAAACACTGATTCTCGACTTTATCCAAGCTATCCAAGGGACCTAATAGACCTGTGGCTCGAAGCTCCAATGGTCCGTGAATAGATGACTAAACTCTTTAGCCACAAGATCCATTATCCGTTAACTGTCCATCGAATATAACCAATCATGAGTATGATGACCCTTTATAGATGCTCGTAAGTACAGTTGGGCCAATTTACCATTTTGTCCCTATAGTTACATCTCACTCCTTAAGTACCACTGATTCTTCTAATGAACAATACAACATAGTCCAACTATGTGTGAACACCTCTCAGGCCAAGAGAAGGTGTGTGGCACCACATCATTCAAGCCCTAGAATCAGCTCTTAAGGGAGCTATCTATCTACTTACCCCTACTTCGGGGAAGAAGTGAATTCCATCTTTTGTAGCTAAGTTCCCAACTCCCAAATCAGACGAATCTCCAAAATGGTAGGTTTGAATCGACAATCTGACCACTCGTACCCATACAAATCAAATGACCGCCCTCAATGGTAGGAGTTTCCTACTCACTCAGGATTGAGGTTATGTTACCTATGGTTTTCCTAGTGACGTGAAGTCTCTATCATGAACGGTGTTATATAACGAGACGTTAACAACTTCGTGGTCAGGTCTTATACAAACTCTTTGTATAGGATGCCTCCACTCGCATGTCCCCTACACAAATGACTAGGATCAGACCATCTGTGACAAGTCACAACACTTGTGACCATTCCACAAAGCGGGTCGTATCCGTAGCGTTACCATGATAAGGTTTCCCTCTTATATCCTATACTACAGACTATTTTGGTTATCACTCAAGACATGATCCACTTGTATGTCACCACATACATGCTTAAGTTACATACAGATAACTAGGGATTTTATGTTTATTGGTTTGTGGTAAAGCAAATAAAACATACAACTGAGCAAAAACAAGATGTGAAGTAAATATCATATCTTATACAACACAAGCGTTCGTATAAACCGTTTACAAACTACAGGACACGAGACTTTAGGGCATCAACCCGAACAACTTTGGGTGGGACATGCATAAAGCATGTCCTATTAGGCATTTGGAAAGGGTCAACCTCGACCTCGAGCCAAGGCTAGGGTCGTTGGCTTAGACCAAGCCCAAGCCAAATCCTTCTCCTAGGCCCATTTTGGTCTTTAGTTTTTGCTTTTGACTAGTATCACACTTCTCCTTGACTTTATCATTTCTAAAAGTCAATTATCTTAAAAAGTGGTGATAGGTTTTGACATGTCTGGAACTACTTCATATCAGTCAGGAATTTCTTGAGCCACACAGCTTCCTTGGCAAATTCACAAGCTGCTACATACTCAGCCTCTATAGTGGAGTCAGCAATGTATCCTTGCAAGAGTGAACACTGATCTTGAAGTGGATTTCTAGAATCCTTATCAATCTAGAAATCAGAGTTCGTGTACCCAGTAAGGATTAAATCCTTAGAACCATACACGAGCATGTAGTTCCTCGTTCTCCAAAGATATTTGAGGATGTTTTTAACGACGGTCCAGTGATCAAATCCAGGATTAGATTGATATCTATTGACTATCCCCACACCATAGCAGATGTCAGGTCTAGTATATAACATCGCATACATCAAGCTACCAACAGCCGATGCATAACGATTCATCTCATTTTCTCATCCTCTCGAGATGTCTTAGGAAACTATTCCTTAGACAAAATAACTCCATGCCTGAAAGGGAGAAAACCTCTCTTGGAGTTCTGCATCGAAAACTTGATAAGCATTTTGTCAATGTATGATGCTTGAGACAAGGCCATTTTTTTGTTCTTTTGATCCCTAAAGATCTGAATGCCCAGAACAAAGTACGTCTCTCCCAAATCTTTCATTTGGAATTGGGTCGCTAGCCAATTTTTAATGTTAGTCAATAGATCTACATCATTCCCAATGAGTAGGATATCACCTACATACAACACAAGAAAAGCTCCTAAACTGTTGATGATTACCTTGTAAACATAAGGCTCATCAACATTTTGATCAAAGCCATAAGATTTTATCGTAGTATCAAATCTTATATTCCAAGATTGAGAAGTTTGTTTCAATCCATAAATGGACTGATTAAGCCTGTAAACCTTTTTCTCTTGACCTTGGATTATGAATCCCTCAAGCTACTCCATATATAGGTCTCCTCAAGATGGGAATTTTCTTTAGGATGTTGCCGTTTTGAACATTTCAGTATTTAGCACCGCTTTTGAAACTAACGACCTTAGTACATATAAGTTACTTTCCATTGAACCAAAGCCTAGTTCTATTTTATTCATAAACACTTTATTTTTAGAGAATGATAGGGATAATTTTGTTCAATCAGACAACAAAAATAAATTAAGTTCCTCTTGATATGAGGAACTACATACACGTCATCTAGTAACATATATTGTTTTTTGTCCAAAAATAACTTAAGTCTACCTACAGCAATAGTTGAAACGGCCTCACCAATACCGACTCTGAGATTTATCTCTCAAGTTACTAATTATCTCTAGGAATTAAATCCCTGATAGAAAGAACATACGTGATTAGTAGCTCCTGAATCAACTATTCAGGTATAATCATCATTCTCTACTAAGCATGTCTCTAAGACAAATAAATCAGATTTATTTTCTTTGGAGTTCTTCCTTTTCTAGAGAGTAATGGGATCAGCTCCACAACCTATATCATAAATTCCAAGTTTCATCTCAGAGGACAATCCTCATTGATTAACTTCACCAGATTTAGCAACAATTGACATTCGATATGGAATAGAGTTTATCTAAGGAGCTAACATTACTGGTTTTATTATCACCAACCCCATTTTGCTTGAATTGTGATAAATTTCTCTCAAACAATTCTTGCATTGATTGCATGATCTGATGTACAATGACCATGCTCTCAAATCTTTTGGCCAAGGCATTAGGTATGCTTGCCAAGATTAAACCCTAGCCTTATCATTAACCTTCGTCCACATCTCGTATGCATCACGAACATTTCGTGTTGCATCAAGGGTTGGAATTTGAGGACAATCCTCAATCAAGACGATATTGAGGTCCTTAACCATGAAAAACGATCTAAATGAATCTTTCCATTTCGAATATTTACGAACGGTCAAATCAATAAATGCAAATAACAAAAAATAGAATTTGACATTTTTGTTGAAAAGAAACAAATTGATCTTTAGATTTTAGCATAACTCTAAAACATCCAAACAATTTTAGCAAAAACTAAATGAACCCCACATAACATTTTTTTTTTTTTTTTTTTGCAATGATGCTTCAGTGATTTAGGACAAAAGCCACCGAAGGTTAATCAATTATCCATTCACTGAAATTAGACATTCTCAACCAATTATTATGCTAGAATAACTCTTATTCCTATAACAATCAGTCATCATTAATTTCATCAGGAAATAATTAACTAGCTTAACAGT
Source organism: Benincasa hispida (assembly GCF_009727055.1). Taxonomy (NCBI): domain Eukaryota; kingdom Viridiplantae; phylum Streptophyta; class Magnoliopsida; order Cucurbitales; family Cucurbitaceae; genus Benincasa; species Benincasa hispida. The sequence continues at coordinate 32,568,947 of NC_052358.1, read as the reverse complement.
TCTCATAAGTGTGACCCTTCATTTTAGACCCTAGAGTTCTACCCCAATGAGCAGACCGAAAGGAAAAACTGATTGGGAAAAAAACTAAAGTGATCTTATCCATTTCTGGAGTTCGCCTTGATATTGACCTAATGCACAAATCATCTAAAGGGAAACTCTCCTAGGGCGCCTTGAGGCCGTGCAATAAGATCTCACAGTGAAAACTAATGAAAGAGACTATAGGACATGTTGGCACACATCCCTCTCCCACTTACTATAAATTACTCTCTCCATTCATCGACCCATGCAAACACTATCCGAAGGGAGATTCCCTAAAGTCTCGGTTCTTGTAGTTTGTAAACAGTATATATGAACACCTGTGATTGTTAATATATGATATTTACTTCACCTCTTGTTGTTTTGCTCATTTACGTGTTTTATTTGCTTTACCACAAACTAGTAAACATAAAATCTATGGTTATCTATATGTGACTCAAGCATGTATGTGGTGACGTACAAATGAATTATGTCTTGAGTGATAACCAAATGGTCTGTAGTATATGAATATAGGAGGGAAACCTTATCCTGGTAATGCTACGGACGCGGCCTGCTTTGTGGAATGGTCACAAGTGTTGTGACTTGCCACAAGTGATCGATCCTGATCATTCGTGTTAGAGACATGCGAACGGGGGCATCCTATACAAAGAGTTTGTATAAGACCTGACCATGAAGTGCTAATGTCTCGTTATATAACACTGTTCATGACAAAGACTTCACTTCACTAGGATGACCATAGGTAACATGACCTCAATCCTGAGTGAGTTGGGAACTCCTGGCATTGAGGGCGGTTCTTTGATTTGTATGGGTGCAAGTGGCCATGTCATCGATTCAAACCTACCATTTTAGAGCTACGTCTAATTTGGGAGCTGGGAACTCAACTACACAAGATGGAATTCAGTCCTTCCCTAAGGCAGGGGTAAGTAGATAGATGGCTCCCTTAAGGGCTGATTTCGGGCTTGAACGATGTGGCACCACACACCTTCTCTTGGCCCGAGAGGTGTTCACACATAGTTGGACTATGTTGTATTGTTCATTAGAGGAATCAGTGGTACTTAAAGAGTGAGATGTAACTATAGGGGCAAAACGGTAAATTGGCCCAGCTGTACTTACAAGCATTTGTGAAGGGTCATCGTACTCATGATTGGTTATATCCAATGGACACAGAAATATATCTGTGATAAGAAGAGTTCAGTTGTTGATCTTTAGTGAAATCACTGACAGTTAACGGATGGTGAATCTCGTGGCTAAAGAGTTTAGTCGGCCATTCACGTATCATTGGAGCTTCGAGCCACAGGACCATTAGGTCACCTGGGTAGCTTGGATAAAGTCAAGTACCAGTGTTTGGGTTAATTTGAAATGTTCAAATTGACAAGAGGAAGTACAATTATATATGATATAATTAGAATGGTTAATTATATAGGATATAAGTGGCTAAATGTATGAGATACATTATTTTGGAGGAAATCAGATATAAATATGATTTATATCAAGTAGAGGAAAAATACTATAGTAGATATATGATATCAAACTATAGGATATAAATATAATATGATTATATTTATTAAATAAATTAATTGATTAATTATTTAATAATTAACCAATTAATTCATGTATGAACGTGGGAACGTGGGGGTTGCGAAGGTTAAGGTAACCGGTGGGTTAAAGATTGAAAATCGTTTTCATTTTTAATTATTCATTCAGTGGTGCTTGGATATCCCACGTCCCAAAAGAAACCATGAAAGATCGATCGCCGAGAGCCTATACGATAGATTCTCTTTCGTCTAAACGATCGTCTAGTTCACGTGTTCCCTAAACGATCATATACCACTTTCCTAAATGATCGTCTAGTTTTTCCTTAACGATCGTGTAGTTATACTATACGATAAGCATCCTCGCTATACGATAGCAGAGTTATTCTTGTGCGCGCTTGTCGTCTACACGATACCCTTTCCTCCGTCCTCTACCAAACTCACCGAAGCCCACACTTTGGGCTTTTGATGTCGAGGATACCTGAGTTTCCCTGGTGGTGGTGTTATCCCCGAATCCTTCGGATCGTGCAGTAACAGTCGAGAGACTTGCCGAGGGCTGGTAGATTAGTGGAGTTTTCCGCTACTGTGGGTTCACATACAAACGAAGACCATCTTCTTCTGGTATAAACCCCTTTCTCTATGTTTTATCGTATTTTGAGCATGTTGTTGATGAGTTTAATATGCATAACTGTTAGTATAGAATATATATCGTTTATATTTCGGTCACTGTGAAATCGGAGGGATCTGAACCCGCTCATGGAACTCTCAGTTTGAGATCCTTCATAATCAACAATTGCATATTTGTAGCAAATCTATCTAATTCACCTTTCAAAGTCAGTTCCCAAGTAGGGGTGTTTCATTTATGTCAACTTAAATACCCCAGCCTAGACAAAACTAGCCTTAGACAAAAGGTTCTTTATAGATATGTGTGCTACAAATTTAATCTTTTATTAAAACCAATTTAGTAAAAGATTAGCTCCATAACCTATATCATAAACTCCAAGTTTCATCTCAGAGGACAATCCTCGTTGATTAACTTCATCAGATTTAGCAACATTTGACATTCAATATGGACTAGAGTTTATCTAAGGAGTTGACATTATTGGTTTCGTTATCATCAACCCCATTTTTCTTGAGTTGTGAGAACTTTCTCTCAAACAATTCTTGTATTGATTGCATGAACTGATGTACAATGACCATGCTCTCAAATCTTTTGGCCAAGGCATCAGATATGCTTGCCAAAATTAAACCCTGACATTATCATTAACCTTCGTCCACATCTCATATGCATCACGAACATTTCGTGTTGCATCAAGGGTTGGGATTTGAGGATAATCCTCAATCAAGATGATATTGAGGTCCTTAACCACGAAAAACGATCTAAATGAATCTTTCCATTTCGAATAATTAAGAACGGTCAAATCAATAAATGCAAATAACGAAAAAATAGAATTTGACATTTTTGTTGAAAAGAAACAAATTGATCTTTAGATTTTAGCGTAACTCTAAAACATCCAATCAATTTTAGCAAAAACTAAATGAACCCCACATAACATTTTTTTTTTTTTTTTTGCAATGATGCTTCAGTGATTTAGGACAAAAGCCATCGAAGGTTAATCAATTATCCGTTCACTGAAATTAGACATTCTCAACCAATTATTACGCCAGAATAACTCTTATTCCTATAACAATCAGTCATCATTAATTTCGTAAGGAAATAATTAACTAGCTTAACAATTCTCATAAATGTGACCCTTCATTTTAGACCCTAGAGTTCTACCCCAATGAGCTGACCAAAGGGAAAAACTGATTTGGGTAAAAACTAAAGTGATCCTATCCATTTCTGGAGTTCGCCTTGATAATGACCTAATGCACAATCCATCTAAAGGGAAACTCTCCCAGGGTGCCTCGAGGCCGTGCAATAAGATCTCACAGTGAAAACTAATGAAGGAGACTATAGGACATGTCTGTACACATTCCTCTCCCACTTACTATAAATACTCTCTCCATTCACCTTGATATTGACCCATGCAAACACCATCTGAAGGGAGAAGTTCCCAGAGCACCTCAAAGCCAAGCATGAGTCTCATGGCGTGAATATTAAAGGAGAAACATGAGAAAAAAAAAATCACGTATTGTATACATTTTTTTTCCTCCCACTTAATATTTTAATAACCTAGGTTTTATTAAACTTAGGAAAAATACGGCTAATTAGTTTTACTAAGTGATTGTTTAAGTTTGCCCAAAAGTAACACTTACTTTGGATAGTTAAACAATTTTTTTTTATTAATGTTCGTTAAACACTTTAACAAATCATAATCAACAATTGCATGTTTGTAACAAATATATCTAATTTACCTTTCAAAGTCAGTTCCCAGATAGGGGTGTTTCATTTATGTCAACTTAAATATCTCAGCCTAGACAAAACTAGCCTTAGACAAAAGGTCCTTTATAGATACTTGTGCTACAAATTTAATCTTTTATTAAAACCAATTTAATCCTATTAAATTGATTAAAAGATTAAACTAATTTCTAATCTCATTAGAAATTTGTGATCTTAGGTCTATGTGAATCATATTGTAAAATTATTTTAAAAATGATTTTACCTAAGTTTGCATGTAATTATGAATTATTGATTTAATTTCTAATTTCATTTAATTATAACTTTTATAAAATAAATGAAATAAATTAAAATCATACATTACATCGAATGACATATTTTATAAAATTATAACAATTATAAGATTATCTAAAGTAGTGTCATGCATCATGCAATTCCAATTTATTACTAATCATATATATAAGATAATGACACAATTAACAACATCCATCCAAACATACATCCATACAATATATTATAACACTTGTATTATAAATGATGCATGACTATGTTATTAATGCATGCAAGCATATAGTATAACACTTATATTATATGATGCATATGAAGGAACCCTGTGAAGGGATCATAAGCGAAAGCAGATCGTCCTAATTTCCAAAATTTTACAAATAGAATTTTACAGAGAAACAACAAAATTATGCATTTAATGAAAATAATACAGCATGCTATTAACAATTAACAGAAGAAGTAAAATAGGGTTCATAATCCTTACCTTTGAAGAAACCAATCTTCATGTGAAATCCTTCGAATACCAATTGGGCACAACCACAAAAATAACCTCGGTATTCTCTGGATGAGAATCTAGGAGGAGTGGTGCCCTGGCTAATTTGGTTTTTAGGAGGAAGGGGTTGAGAGAGGATGAGGAGGGAAGATTGGCTTCTTTCACATAACGTTTTTGTATCAAGAGAAAAACTCTGTATCCAATTTTCACAAAACTGCACAAAATGAGCAATAACCCCCACTTTCAAGTTTGAGAGAGTACAAGGTGGGGAGGGAGTTATAACTCCCTCCCATAATTAATTTTTCTAAAAGTTAAAAAAATAATTAATAAAAAATTTAGTGTATATATATGATAACTACCTTATCATATATATATAAACCTATAGTTTTCTTTCTCTCACCAATGACATTTAATGTAAATCACATTTACATTAAATTTAACAATATGAATCCAATTTATATAATTAATATTTCAATCATATTCGAATATTTGTTTTCTCTCATTAATATTATAATGTATCAAATATATTCTAGTAATTATATCATATATAATTAAAATTTAATTAATTATATCATATATAATTAATTCTTCAATTAATTTGAATAATTTAAATTAATCCAAAAACTGCTTCTCATTAAATTCCGTTGAGCTATTGAGGGACCTCATGGACCTATAGCTTGAAGCTCCAACAATACGTGAATAATTAATAAACTCTTTAAAAAAATTATTCATTATCTGTTGACTTACGGGCACGCTACTAAAAGACTGTCAGCTGCACTTTTTGTACTATAGATATATTTCTGTGTCTATTGAAATAAACCAATTAATAGTACGATGACCCTTCACAAATTGCTCATAAGTACAGCTAGGCCAAAATTACCGTTTTGCCCCTATAGTAACATCTAACTCCTTAAGTACCATTGATTCCTCTAATGAACAATAAATCATAGTCCAACTATGACTAAATCCCTCTTGGGCCAGGAGAGAGTGTGACGCCACATTGTTCAAGCTCCGAAATCAGCCATTAAGGGAGCAATTTATCTACTTACCCCGACATTAGGGAAGGA
>NC_052358.1:32489925-32563168 GCF_009727055.1 Benincasa hispida | reverse complement strand
TTTTATATATATATATATATATATATTATATCAAAATATAACATATAACTATAGTTTCTATATTGTATCAAATACAATATATAACCTATAGTTTTCTTTCTCTCACCAATGACATTTAATGTAAATCACATTTACATTAAATTTAACAATATGAATCCAATTTATATAATTAATATTCATCATATTCGAATATTTGTTTTCTCTCATTAATATTAAATGTATCAAATATATTCTAGTAATTATATCATATATAATTAAAATTTAATTAATTATATCATATATAATTAATTCTTCAATTAATTTGAATAATTTAAATTAATCCAAAAACTGCTTCTCATTAAATTCCGTTGAGCTATTGAGGGACCTCATGGACCTATAGCTTGAAGCTCCAACAATACGTGAATAATTAATTAAACTCTTTAAAAAAATTATTCATTATCTGTTGACTGACGGGCACGCTACTAAAGACTGTCAGCTGCACTTTTTGTACTATAGATATATTTCTGTGTCTATTGAATATAACCAATTAATAGTACGATGACCCTTCACAAATTGTCATAAGTACAGCTAGGCCAAAATTACCGTTTTGCCCCTATAGTAACATCTAACTCCTTAAGTACCATTGATTCCTCTAATGAACAATAAATCATAGTCCAACTATGACTAAATCCCTCTTGGGCCAGGAGAGAGTGTGACGCCACATTGTTCAAGCTCCGAAATCAGCCATTAAGGGAGCAATTTATCTACTTACCCCGACATTAGGGAAGGAGTGAATTCCCTCTTGTGTAGTTGTTTCCCAGCTCCCCAATCAGACGAATCCTCAAAATGGTAGGCATGTTGAGTCGATGATCTGGTCATTTCTTTCATACAAATAAAAGAACCGCCCTCATGGCAGTAGTTCACAACTCACTCAGGATTCAGATTATGTTACTTATGGTCATCCTGGTGAAATGTAAGTCTCTATTATGAATGACATTATTAATAAGACGAAACATTTCGTGGTCCGGTCTTATGTAAACTCCTTTGTATAGAATATCCCCGCTCACATGTCTCCACATGAATGACTAGGATCAGATCATTTTAGAACTTTATAACAATTGTAACATTTACAAGTGGGTCATACTCGTAATGTCACAAGGATAAGGTATCTAGCCTTATCCATCTACTACAGACCATTTAGGTTATCACTTAAACATGATCTACTCGTATGTCTCTACATACATGTTTAAGCTACAAGATAATCTTGGATGTTAGTTTATTGGTTTGTGGTTAATGCAACTAATTTTGATATAAAATCATATATATTTATTACATAAATAAAATGTTTGTACAATACAATTACAAACGATAGAACCCTACGAGATTTAGGCTATAAACCCTAACAGCATGAGCATGCTATAAAATTAAATCATGCAACTATATATTATAACATTTATAATATAAATGATGCATGAATATGCATAACCCATGGTGGGATTTTCAATATATGACATACATTATGACATATATAAAGTAATTAAACTATACATCATATGCATAATTTAAACTGCAATAATAGACCAGGATTGACACCTAAACAATTAATTAAATTAATATAACACATATTAATTTAGTTAATCAAAAGTATAACTATTACAAATTAATAGCCAAACCGGTTCGAAACAAGTGAACCGGGTCTTCACCGCACGAACCAAACTGCCCAACACCTGAACTGGAACCAAATCGCTTGAGTTTATCGAACACAAAACGAACCAATCGAGCATTGAACCAAACAAGACAAGAACCAATTTGTTATTTCCATCTCGGAGCATTGCAACGTTGTGCCTTGCAGTGCAACGCTATGGAAAGAAATAATCTTTCTTCCTCATCATAGCGTTTCAATGTTAGGGCATAACTTGCAACACTATGGTATAGTCTGCATTGTATAGTTGCGATCTCTTTCAAATTTCCTTCATTTTTGGCCTCAGTTTCTCTAGAAACTCATCAGAAATAGCATGAGCGACTCAAAAACAATAAATTACACTATATAGCATTTAATGCCCAAACAACGACCTTATAAATCAAATTTGTAAACATAAAGCTATAAACTAATTTAATCCTCTAAATCCTGTCTAAAACCTTCAAAAATTCATTCATCAACATGAAATTACAGAATGCAACCCAACCAAATTGTAATTAACTTCTAGAAATAAAAAAAAAAAAATTGGGATCGAAACCGTGCTCTGATATCAATATGAAGGAGCCGGTGCAAACTCCATAGCGAAGCAGAGATCGTTCCCAATTTTTGTTTTCACAAAACTTTAATTTACAGAATAAGAAAAAATTATGCATTAACAAAATATTACAGCATGCTTGGGAGGGAGTTAAGAAAGAAAAGACTTACCCTTGAGGAAATCATGGTCTTCACGAATTCCCTCGATCTGGATCACAAAAACTGTTTTGGATCTCAATCTTCCAAAAATGAAATCCCAAATGGCCACCACCAAAAATTGGAACCTCCTGTATTCTCCTTAGGAATTAAGAATTAGCAAAAGATGTGAGCTCTACTAAGTTCTTTGGGAAGAAGGAGAGGATTTGAGAGGAAGAAGAAGAAAACCCTTTTTTCTTCTCTGTGTGATCTTAGGGTGAAAAGCCAGAGAGAGATGCTTGTCTTATCAAGGAGTGAATTCCCTCTTGTGTAGTTGTGTTCCCAGCTCCCCAATCAGACGAATCCTCAAAATGGTAGGCATGTTGAGTCGATGATCTGGTCATTCTCTTCATACAAATAAAAGAACCGCCCTCATGGGCAGTAGTTCACAACTCACTCAGGATTCAGATTATGTTACTTATGGTCATCCTGGTGAAATGTAAGTCTCTATTATGAATGACATTATATAATAAGACGAAACATTTCGTGGTCCGGTCTTATGTAAACTCCTTTGTATAGAATATCCCCGCTCACATGTCTCCACATGAATGACTAGGATCAGATCATTTTAGAACTTTATAACAATTGTAACATTTACAAAGTGGGTCATACTCGTAATGTCACAAGGATAAGGTATCTAGCCTTATCCATCTACTACAGACCATTTAGGTTATCACTTAAACATGATCTACTCGTATGTCTCTACATACATGTTTAAGCTACAAGATAATCTTGGATGTTAGTTTATTGGTTTGTGGTTAATGCAACTAATTTTGATATAAAACATCATATATTTTATTACATAAATAAAATGTTTGTACAATACAATTACAAACGATAGAACCCTACGAGATTTAGGCTATAAACCCTAACAGCATGAGCATGCTATAAAATTAAATCATGCAACTATATATTATAACATTTATAATATAAATGATGCATGAATATGCATAACCCATGGTGGGATTTTCAATATATGACATACATTATGACATATATAAAGTAATTAAACTATACATCATATGCATAATTTAAACTGCAATAATAGACCAGGATTGGACACCTAAACAATTAATTAAATTAATATAACACATATTAATTTAGTTAATCAAAAGTATAACTATTACAAATTAATAGCCAAACCGGTTCGAAACAAGTGAACCGGGTCTTCAACCGCACGAACCAAACTGCCCAACACCTGAACTGGAACCAAATCGCTTGAGTTTATCGAACCACAAACGAACCAATCGAGCATTGAACCAAACAAGACAAGAACCAATTTGTTATTTCCATCTCGGAGCATTGCAACGTTGTGCCTTGCAGTGCAACGCTATGGAAAGAATAAATCTTTCTTCCTCATCATAGCGTTTCAATGTTAGGGCATAACTTGCAACACTATGGTATAGTCTGCATTGTATAGTTGCGATCTCTTTCAAATTTCCTTCATTTTTGGCCTCAGTTTCTCTAGAAACTCATCAGAAATAGCATGAGCGACTCAAAAACAATAAATTACACTATATAGCATTTAATGCCCAAACAACGAGCCCTTATAAATCAAATTTGTAAACATAAAGCTATAAAACTAAAGTGTAATCCTAAAATGTCCAAAAGTGCAAACCATTCAAAAATTCATTCATCAACATGAAAAATTTTACAGAATGCAACCCAACCAAATTGTAATTAACTTCTAGAAATAAAAAAAAAAAAATTGGGATCGAAACCGTGCTCTGATATCAATTGAAGGAGCCGGTGCAAACTCCATAGCGGAAGCAGAGATCGTTCCCAATTTTTGTTTTCACAAAACTTTAATTTACAGAATAAGAAAAAATTATGCATTAACAAAATATTACAGCATGCTTGGGAGGGAGTTAAGAAAGAAAAGACTTACCCTTGAGGAAATCATGGTCTTCACGAATTCCCTCGATCTGGATCACAAAAACTTTGTTTTGGATCTCAATCTTCCAAAAATGAAATCCCAAATGGCCACCACCAAAAATTGGAACCTCCTGTATTCTCCTTAGGAATTAAGAATTAGCAAAAGATGTGAGCTCTACTAAGTTCTTTGGGAAGAAGGAGAGGATTTGAGAGGAAGAAGAAGAAAACCCTTTTTTCTTCTCTGTGTGATCTTAGGGTGAAAAGCCAGAGAGAGATGCTTGTTTTCTTCTTTCTCTAAGTAAAATTGTAAGCAAGAAGAACCAACCTCTCATAACCCCCTCAACACTACCAATGATGTAGAGGAAAAGTAGGGAGGAAGTTATTTTCATAACTCCCTCATTTAATTTAATTCATAATTAAATTAAATATAATATATAAATATATATAAATATAATAACTAGTTTATTATATATATATATATATATCAAATATAACATATAACCTATAGTTTTTATATTGTATCAAATACAATATAACCTATAGTTTGTATTTCTCTCAATTAATCATGATATTAAATATAAATCACATTTATACTAAATAATACGAATCTCATCCATATAACTAATATTTAAATCATATTCAAATATTTAATTCCTCTCAAAATAAATTTTATGGTACAATGTATCAAATACATTATATTAATTATATCATATATAATTAATTTAATTAATTATATCACATATTATTAATTTGATTAATTATATCACATATAATTAATTTCTTCAATTATTTTGAAAAAATCAAATTAATCCAAAATTAATTCTCAATAATCCCTGTTGAGCTACAAAGGGGACCTTATGGACATTTAGATTGAAACTTCAATGGTATTTGGATAATTAATTAAACTCTTTAATTAAATTACCTAACATCCATTAACTATTGGTCACTCCACTATAGACCGACAGTTGCACTCTTTGTACTACAGATATATTTCTGTGTCCATTGGATATAACTAGTCAACAATATGATGACCTTACACAAATTGCTCGTAAGTACAATTGGGCCAAAATTACCATTTTGCCACTATAGTTACATCTAACTTCTTAAGTACCATTGGTCCCTCTAATGAACAATAAGTCATACTCCAACTATGACTACGTCCCTATCGAGCCAAGAAAGGGTGTGGCCACATTGTTCAAGCCTTGAATCGGCCTTTAAGGAGCAATTTATCTACTTATCCCGACATCAGGGAATGAGTGAATTCCGTTTTGTGTATCTTTGTTCCCAACTCTCCAATCAGATGAATCTCCAAAATGGTAGGCATATTGAGTTGGCAATCTGGTCTTCTCACCCATACAAATCAAAAGATCGCCTTCATAGATAGAGTTCACAACTCACTAAGGATTTAGGTTATGATAACGGGCAGAAATACACGTTATCATAGCGCTAAGTTCTTAAACAATGTTGGATTGCGTTGATGAAAAAATGATAAATTGTGTTCATTAAGCATAAAATCTATAATATTACGGTCGCATGCGTCAGCGCATTGGAACTATTGATTTTTGTATTTTTTATGCAGAATATGCGTTAACGTATTGCAGAGATTGTGATCATAGGAATTCATCGGTCGAGTGCAACTTCACCGCAAGACTTTGCGTTGATCGCGCTCACAAATATTCACCCAAGAAGAATCACCGCAACAAGGTGGGCGCATCCGAACGAAAGGACACTTAAGATCGATGGCACAGAAAGCTGACAGCAGTCGGATCCAAATTAAGTTGATAGTCGATAACGGTCACAAAGTACATCCGACTTTATCGATGAAAATTACTATACTTGCATTGTTATTCTGTACTTCATCTTTTATCTATTCAATGGAAGTTATATTTCTACATCTGCTCATTCTCTTAATACGCATGAGTAGCTAAGCTAGTTAAATGGGTTGAGAGGAACTAAGCTAACATGATTTAGGAAGTTCATTGCTTGCGATTGTCTTATTTTATGCTGTGCGAAACATCCCTTTAGAGTTGCTCGAGAGAGAATCTAAAGAAAGAACCTAATGTTTTGACAGAGCTAGGTTAGAATCTGACTTGAAAGCAAGATTAGGCCTGCATAAACAAGAAATAGGGACTTAGAGATAAGCTCTGTTGTCAACTTGCATCGCATGCATCCTAGGAATAAGAATGATATTATACGGTCGCATATTTGTGTGAATGTCATATTGTCATTGGAAAAATAGAAATAGAGGTTTATGTGTAAGCCCTGTAGACTTATCGTATATTTATCGCATGCGTTCTAGCCTTAGAAGCTATGGCATTCACGCCGAGAGGTGGTTTACTATTGTATACATGTTGCATGATCGCAAGGCATGAACGCAACCTAGGGAGTGTTAGCCAAAACCCTTCTCAACCCGTTCATCGAATATTCATCATATTTTCCATTGCCAACTCTTGTTGAACTTTGCCGCATTTATTATTATTTTTATCAACATAACAACTAACCAACCACTTCATTTATTTACCCGGTTACTGCAAAGTTTTCATAAGAAAATTATCAATGCAAACTATTTTCACAAGTCTCTGTGATCGACCCTGGACTTACCAGAAGATTTAGGGGAATTTACACTTGAATTCTGCTGGTGAATTCCACTGGGGAAACTTGAGTGCACAATTCCACCAACGCATTTCATCCATATTTCCATTTAAAAAAATAACGCATCAGTCATGTCACCTATGGTCATCCTGGTGAAATGTAAGTCTATATTATTAACAATGTTATATAATGAGACTAGTCATTTCGTGGTCTGGTCTTATATAAACTCTTTGTATAGGATATCCCCGCTCACATGTCTCTACATGAATAATCAGGATCAAATCATTTGTAGCACTTTATAACACTTCTAACATCTATAAAGTGGGTCCTATCCGTACAGGATATGGTACCCAGTCTTATCCATCTACTACAAATCGTTTAGGTTATCATTTAAACATAATCCATTCGTATGTCTCTATACGTACATGTTTAAACTAAATAAAATAACCTAGGATCTTAGTTTATTAAATTGAGTGTATGCACATAAAATAACAATTATTTTATTAATAACAATTTGTTTATACAATGTTTACAAACTACGAGAATACTAAAGAAATTTAAGACACCAATCCCAATAGTACTTGTCTTCAAAAGCCCTCTTGAACTCTTCCCATGACATAGCATTAGTACCATTCCTCCTATAGTCTAAAACTTTCCATCACTTCTATGCCCTATTCTGGAGGAAGAACATGTTGGGTTTTGCGTCCTAAGACTCGTGGTTTGTAAACAATAAAACTTATTCTGAAAATTCAATAAATTGTTATTGAACATATGAATTGCTTCGTTTTAGAAATAAATCCAATAAATTAAAGATTCATGACTATTACATGGGTACTTGAACTTTATGTGGAGACATAAAAGTGGATCATGTTCGAGTAAATAGTCAAAATAGTCTATGGTATATGAATAAGGTTGGATGTCTTATTCTAGTAACACTATTGGATGCAACCCACTTTGTAGTTGTTACAAGGAGTTGTAAAATGCTATAGACAAAGTGATCCTTATTTGTATATGTAATGACATGAGAAGTGGGGGCGTCCTGTGCAATGAATTTACACAAGATCGGACCATGAAATAACTTTACTATTTAAGATTGACTATTTCAAAGCGATGACCTAGGTACTTAACCTGAATCCTGAGCTAATTATGAACTCCTGTTTATTTGAGATTATACTTAGATTTGCATAGCTCAACAACACCAACTTAATAAACCTTATTTCAGGGGTAAGATTGGGTAGAGATAGCTGGGGACATAGGGTGCAAGATGAAGTCCACTCTTACTCGCTTTTAGGGATAGTAGAGATATTGTTCCCTTAAGTGCTGACTCTAGATCTTGAACAAGGGGCCTATCCTCTCATTGGCCTGAGAGAGATTCGATTTGATGATTGGATCGCAAACCAATTGTTCATCAGAGGATCAGGGAACTTAAGGAACAAGAGGTAATCTCGAGGGTAAAACAGCCATTTGACCAGTCGTTATTACGAACAACCTGTGAAAGATTAACTTATTAATCATGGTTGCATCTAGTGGACATAATATAACTACAGTGGGGGGAGTGCAACTCTGGGCTTTATTGGAGTGGCCAAGTAGTTAACGAATGAGGGTTAATTTGGTATAAAGAGTTTAATCTATTAATCTCGGATCGTTGGAGCTCATGATCTGTAGGTCCACGAGGTCCCCCTACTAACTCAAAAATGGATTAGTCTTAGAGTAGTGTGATAAGTTAATTTGAAATGTTCGAATTAGAATTAAGGGAATTAGTAATTATATGTGATATAATTAAGCGTTTAATTTTGAAATTAAACGAAATTGGAGAATCAATTATATATTTAAATATGATTTAAATATTAAATTCATGAATGATTCACGATAGTGGAATTGGGAAAAAAAGTTAATTTAATATTTGATATTAAATTAATTAGAATTAATTAAATTGTTTAATTAACTATTTATTATTAATTTTATTAGATAAATTAATTTTTGAATTAATTTTGTAAAATTAATAAAATTTCATTTTTGGGAAGAAAATTAATTTTGGAATTAATTTGAAATCAAAAAATGAAAATGAAAAAAATCCCAAAAGTGGGATTTTTCCATTTTCTAAGCAAGAAGCTCACTCATTTTCCATTTCCAAATTCAATCAATCTTCCAAGCATGAGCTGCAAGACATGTAGTAAAGGTGTTTGTATGATAGTGATGCAATAAATAGAGAAGATTGGACTAAGAAATGAGAGAGACAATCGTTGAATTGAATAGAAAAGCTGAAGAAATTGTTTTTCAATTTTTCTGCTAAAACCAGTGACCTCCTCTCCATATTCCCTTAATCCAAGCTTATTTTGAGTCTCACAACTCAATCCAAAGCACCAAGAGGATAGTTGGGAAGACCTTGACGTGGTTCACTATTGGGTTTTATGTCCTAAAAACTCGCAGTTTGTAAAATAATAAACTTTTCTATAATCAATATACTTGTTATTGATTTTCATAAATTGTACGAAAGTCTAATCTAATAAACTAAGATCCATGACTATTGTATGAGTACTTGAACTTTATGTGGAGACATAAGAGTGAATCAGGTTCGAGTAAATAGTCAAAATGATCTATGGTACATGAATGAGGTTGGGTACCTTATTCTGGTAATACCATTGGATGCAGCCTACTCTGTAGTTGTTACAAAGAGTTGTAAAGTGTTACATACGATGTGATCCTAATTCGTACATGTTATGGCATGAGAAGTAGAGGCGTCCTATGCAATGAGTTTACATAAGATCAAGACCAAGAAATAAGTAACACTTACTTTATAATGTTGTTTACTGTTTAAGACTGACTATTTCACCTAGATAACCTAGGTAACTCGATCTTAATCCTGAGCTAACTATGAACTCCTGTTTATTCGGGATTTCCCTTAGATTTTCATAGTTGAGGGTTGGCTCAACAGCGCCGGCTCAATAAGATTCTCATTTCAAGGGTAAGAGTGGATAGATAGCTGGGGACATAGGGTGCAAGACGAAGTTCACACCTACCCGATTTAGGGATAGGAGAAAGGTTGTTCTCTAAAGTACTGAATCCAAGTCTTAAACAAGGGGCTCCACTTTCTCACTAGGCTGAGAGAGTTTGGTTTAGTGATTGTATCACAAACCAGTTGTTCATTAGAGAATCAGTAGAGAGTTGAGGAATAAGACGTAATCTCGGGGGTAAAACAGATATTTGACCCAGCCGTTATTACAAACAACCTGTGAAGGGTCGACTTGCTGATTATGGTTAAATCATGTGGATATAATATATCTTCAGTGAGGGGAGTGCAACTATGGGCTTTAGTGGAGTGACCCATAAGTTAACGAATGGGGATTGATTTGGTCTAATGAGTTCAGCCAATTAATCTCGGATCGTTGGAGCCCATGATCTATAGGTCCGCCAGGTCGCCCTACTAGCTCATAACGGACTAGCTCCAGAATAACATGATAAGTTAATTTGAAACGTTCAAATTAGAATTAAGGGAATTAGTAATTATATGAGATATAATTATATGTTTAATTTTAGAATTAAACGGAATAGCTGAATTTATATATTTAAATATGATTTAAATATATAAAGATAGATGTGTGTTAAAATTAATTTAATATTTGATATTAAATTAATTAAGTTTTATTTAATAATTAATTTATGAAATTAATTAATTTTTTCATTTTTAAAAAAATCAAAATAGATTTTATAAAATAAAATTTTGATTTTAGATAAAATTGGAAAAGTAAAAACCAAAAACACACAAAATAGAAAAAAAGAGTTTTTCCATTATCCATCACCTAAGTAGCTCAGACACGAAGCAATACCTTGGCCTTGTCTTCTCCAAGCATGAGCTGCAACTCATGCAAATCTTCTCTTTGCATGTTGGTCTTCAATATAATGAAGAGATTGGAGTGAAAATCGGACATACAATCTATAGAGTTTTTGAGAGAAAAACTGGTTTAAAGAAAGAGCTTTTCAGCTGATTTTCTGCAGTGAGCATTTCTCCTTCTACCCTTGATTCAAGCTTGTTTTGAGTCCCACAACTCAATCTAGAGCACCATGAGAATAGTGAGAAAAATCTTGAAGTGGTCTACAACAAGATTTGGAGAAGATAGTAGCTGGTGAAGAAGTTTTGAAGAAGTTCTATAAGAGGTATGTCTTAAAACTCACTTTTTTCTGCAAAAACATGCTTTATATTTTTCCAAAATTAGTGAATTTGAGTGCTTAGAGGATCCTTGTGCTTCCGCTGCTATTGATACAATCCTACAATTGGTATCAGATCAAGGTTAAGTATTCAATTTGGTTTAATTTTGGTTTGGTGTGTGTTTTATATGAGAAATATGAAACTGGTGCACTTATACGGTTTTATGAGTTTTGGCTGTTTAATTCTCTTTAATTTCTCATTTAAATTTATAATTGGCTCTTGCTTGATGAGCTTTAATATGTTCCCAAGAATCTGTAATTTATTTAGAGTCATTAGAGTTGAAATTAAGCTGTGAATCGAAGAAACAAGCGAAGAGGCCGAGCTGTTCCAGTTTTTCAGCTTCTTATCAGAATTGTTGTTGAGGTTCCAGTTGTTAAACGATCATCTAGCTCCAGATGCTATACGATGTGAAGAAAAACTAGACGATCGTATAGCAATGGGCGTTGGTCGTTGTGATGTTGAACGCTAGACGATCGTGTACCTGCAAGAGCTAAACGATGCGTTCAATTTGCTATACGATAGCATTAAGCGATCGTTTACCTTTGGTGTGGGAACTAAACGATACGTTGAATTTACTATATGATGGTACTATGCGATCGTTTAGCAATGATGCACACTAAGCGATGCGATGAAGTGCTACACGATAGCACTGAGCGATCGTTTAGATGCGAAGCTAAGCGATCATGTAGACGAAGTGCTAAGCGATGCGTTGAAGTTTCTATGCGATGGAACTAAACAATCGCTTACCTACGATGCTGAACGACGCGATGATGTTCTATACGATGGAGCTAAGTGATCGTTTAGCAATGACGGATACTAAATAATGATATGAAGCGCTAGACGATGGTGTTAAGTGATCATTTGGTTCTATGCGATAGAACTAAGCGATAGTTATGCAATAGCTATATGATAGCTAATTGATAGCTATGTGATGGAGTTTAAGCGATCGTGTAGTTCTATACGATAGAGCTAAGCAATCATTGAGCTTCGGTAGACACTAAGAGATCGTGTAGCTTTATGCGATAAAGCTAAACGATCATTTAGTTCGTGTAGTACTTCCACAACACAAGGCGATGGAGCAAGACGATAATCTTTAGCGCTATACGATTGGCCTTTGCAAGATTTTGAGTTGGACCGAGAGTAGTCGGTTCGACCTGTTTTCTCAAGATCCAGTTTGGTTCGGCTTTAAAAATGTTTTGGCTGGTCCGGTTAAGACTTTGATGGTCCGGTTAAGACTTATCCAGTCCGGTTCAAGATGTTTAGGTTTGGTTTGGAGCAGTTCGAGTGGTTCAAAGGCAGTTTTGAAGCTGCTTGTAATAGTTAGGCTTCTATTTGCTTGTTTTTGCCAAAACTAAAACCATATCAGTCTGTGTTTAATTATTTATGCATTTCATGTATGTTATAATTAAATAAATCTTGTATATGCATATAGTATGCCATTTAGATTTAAAATCCCACCATAGGAAGCATGGTACATGCATTGAAAGTATGTTATAATTGTTATAATATATAGTATGCATGTTAGGGTTTCCTGTATTTAATATAAATGTTATATTAAATGTTGAATGGCTCATGTATATTATGGATGTATATAAGTTGTTATAAAATTGGGTTAGACATTTAAAATCCATAAACAATAACTGCATGCTCACATAGGTTGACTACCTATTTTAATTGTTAAAACTTATCAAATCAAGGTTACAAACTCAATCGGTATATAATCCTGTCTAAGGCTGGTGGTACTGAAGTTGACGAGTTATGGAACACCTCCTACCTGGGGATTATGGCCGAATAATTGAGCGTTGGTAATCGGTTTTATGAGCATACGTGAGTGATATGAGGTAATAAAATGGTTTATCACCTAGACATCATAGGTTAAAATCCAATTATAAGAGTTATACTTGGATAAACCACATAGACTTAGGGTTGTTTTATTAGCCGAAAAAAATCTAAGTATAAATCTACCCAAAATAGAATACTTCAGTGGCAGTTTAATAACTTCTATATGATAGGATTATTAGAAAACTTCAGTGGGAGATTAATAACATATACGATACGTTATTTTTAGATCTCACGTCTCTAAGAGTTCACAATCCAGATTTAAGCGGTACTTCGTGTCACCTGGAAGTGACCTCCATTCAGAAAGTATTTTTTAGCTTAAATCTAGATTTCGGTGAATAAGAGGAAGTTGTTCAAATATAAGTATATTATATGATATATAGATTTCAACTGCCATGTCTCCACATAGTTTACACCGTGAGATTCATATGACTCGTCGTGTCACTCTAGAAGTGGCCTCCATTTGGAAAGTGTTTTGTATGAGTCAATATAAAGGTAAATGGAGGAAGTAATTCATAGTAAGTGGGTGAAGGATATGTGTCAATATATCCTACGGTCTTCTCCATTAGTCTGAACCATGAGATTCTTGTGTTGCGCCTACTGGTTAGCTTTATGTGGCTCTTTGCTAGTCGTTTAGCGGCAGCTATCCCTACGGAGGGTTGTAATGTAGCATAGGATTCAGAACAACCCAGGCTTCAGTAAAATGAATAGGATTTTATAGTTCCATCTTGGATATTGTCTTCTATTTTGGAGGCATGTTCATACCGTTCTATAAGATCTTAAAATGGCGGGTCACACTTACAAGAATTACTAAGTTTTTAGTAAAGATCTTGATCGAAAACGATAACTGAACGACTATAGGAATAAGAGTTATTCTGGGGATAGTGTATAGTCAAAATTGTTTGTTTTAGTGAAGGAGTATCTGACTGCCCCACGGTAGCACATATTCTAACTCACTAAAATATCGTTGCAAATAAATAATGATTATGGGTACATTTTTACTTTTTGCTAAATTTTGATTTTGGATTTAGTTACAATTTACTAATTAGAATTTGTTTGAATTTTATTAGCATGTTGAATTCTAGAATACACGCTTCCGATGTACATAATACTAAAATCAAATCAACAAACAAATTACTAGCGGTTCATTATACCAAAAGAGTTTTAACAAAGGATTGTTCTCTATCTCCCAACTCATATGAAATTATGAATTATATAGATGGGAATGTTGAATTCGAACAACAAGATAAATATGATTTACTTGTTATCGAAGTATGTTTAGTGGAAAACGATAAAATCTGGATAATTGATTCAGAGACCGCTAATCATGTATGTACTATCTCACAAGAAACAAGTTCTTGGAGATCTTTTCAGCCAAAGCAGTGGGATATATGAAGCTATTTATAGGAGATAAGTACATTTGTTTGAAAAATGTATATTACATTCCTTCTATGAAAAGGAATCTAATATCTGTTTCCTATTTGCTAGAACAAAATTATAAAGTTTATTTCGACAATATTGAAGTGTTCATCAAAATGGGAAATAAACAAATTTCCTTTGCAAAATTAGAAAATAACTTGTACATGTTAAAACCAACTGAGATCAAAGCTGCTTTGAACATAGAGATGTTTAAAACTGCTGGGACTCATAAGAAAAGGAAGATTTCTCCAAATGTCTATCTTTGGCACTTGAAACTGGGTCACATAAATCTCAACAGGATTGATAGATTAGTTAAGAACAATCTTTTAAACAAGTTGGAAGACAGTTCATTACCATCATGTGAGCCCTATCTTGAGGGTAAAATGACAAAAAGATCTTTTTTTGGAAAAGAGCTTAGAGCCAAAGAACCCCTAGAGCTGATTCATTCAGACCTTTGTGTGCCTCTAAATGTTAAAGTAAGAGGAGGGTTTGAATATTTCATCAATTTTATAGATGATTATTCAAGGTATGGGTATATTTACCTAATGTACCAAAAGTCCAAAACTTTTGAAAAGTTCAAAGAGTATAAGGCTGAGGATGAGAACCAATTAGGTAAAAAGTTTAAAACACTTCAATCGGATCAAGGTGGTGAGTATATGGACATAGAATTCCATAACTATTTGATAGAACATGGAATTAGTTTCAACTCACAGCCCCTGGCACACCACAGTAGAACGGTGTAGTAGAAAGGAGAAACAGAAGCTTGTTGGACATGGTTCGTTCCATGAATCCAATAGCGTCGGCTCAATAAGACTCCCATTTCAGGGGTAAGACTGGATAGATAGCTGGGGACATAGGGTGCAAGACGAAGTTCACACCTACCCGATTTAGGGATAGCAGAAAGGTCGTTCTTTCAAGTACTAAATCCAAGGCTTAAAAAAGGGGCCCCACCCTCTCACTAGGCTGAGAGAATTTGGTTTAGTGATTGGATCACAAACCAGTTGTTCATTAGAGGATCAGTAGGGATTTCAGAAATAAACGTAATCTTTGGGGTAAAACAGATATTTGACCCAGTCGTTATTACGAACAACCTGCAAAGGGTCAACGTGCTGAATATGGTTAAATCATGTGGACATAATATATCTACAGTGAAGGAAATGCAACTATGGGCTTTAGTGGAGTGACCCATTAGTTAACGAATGAGGATTAATTTGGTCTAATGAGTTTAGTCAATTAATCTCAGATCGTTGGAGCCCATGATCTGTAAGTCCACGAGGTCCCCTACTAGCTCGTAACGGACTAGCTCTAAAATAGCGTGATATGTTAATTTGAAATATTCAAATTAGAATTAAGGGAATTAGTAATTATATGAGATATAATTATTGTTTAATTTTAGAATTAAATGAAATAGGATAATTTGAATATTTAAATATGGTTTAAATATATAAAGACGGATATGTGTTAAAATTAATTTAATATTTGATACGAAATTAATTAATTTTTTCATTTTAAAAAAATCAAAATAGATTTTATAAAATCAAATTTTGATTTTAGATAAAATTGGAAAAGTAAAAACCAAAAACACAACAAATGGAAAAAAGGGTTTTTCCATAACCTAAGTAGCTCTGAAGCAATATCTTGGCCTTGTCTTCTCCAAGCATGAGCTGCAACTCATGCAACTCTTCTCTTTGCATGTTGATCTTCAATATAATGAAGAGATTGGAGTGAAAATTGAACATGCAATCTATAGAGTTTTTTAGAGAAAAACTGGTTTGAAGAAAGGGTGCTTCAGCTGATTTTCTACAATGAGCATTTATCCTTCTACCATTGATTCAAGCTTGTTTTGAGTCCCACAACTCAATCTAGAGCACCATGAGAATAGTGGGGAAGATCTTAAGGTTGTCTACAACAAGATTTGGAGAAGATAACAACTAGTGAAGGAGCTTTGAAGAAGTTCTACAAGAGGTATGTCTTGAAACTCACCTTTTTCTGCAAAATCATGCTTTATATTTTGCCAAAATTAGTGAATTTGAGTGCTTAAATGATCCTTATGCTTCCACTGCTATTGATACAATCTTATAAAGCTTAATTGAAGAGGAATTGCAACTAAAATTCGAGATTCAAGTGTTTCTTCAAAGGTATGACATGTAACCCTCTTATTAGTTTATGAGCATGCTTAATTCAAAGCCAAAATTAATGAATTAGAATGCTTAATGATTCGCTTTTCTTCCGTTGTATGTTTTCTAACTCAAACAATTGGTATCAGAGCATCATTTAAGCATTCAATTTGGTTTAATTTTGGCTTGGTGGGTGTTTTTTTCATGAGATATATGAAAATGGTGCACTAATGTGGTTTTCTGAAATTTGGCATTAAAATTCTCTTTGATTCCTTTGTTAAATTTGTAATTGGCTCTTGATTGATGAGCTTATATGTGTACTCAAGAGTCTGTAATTTATTTTGAGTTATTAGAGTTGAAATTAAGATGTAATTGAAGAAAGAAGTAAAGAAGGTTGAGCTGCAAAATTCGAATGTTGAGCTTCTGTTCAGGCATCGTTGCAACACTGCCCTCTAGCGTTGCAACACTACTCATGTTGCTAGCGACAAGTGTGGTTTGAGAAGTGAGCAGCGAGTTTGAACCGAGTGAGTAGCGAGCAGCGAGATCTGAATAGGCAATGAGCAAGAGCTAGCGAGAGCGGTCAATTCAATCGATTTGCCTCAGGTCCTGTCCGGTTCGGCGTGAGGTTTTATGACTGGTTTATTACCTAGATATCAAAACATAAACATTATACTTGGATAAACACCTAGACTTAGGTTGTTTAATTACCTGGAACAAGCCTAAGAAAATGTATACCCAATCTAAAGTGAGAACACTTCAGTGGGAGTTTAATAACATATATGATATGCTATTAGAACACTTCAATGAAAGTAAAAATAATGTATATGATATGTTAGAACGCTTCAGTGGGAGATTAATAAACATATATGATATGATTATTTTTTAGCTCTCATGTCCCTAAGAGTTCACGATCGAAATTCATGTTTCACTTCATGTTACCATGGGAATGACCTCCAATAGGAAAGTGTTTACATGAATCGAGATTTTGGTGAATAGGAGAAGTTTTCCACCATAAAATCAAATGTGATGATTTGATTTTAATTCTAATGTCCCAAGATGTTCACATTGTGAGGTTCATGTGGCACTTCGTATCACCTTGGGAGTGACCTCCATTCGAAAAGTGTTTGCATGAATCAATATCAAGGTGCATAAAGGGAAGTTGTTCAATGAGAAGTCAAATATACGATATATTGATTTTAATTCTCACGTCCCTAGAAAATTCCAACTGGTAGATCCGTGCAACACTTCGTGTCACCCTAGGAGTGACTCCCATTTGGAAAGTGTTTGTCATGAGGTCAAGATCAAAGTGAATGAGGGAAGTAGTTCATAGTAAGTGGGTGAAGGATATGTGTCAACGTATCCTGTGGCCTCTTCTATTGGTTTGGACCGTGAGATTCCTATGTTGCATCTACTTGTCATCTTTAAGTCGGCCTTGCTAGTCGTTTAACGACGACTATCCCCTAGGAGGTTTTAACATAAGATTCGGAAAAACTCAAACTCTAGACATGGATAGGATTTGTAAAGTCGTTTCAACTTTGACTTTCCAATTCGGGAGCATCGTTGGGGCCGATTTCTGAGGTTTGAAAACAGAGGATTACATTCACAGAATTACTAAAGTGTTAGTAATTTTTGACAAAAAACGGTAGCTAAATGACTATCAAAATATGAGTTATTCTGGGGATAGTATTTAGTCAAGAATGTCCTGCTGCAGTATCTTTGTGAAAATAATCTTTGGTACATTATTATTTTGCTAAAACTTGATTGGGATTAAAAAGTAATTCCCTGATAAAATTTGTTCATATTTTTCAGAATGACGAGTTCATTAGTACAATTATTGGTATCTAATAAACTAATTGGGGATAATTATGCCACCTAGAAAACAAACCTGAATATTATACTGGTGATAGATGATCTAATGTTCGTTTTAACAGAGGTATGTCCTCCTATTCCTAACTCAAACACAAATCAAAATGTTCTGGATTTATACGACATATGGATTAAGGCTAATGACAAAGCCCGTGTCTATATTCTTGCCAGCATATCTGATGTCTTGAAAAAGAAACATGAGAGTATGGAAACTTCTAAAGAGATTATGGAATCTCTCTGTGGGATGTTTGGACAATCGTCCTTCTCTCTGAGGCATGATGCTATCAAATATGTTTACAACTGTAGTATAAAAGAAGAGACCTCTATTAGAGAATATGTCCTGGACATGATGGTCCATTTCAATATTGCAGAAGTAAATGGGGTAGTTGTTGACAAGAAAAGTCGAGTTGGTTTTATTCTAGAATCTCTTCCAAAGAGTTTTCTATAGTTCATGAATAAATTAGAATATAACTTGACTACTTTTCTAAATGAGCTACAGGCTTACTACAGGAAATTAGACATCAAATATTCGACAACTAAAATCCCTTGGATGCAATATGTGATGCATGTTCTTAAGGTATGTGTTGATAGTCATGCGTCGATGGCCATGCATTGGAATGATAATGCGTTAACGAATGTATGCGATGACCATGCATCCTGTCACAAGTTTTCTTGCATTCACGCCAAGTATAACACGAACGCAAGTTTCTCGGGTGATCCGAGATCGAACACGGGGACTTGTAGCTGGCTGAATGTGGTAATGTGCATGTGGCGGTTAAATAAAAGAATGTTGGACGGGTTGCTAAGCTAATCCTACTCCTAACTAATAGACAACGCAATGAGAATATGCATGAGAGGCAGAGACACAACTACTCTTGACATGAAACAAATGAATGGTAAAATAGATAAAATGTGGAGATGATTTCATTGCAACCCTTAAGAGTGACCGCAAGGGCAACCTTAGTCAATGCAAGCCATGCAATCATGCTACACACACTTGAGCCTAACTCTAGGACGTATGCGGTGTATTTGCGATATTGCCGAGAAGCCTTATTACTGCCTAAACTCTATAACCTGCTCACTAGCTCTCACCACATGAGCGTGAATAGCCGCATAACACCTTATCACTACTTCCTGGACGCATGTAATATCCTATCCTTAGGGTGCATACACCGTGTGAGAGCAAAACGAAGCTTATCCTTAAGTTCCCATTCTTGCCTATGCATTCCAATCCGCTCCTTCGAGTCTTAGATTTGGGTTTTAGACTACTCTCCCAAGTAAGCCTAAATGATGAGTGAAGCGCTCATAGGACAAGGTATATCGACAGACTTTGTTGACCTAAGATTGTTCCTATCTCTAATTGAACAATACATATCATTGTTTTAATGCGATCTAACCATTTACCCTCCCGGCAGTCGGTTGTTGCTAACTTTACTCATAGACAAGCATTGCGTTGGCCTCTATATAGGCATTGCCATATCTTCACAACTATGTGTCTTTAACCGAAGCATGGTATGCCTATTTTAGAGTCGTCCTTGCTTTGCTAACCGTATTAGGCATATGAATCTCAACAAGCTTTCTTCTTACTGTACTATATGCTGGAATTTTTCTAAGCAAAGCCAGCGGTGGGGAAAGACTCACTTCGTCCCTCACACACTCACCCAACACCACACCTCTCGGTGGTTTTGCTACATTGCTTCATATCTCTGATTCCACATGACTAAGTATGCGAATACTCAAGCATATATCTCATAAGTGGGACACTTACAAGAATTTGGGCTTAATAGTTCGGTTGGAAAAAGTGAAATCGAATGTATAATACTCGTTTTGTTTTTTTAAAAAAAAATGGATTTCTTCAATGTCGGTTTTTAAACCGACATTGTTAGGGGTACCTTAATGTCGATTTGTTAAACCGACAATTAAAGAACCCGCCTTCACTTTTTCCTCTAACTATTCTATTTCCCCCCCCCCCCTTTTTTTTTTCATTTCCCTCTTTTTTTCTCAAGATGCTTCTTCCAAGCCCCCGTGAATTCATTTTTTTCCAAGACATTAAAGACACTTCCGAAAAACGCTTCCCCTTCCCGGAAAACCCACATTCTTCCAAGCCCTAGCCCATCTTGCCTTCTTATTTTCCTTAGTCTCACTTCCCTATCCCTCCCCGTTCTTGTGAGGCCTATTTCGGCAATGGCTTCACCCATCACTACCAGGACTACCTTATCTTCCGAGATCGCTCCTAGCGATGGTTTCCAATCGGCAGCTAGTTTCACCGCTGAAATCGGATGTATAATGGATTTTGAAGGCTTCAGGCACATTCACAGTGAATTCATTTTGTATCAAAGGTCGTTTCCTCCTCTTTATGAAAAGATTTGTTTGCTGATTTGTGGAAATCAAAGTCTAATTCTTTCTTTTCTTTCCATTTTTACAAGTCCCCGTGTTAGGAGTTTGGCATGTGTGTTTTTTTGAAATGGCTGTGATCTTTTTGGAATTGGAATTGTTGATCATATAAGAGATACTTCTATACTCGTACATTGAGTCTCATCATAATTCTTCACTAATTTAATGAGTTTCCTTTCTTCATGTTCTTTTTCTTAATTTTTATTTTTTGCTTGTAGGTTCATTTTGTCAAATTATGTTGCTTTTTTCAAGATATTAGTTCCATATGAACATATGATTACTATTGCTTACCTTAGAAATTTATCTTTTTGCATTTATCTATGTTTTTTTTTGTTTTTTTAATGTAAGGTTTAAAGCTGAAAGGATTGCTTAAAAATCAAACAAGTTTTACGCCATCAGATATGTTCCCTTCTCATGACATCACTTCATACAAATGCGGAGGTAATTAATTTGGACAATTTGTTTAATAAATCTTTAAATTTGATGGCCATTCTTATTGAGATCTTGGTAATGATTGGCTTCCTTTTGCCCCATTCCCATGTCATTTTAGCTTGAAGGGGAAACTGGGGAGCCTTATTTTCGACGTCTGGTCTTGCGGTCAGTTGCCCATATAATCAGACTATATAGTACATCCCTCATCACTAAATGTGAGGTCTGTTCTATGAGAATAAACTTTTTAATTGTGACATGAAAATTTAGATATGAACTTCATTAATTGTTGTTTTGTTATTGTTTAACATCCTTAACTCTTGGTATACGCATATCCAACCTTAATTAGTTCACAGATTTCAATACCAAGACTTAACTGCTTCATATGTGTCTGATTTTCTGTCAACTGTTTCAGTTCTTATTTATATTTTTTTTAAACAAGAAATACCTCATTGATATAATGAAAATAAAAATGTTAAAGGGGTATAAATGACAAAGGGAGTAAGAGAGAATAAAGGAAGAAAAAAGGAAAAATCATGAACTCAGAGAAAGAAGCAAAATCAAGAACTTTAGAGACAAATCAAGCAAATAGAGTTCAGTTGAGAGAACAATAAATCTGCTAAAGAATAATGGATTTATCAAATAATCCCACCTTCTTTGAACAAAAAATCTTTAGAGCTTGCAAATCAAGGCTGAGGTGAAGATGGAAGACAAAGCATATTATCGCCGATGGCTTTCACGCTGCACAATCCCTTGGTTTGTTAGAGAGGACAAGAGGTCAACGATTATGTGAGTTGCTCAAACAATCCCAATCAATCTCTCTCACAGTACAAGAATAAAAAATGACTATTTATACTGGAGTGAATGGTTATCTTGATTCTCCACTAACCACTTCAAAAGGAGCCGCAACAACCAAAAAGAAACACACAATGACTGAAACACTACCAAAAAGTAAATTTCAACCAGAGCTTGTGGAAAAGTGATGGATGCTTATTTACGGGCTTTAGAGCAACAAATCTTCTAATTCCAGAAAACTTAGAGCAATCACACAATTCTATGAGATGAAAGGCTAAAAGACCATGTGAGGAAACCTAAGTTTTTTCAACAGCAAAGAAACCGAGAGCAACAACCACAAGATAACCAATGGGAGCTCCAAAACACCAACCAAATTGTGGTATAATAATCGAACATCTCCTCATTATCGCATCTAATCCTATATTTCATAAGTGGAATAAATACATTGAGGTCGTCTGTCATTTTATATGTAAGAAAATATGATGCAAGTCTGGTGTGTTTCTTGATTATTCTTGGGGTAGTTATTTGTTTTCTAAGGCTTACGTACTTGGTTCCTTAGTTTCTGTATTTTAGTTCTAGTTTTTGGAGAACCATTTTTTGTAATTTGGTCTCAAGACCTTTATTTTAGGAGGATAGTTAATTGTGTTACCAGCTGGTTGAAAGTTTTGAATAGCTGGTTGTAAGTTAGAGACATTTTGAAAAAAAATTTAATTCCAAACTTGAGTTCCATCAAAATACAGACTTTTGGAGTTGTAGCTTGAGATCATTACTTTTAGTGGCCAATTAGTAATCCAGAATTTCTCTTAAGATTCATGATTACAACCTACTACACAGTGCCAATTTTGAATTTGTCTGCCGCTCCTATGAGATTTTGCAGAAGGGATGGATTTCCAAGGCTCCTCCCATTAAAGCCAAATGTCTATATTCATATATCAAGATTTTTGTTTTTCCTTATAGAGGTTTTCCATTTTTAATATAATATGGTAATAAAATCACTATTTTGAACTCATTATTGAGTTTCTAGTTATATACGTGTGCACAGATATATATATATCAAGAAATTCAATGAAAAGTGAACTGAGTTTTTAGTTTCATATCCATCTATCTTTTTTATTTTTATTTTTTTTGTTTTTTTGTGGTACCTATATTCTTGTCACTTTTGTTGTAGACAAGCAATACAATATTGAGCTTTTTATGGAAATGCTTTGAACAATGTTATACTGCTTCCTCATTATTCTACATTAAAGCTTAGACTTAAACAGAATCTAAATCTACTGTATAACTATAGTTTTCCCTTTTACCAAATGCAGGTTTTCCTCAGTATGTTATTAAAGGTTACTTTTCTTGATCTACCATCTTTTCACGATGGGGGACTTTACTTCCTGACTGATGATGCTTTCTCTAGGAATGATTATAAGTATGCCTTCTATCCACATATCTGAGAGAAGATGGGCCTGTAGTACTTAATTTACCTTATCTCGTTTCTCATGCAGGAGTACTTGGTGCCCCAAGAATATGTTCAGATAATGAGAGAATATATGCTGAACAAATGTCCAGTATCCCCATACAATCAAGTGTGTGAAGTGTTCAAGAGAGAGCTTGGCATGACACCGGATAAGGTATATTTACTTGGCTAAACCTGTTTCATATAATCAAATTATGCATTCATTCTGTTGAATGGAGATTACTTTTGCAATCTGACAGAAGCTGGTTATCTTGATTGTGTTACTGTTACATATGAGTTGGCACTTCTGTTTCTGTATATGATCACATTATAGCAACGTTTTCAATGTGCGTGACAAATTGAAGTTGCATTAACATTTGCCTTTCATATGATTATATTAATGTGATTATGGTTATAATATTAATTTTTCCCTTGGATCAGAGTCTGCCTGAGGTTCATACAAATGCGAGAAACATATGTGCTATAGCTCTAATGCCCCATCTGCTCTTGCTGCCAAACTTTCTAGCCCCAGGTTGACCAAGAACCGCTTCTTTATTTTTCAGTTTTTATGGTAGTATGTAGATAAGTCATCGTTGTTTTGACTTATCAATCACTTCTTATGCAGTTTTATTGCAAGGATATTTGATCATGCTTTGGAAGATTCACATTCAAAGTCTGGCCTTGTGCATTCACTTTCTGTATGCATTTCTTTATTGGATCCAAAGAGATCATCAGCGTATTCTCCTTTGTTTCACCCTTTCCGAAATCAACATATATATGAATGTCCAGTTCCTATTGATCCAGAGACCGTTGGTGCAATGCTCCCTAAACTTGGTTAGTGTATGATGCTAGTTTCATTTATTTGATGGTGCCTTAGTTCACACTTGTGCTCTCTATATTCTCTAAATCAATGGGTTAGATGTATAAAAGAAACCATGGAAGGCATACAACTATCAATATCAGGTCAATAATCATCAAAGTTTCAGAGAAATATTTAATTGTTATTGATTTGATATTGATAGATGTGTGCGCTTTGTGGTTTCTCTTATACATCTAGCCCATTGATTTGGCATGCATGTACACAACAGGAAAGCAGCATTGTGAGTAGCACTATGAATACAGCAGCATGGTCTCCATAATTGCAAATCTTCGATTTACTTATGGGAAGTAAAATTCTTCTATTATTTTCTGATAGCACTTGTCTCACAGGTGATTTGTTAAAACTCTTAAACTTGCCATCTGATGATAAAAGTATTACCCACAATATATGGAGAATTATAGCCTCCTCTTGGAAAACATCTTTTGAAGGTACATGCTTAATTTATGTTGTATAAATTTATATGTTCAAGGTATGGCTCTCTACTAGAAGTTAGGTTTAAGAGAATTTTGTTTTAGAACTTGATATTGTTCTTGTGTGTTGTGATGTGTGTTTTCTTAACTCATATCCTAAGTTCAATTTTGCTTCTTTGCAATAAACTTTCAGGAACTATTGACATGGATCTGATTACCACGGGAGTATCGACAAGCGAAAGGATGCGAAGGGAGAGTTTATTATCGATAACTCGTAACATTATTATGGAGAAAATGCAGCTTGGTCTGTTGCTAACTTTTACTGTGTGCAGTAACTTTACTTGTTAAGTCGAAGTTAAATCTAAATCTTCCAATTCTTTCGTAGTTGCTGGATGAGCTGAAGAAGAAGAATCCTGATAATGAACTCCATCTCAACAACGTATATTACATCTCTTAATCTCTCAAACCCTCCCAAATTTGTAGACAAATAAAATTGTGTTGCCCCTACACGAAAGATTTTGTTGCCCTTGTAAAATCATAATCTTTGTATTACTTGTAATTTGTGTTTTCAAGGCCTGAATTATTGTACGCCTTTTAAATTATATTCTATAGCAGAATTTGTGGATTAAATGTAATAGATTTACAATCCATACATGAATAATATGTCATAGCCATAGCGTTCGATGATGATGTGTCATGTTATACTTTTTTACAGAAAAAATGGATTTGGCAAGGGAACTTTAAAAAACAAACAATAATTGATAAAACGGACAGATTCGGGTTCCAATGTCAGTTAAGAATAAAAAAAAAAAAAGGCTTTAATGTCGGTTGCAACCGACATTAAAGACCTTCAATGTCGGTTGGTCTTTAATGTCGGTTGCAACCGATAGGATTTAATCACTAAAGACCTTTAATATCGGTTGCAACCGACATTGAAGGTTGTGTTATTGGTGCTATTGAAGCCCTTTAATGTCGATTTAAAACCGACATTAAAGGCAACCGACATCAAAGGGCTTTAATAACACTATCTTTTAAGCCCGAATTTCTTCTAGTGTGATGCAATGAAAGTAAGGAAGCTAAGTGAAAATGATGGAGATGGAATCGAAGGAACACAAAAATGCATTGAAAACAAATTGTATTAATTCCTTAATCACAAAATGTCATACAATACAATATAAGAAAAGAAAAGAAAATGAAATGATCGGCTGGAAGCAAGGACTTGCTTCCAGCGGATGTGCGTCAAGGCTACTGGTGGTGCCATGGATGGGTGGTAGAGTTGACTCTCCCGATATCTAGCTCTGGTCGAAGGCTCCGGTCGTCACTCAGAATGGATGGAGGAGGTGAAGAACTCTCAAGCGTCTTCTCACACATTTTGTTTGGATCACAAGGTCCGCCTTAGGCAAACCTCAAGCGAAAACCTTGGATAACTTGAATTTCTGCTCATCGACTTCTTTATATAGAACCTGGATCGCCAATAGCATTAATGGACTGTTATGATTCTGACATTCGATGCGTTTAGTCCTTTCTGAATCTCTGCTGCTAACGGCATGGTAGGTGAAATGTCTACATCAACTTTTGATTTTCTCAAGGTAGATGCGTTGATACGTTCATTCCACCAACCTTGCGTTGATCCCATTAGTATGCGTTATCGTGTAACCGCAATCATTCAGTGACCACATTCGCTTAATACTACAACTCTACATGATGACCGCAATCGCTTGATGAGCGCAACTCCCATGCATGCGGCTGATTACCACAACATCCATGCATTGATCAAACACGTTCGCCTTTGCGATAGAGAGTTTCTCTGCATGCGGTGGTCCGGTTTCCGCGTTTGCGTCCACTTCCTACGTTAGCTACAAAAATAGAACATTGAACGCATAATATTTCATAATAATGGGTTAGCCGAGATTCATCATGTTGAACAACGCAAGCTCATTTTCTCATGAATTCCTAATATAATTGCCGCATATGCTGCTTAACAACCTTCATAATTCTAAGTAAAACACCTAAGATGACATGCATTTCTGCATGTCATCACTTATCAGACTATTATGAGAGCAAAAAGTATGGAACCGGAAGTAAATGTTACTACCGCTGAGAAGAGAGGAACGTCCTCCAAAAAGCCTGATATTTCTTCTTCTTCTCAAACTAAGAGTATTCTAGTTAAAAAGAACAAGGAGAAAGGGAAGAAAAAACCCACTGGTAGAAAAGGCAAGGCTAATGCTATAGATAAAGAAAATATTTCCACTGCAACGAAAAAGGGCATTGGAAGAGAAATTGCCCTCAATAACTTGCAGAGAAGAGGGTAGAGAAAGCAAAACAGGGAAACTAGTTCCTGAAGATTGTTTGTTGTACTTTAGTTGACCAGTGGGAAATGTTGCAGTTGCTATCTGAAGATGATCTTATCTACTTTTGTTATTGTAATAAAAGTTATTTTATCTTCTTATAAAGAACAAATTGTATATTTTTTGTTGTAAATGAAATTTTCATTAGCAAAAATTATGTTTGTTCTATTGCAAAGTAACTTTTGTTAGAACCAATCTAGTTAAAAGCCTTTTGCAAATATTTAAATATTTAAAACAACTAGAAATCAATAAAGGCAAGTAGTTATTTAACTTAAGTGATAAGTTTAGAACACTTGAAAAGTTCAAAATGTACAAAACTTGTTAGGTAAAATAAAACCGAAATACTTCGATTGATTCAAACTATAGAAAGTTTGAGATTTCTAAGACTATTTGATAAAACATGAAATCTAGTGAGAACTTTCTACACCTAGTTGCTTTAATTATTTTTTAACAACATTTCAATTTTAAGATATTTCTGAAATTCAATATGAGATATGGAGAACTCATAAAAGTTGTTTACAATATGAAAAAGATGTTTACATAGTTCATAAACCTGAAAAGATCGATATAAGTGTTAATATCGAACTCTTAAGTATTGGAATATTGTTCGAGATCACCACGTATTATTTGTTTCCATAAAAGCTTGGATATATCAATAAAGTGTTATTGATTAAAAACTGACTCTGTAAATAAAAGGTTGTTTAGACAGGTCAGATACATCTTACTCAAAGAGTTGAGAATACCTCGATGTAGTGGGATGAATGTATGACTTCCTAGTCATTATTGTGAAAATAAGATGCATTCCCCATATAGTTTAATAAGAAATCCATTGTATACTAATATGTTTACAAAGGTTCTCTCGTCTAAAGTGTTTGAGAATCTCCTAGTAAGACTAGGGCTACCAGGTATATAACAAGTGGGAGAAAAACCCATGGGTATGTGATGCCCTAGTTTATTGTATTTCTCTGTAAAACTCAAAAACTCAGTATTATATGTTACCACTAGAGTTTTAGTCCAAGTGGGAGTTTGTTGGGTTTTTATGTCCTAAGACTCGTGGTTTGTAAACAATAAAAATTATTCTAAGAATTTAATAAATTTTTATTAAATATATGAATTGCTTATTTTGTTTCAGAAATAAATCCAATAAACTAAAATATCCATGACTATTACATGAGTACTTGAACTTTATGTGGAGACATAAAAGTGGATCAAGTTCGAGTAAATAGTCAAAATGGTCTATAGTATATGAATAAGGTTGGGTGCCTTATTCTGGTAACACTATTGGATGCAGTCCATTTTTTAGTTGTTATAGGGAGTTGTACAGTACTACAGACGAGGTGATCCTGATTTGTACATGTAATGACATGAGGAATGGGGGCGTCTTGTGTAATGAGTTTACACAAGATCGGACCACGAAATAAGTCATTCTTACTTTATAACATTGTTTACTATTTCAAAGCGATGACCTAGGTAACTTAACCTGAATCTTGAGCTAACTATGAACTCCTGTTTATTTGAGATTATCCTTAGATTTTCATAGGTGAGAGTTGGCTCAACCGCACCGGCTCAATAAACCTCAATTTCAAGGGTAAGACTAGGTAGATAGCTGGGAACATAGGATGCAAGATGGAATTCACTCCTACCCGCTTTTAAGGATAGTAGAGAGGTTGTTCCCTTAAGTGCTGACTCCAGATCTTGAGCAAGGGGCCACACCCTCTCATTTGCTCGAGAGAGACTCGGTTTGATGATTGGATCACAAACCAATTGTTCATTAGAGGATCAGTGAGACTTAAAGAACAAGAGGTGATCTCAGGGGTAAAACAACCATTTGACCTAGCCGTTATTACGAACAACCTGTGAAGGGTTAACTTATTAATCATGATTATATCGAGTAGACATAATATATCTACAATGAGGGGAGTGCAACTCTGAGCTTTAGTGGAGTGGCTCAGTAGTTAACGAATGAGGGTTAATTTGGTGTAAAGAATTTAACCTATTAATCTCAGATCGTTGGAACCCATGATCTATAGGTTCACGAGGTCTCCCTACTAGCTCAGAAATGGATTAGCCTTAGAGTAGCATGATAAGTTAATTTAAAACGTTCGAATTAGAATTAAGGGAATTAGTAATTATATGTGATATAATTACGCATTTAATTTTGAAATTAAACGAACTTGGAGAATCAATTATATATTTAAATATGATTTAAATATTCAATTCATGAATACGAGGGATTCACGATAGTGGAGTTGGTAAAAAAAAATTAATTTAACATTTGATATTAAATTAATTAGAATTGATTAAATTGATTAATATTATTAGATAAATTAATTATTGAATTAATTTTGTAAAATTAATAAAATTTCATTTTTTTGGAAGAAAATTAATTTGGAAATCAAAAAATGAAAATGAAATGGAAAATGGAAAAATCTCAAAAGTGGGATTTTTCCACTTTCTAAGCAAGAAGCTCACTCATTTTCCATTTCCAAATACAGTGATTCATGTTACTGTAGGTCATATAGTTTTATTAATATATAATAAAATTGGTTATTATATCCACCTAATTACGTGAATGCAGTTCATGTTTGAGAGAGTATTGGAAGTTTATTAGCTTCCTTCTATGCATCCCTTGATATAGGTTTTTGGTGAATTTCCTCTATGAATTTCTCTCACAATTCTTCTCCTTCCTTTTTCCCAAAAATTAATTCAATTATAAACCCACAACCCCACAATAATTCTCATCCTTGAGAATAACGAGGAAGTCTTTGTGGTGATGCCCAAGCCATTGTTGCATTTTTTTTTGTGAGACCGGGGAAAGTTTGAAATTTTTTGTGAGAAGAGTTTGTGATCTTGTGAATCGAGTGTGGAAACATTAAGAAAACTGTCTACAAGGGTAAGTAAATTTTTTCTTCTTTTCCTTTTGCATGCTGATTTGATCATGTTTATCATGTAAAATTAATTTTACTTTTTTACTCTATATTTTCTATTTGTATGTCAAATTGAAATTAAAATTGTACGGCATTCACACGCTTTTTCTTGGGATTCAATCCCTTCAAGACCCACCCCATTCCTCAATTTTGCGGTGAATGGAGGAGGGAGTTGTGAGAAAAAAAAAACTTCGTAAGCTAAACGGGGACAAAGATGGAGAATGTGATGTTATTATTCCCCACTCCCACTCCATTCTCTGTCTCCACCTCATTAGCCTTTTTTATTTATTATAATAATTTAATGTGATGTTATAAAATTGCAATGGATAGTATAAAAACATGAGGATAATTGCAAATATAGCAATCATTTTCTAAATTTGTAAACATAGCAATGATTTTCTAAATATGCAAATATAGCAAAAAATTTAAACCTGATTCCTGATTTGTTTATCATTACGATTTTATCCTCATTTATGTATCAACAGGTATATCTGGTATACTTTTTATTTTAGTATATCAGTCAACTGATATACTTTATATTTGGTACATCAATCAATTGATATACTTTATTTAAAAAATATCGTCATTTATACTATTGATATATCATGACTTTGATTGTATTGTGATTGACATTATTTGTTTGATTATAGTAAATATTATTTTTATTTTTTGTTTCATTTTGATATAGAATTATTTTCATTGAATTAGTTCAAAATTGATGTTGATGGTATAAGTTAAATGAATTAATTTTGTCAAATGATATACCAAATATAAATTACAGTAATTGTTTTGAATAATAAAAATACTGAAAATTTTTACAAATATAAGTTAAATAAAAAGTGATAGACAATGACAGACATTACATTTTTCTATATTTTTAAATAATTTGGCTCATTTTTCTATATTTGAAAACATCCCTATAAATTATATTAGTTAATCTATTTTATTATCCAAATTTTTATATAATTTTAATTTAATCTATTTTATTATCCAATTTTTATATAATTTTAATAGTATATTAATTTTATTTAATTCAGTGTATCAATTGTATAACAAATATTTCATATTTTGTATATTAATTGATTGATATATCTGATTTAGAAAAAAAACACATCAATGAAATTGTTGATGTATCAAATATGAAGTATATCATTTATAATGATGATGAAAGTATAACATTGACATTTCAATTATATCTTAGTATTAAGTCACATTTACCAAATTATAATAAAATGTAGTGTAATCATAATGAAATTCAATGGATGAATCAATCGTAATAAGTCTGAATTGTAAACATAATTGGATTGTTTTTATTGCATACTTAGAATTACAATTCTGTCACATTTACTGTAACTGCTTTGATAATGGTAACAGTAACGATAATAATAACAATAATAGTAATAATAAATATGATAGATTTATAATTTTAATATTGTAACGGTAACAAAATCATTAATGGTAATGACAACGACTAGTAGGTTCCACATAAATTTTAAATGCAATTCAATTGAATACCCTCAATTCCTCAGTCAGATTACGTTCTTTGATTACATAATTCGATGTGGACCCCATCTCACTATGATCACAGAATATAGGTAAACAACAGCCATCTTGAGGTTCACTTTTCAGATTACCATTGATTTATTATATTTATGGGTGGGTAAACATGATCTTAATTCCAAATGAATTGAAAGTAGATCATGAGTGTATCAAATATATCATAACGAGCTCAAAAAAAAAATGCAAATCTAAGTACTTGGTGTATTAGTAGTTTATCAACGGTCATTCAGATTTTATTTGAATTGTAATACAGTTGTATCAATAGTATATCAGTAGTCATTAAAAATTCATTTTATGTATATTTTTAGTGTATCAACGGTATATCACTCATGATCTAAATTCATTTTTAGTATTGTATTGGTGTTTTAATACTATACCAATACTAATGAAAATTCAATTTCAAGTATATATATTATTATTGCATTAATAAATATAGTTACACATTAATTCAAGATTCATTTCAAAGTATAAATTAGTTTATCAATATTGTATCAATGCTCATTAAAAAAAAAAAAAAAAAAAAAAACCAATTTCAAGTATATCAATAGTATATCAACATTTCTTCTAAACAAAATATTAAGTATAACATTAATGTATTAGCATTATATCAACATTATTAACTCAAAATTCATTTCAAGTATAGAATGTTGGTGTATCAAAAATATATCAGTATTTCTTAAAAATACATTTATTTAAATATATCAACACGTGTTCAAAATTCAATTTTAAGTGTAATATTAGTGTAACAATAATTTATCAACATTCATACAAAATGGCTACGAACATAATGGGTTGAACCATTATAAGTTGGTTATAATGCACTAGAAAAATAATATTCTATAACAAAGGAATAAAGATTGAAATTAAGTCAAAGAATAGACTAGTAAATGAACAAACACTTCTTGGTCAATAAATATTGTTTGTAAATAATAAATTTGATATATCTATTGTATACCTATATAATTTATATTTGGTAGACCAATCAAAGTCCGCAAATAATAACAAATGTATAAGTACTTGTTGATTGATAAATACAATATATTAATTTTGATATATCAATTGTACAACTTATATACTTTATGTTTGGTATATTAGTCAATTGATATACCAAATATAAAGTATATCAGATAATATACTACATATAAAGTATATCAAATATATACACCAATAGGGATAAATTTAGAATAATAAAAAACGAAAAATCTATTTCAACATTTTTTTTTGCTATATTCACAAAATTTAAAAAGTCATTACTAAATTTGTAATTTAAGAATTTTTTTTTACTATTTTTGTAAGTACCCCAATTATTTTATATAAATATTATATTTAAATTTAAATTTTTATTATTTAATTGTGAAGATAATGAATATGTTTAAATTAAACATTTAAATTTAGATAATATATATAAATAATTTGATTGGTAATTATTTTATTATACTAAAAGTTAGAATAATTTTTCTTTAAATTCAAATAACAACTTAATAAC
This sequence comes from Benincasa hispida, assembly GCF_009727055.1. Taxonomy (NCBI): domain Eukaryota; kingdom Viridiplantae; phylum Streptophyta; class Magnoliopsida; order Cucurbitales; family Cucurbitaceae; genus Benincasa; species Benincasa hispida. The sequence continues at coordinate 32,530,173 of NC_052358.1, read as the reverse complement.
AATCATATAAAAATACTTGGTGAGAAATTTAACAATTTAATAACAACTTTTTCATATTGATAATTTAAGAAAATTTCTTATAAGAGGAATGTAAATGATATAAGGAAGAAAATATGGGAATGGGAAAATCATCCTTGATCCCTATCCTTTCCGTGGACATCTAGAGACACGTGATCCATGGTTGATTTGAACCTTTATTATCATTTTCATACCCGAAGAGATTTCAAGAAATATCATCCACCAAATATAGAATACGATATGGATTTATGACACTTAAAACGACAATTACTTTTAGGAAATAAAATAAATGGAATCCTTGATATAAATGTGAAAACAAATTTAATTAGTGTAAAGATCCGTTGAACCGAAAACAACCAAGTATTGTAACACACCCGTTAAGTTAATGATTTGGTTAACCATTTACCTATAACTACAACTATGCTTTATTTTCAAAACAAAGAAAAACAACTATTCACAAAGTCAATGTTTTAAATTGCTTGATTTGACCTATTCTAGAAATTCTGCTCCCAAAAAATTTAAATTATATTAAAAAACCCATTCCATTAAAAGAAAAAACATACTAAATAATAATAATAAAGAGTAGAAGGTAAAGATATGAACCTAAAAGCAGCCCATACCCCACGTTGAACGGCAGTGGAGCAAGATTCCAGGGGGAAACAGGTTTAAGGTCAACAAAGCCAACCAATTAAAGAATCATTGATAAAAAAAAATAGCATTATTACACATACATCATACACATCGACTAATTAAAACTCCCCAAATAATCTACGACTAAGAAACAAAGGAATAATGGCAATGACATAATAAAAAAGGGGAATTAGGAATCAACAGGGTATTTGATGAGTGAACCATCGGAGGACCTTGATCGGCAGTTTGACAAGCCCCACCGCCAAATTTGCAATCCCCGCAAAGCACACACAACACGGACATAGGCAACTCAGCACAGATCTGCAATAGAAACAGAAAAATAGCCCCAACCCATTTCAGTACTTGTCAAATTTTAATCAGAAATCGGCCGCAACAGAGAAGTGATTTGAAAAACTTACCCGATGATCCAGATGACTGCACCAATTACAGATAAAACTAAGGCAACCAAGGCAAATGGGAGTCCCAGCAAGAAACCTAATGGCCTGCAATCTCCCATCTCAATGAAATTTGAAGCAAGGATATGATGCCAGTTTATCGATTCGGACACGGACAGGGATTTATATTTACTTTGTTGTCCCACCACTAGCGACTTTGGTGGGTGAATTTACTTGACTATCCTTGAAGGGGAGATGGGGAATCAAATGGTTTTGGGGGTATTTGGAATAGTCGTAGGGTAGTTTTGGGAAGTGGGGATTTTTGAAGGTTCGTGTGTGTTGCAGTGCAGTGCAGGGCTGACTTTTCTTTCCATTTAGTTTCCTAGACGGTTTCAATTTTCTAACTTTTTTCTGTTTATTAAATTTCAAACACGCCTTTCTCGGATTCCCATCGGCCATCATCGGTCTTGCCGCGGTTCATCTTCAACCCCATCATGTGCTCAGCTCAATACGACACTAAATAATAGTCAATGCCATCCGCTGTTGTCCATTATAATCAACAAATTATTAATTCCAAAAACATTTCTTTGTTTCTTTTTGTTTCAAAAGTAAACAATAGAATTTTCTTTCTTTCTATATGCCCCCGTTTCAACTTCCAATGAGAATTAGGACATGAAAAAGTATAAAAAAAAATTCACAAAATGACCCAAATATCAAAAAATTTTCTACCAATGACCTCTTCCTAAAACTTTTCTATTACTGACTTTTTGTACATGCAAAATTCCAAAATTATCCCCAATTTTAAAAATCATTCAGACCAAAGTCTTCCATCTGCTTTCTTCAACCATTCAACGTGTATTCAATACAACACCACATTCCACCAAAGCATTTATTCTCAACTAATATTCTGCCAATAACATTAAATAATATTATATTAACAGAATAAAAGGTCACTTTCAGTATTCATTTTCTGTTGAACTCCTCACGAAATTCTCCCATTATTCTCTCAGAGTTTCAGTCCAACATCTTCATCGATCGCTTTCAACGTCAGATTCAGAAACGGAGACTATTCTACAATATTTCTTGTCCTAGATCGCTTTCATAATAAGTGTCGTTTAATATTAAATAAACGAGCATATAGTAACATATACAAAATCGTTCATTACAATATAAGTGTCGTTTAGTATTACTAGACAATCGTATACTAAATTATAAATGATCATGTAGTAATTTATAAAGAGCGTGTAGTAATTTATAAACGATTGTGTAGTAATTTATAAACGATCGTATACTTAGTATTTTATATGTGATCGTATATAAATTTCCGAACAATCATTTATACAGTATACGATTGTTTATAAATACTATACAATCGTTTATAATTACTACATGATCATTTATGACTTAGTATATGATCATTTATAACTTAGTATACGATTGTGTGTATATATATAAACGGTCGGTTATAAATTACAATATTTACTTAAGATTTTCTTATCCCATTGTAGATCGATGATGTTGCTTCGCATCTCTGTACGATTTGGTGGGGATTAGGATGAGTCCAGAATGAATTATGTTGGAGGTCATATGAAAGGTCTAAAAGTCAGAAATGATATAACAATCAGTGAATTAGTGAGTATGATGAACCGACGATTGAATATCGATCTGGATATGTTTGATAAACACATCTAATGTTATTACAATTTATTGGTTCCAGCTCCCTCGATCAACAATCGACAATGAAGACTTTAGCTTTTGTTTAGAAGGTAGTGATGCATCACAAATGTTATTATTTATATCAATTACACTTTGCGAAAATCATGGAGTACACACAAACAATATGTACCAACATTGCAATCCAACAGATCAACCTATTTCAACCAGTCAAAATTGTGGGTTTGTAACCATTCCAACATGTAATATTCACACCATGACTTCACTGGAGGATCATATTGAACCATATAAATTGGGAGATGATCAAAGTGAAGCTTGGTTTGTTCACAACAGTGAATCCAGATGTACTTCACAATTCAATATTGAACATGGATATGGACAATCTTCAAGACCACAAACTTTTCCAACACCTTACATCCATGTTCCAACCCCACCTGCTCCCGACCCACCAATTGTGATGCCCTCAGTTCAAATGCATTCCACCATTCCAAACCAACCATTTGTAGATATACCCAGACCATCAAAAGGCCCATCATATGATGACCTCATCACAATACCTCATGACTATTTGAATGACGAGGATATAAAGTTCGGTCAAATGTTCTTTTCAAAATATGATTTGTTAGTTAAATTATCGATACTTGCAATAAGAAAGAATTTTGACTACCATGTAAAAAAGTCAAAAAAGAGTTTACTAACTGTTCGATGTTCAGTGGAGGAATGCAAGTGGAAGGTTCATGTGAAAAAAAATGAAAGAAAGTGATTCCTTCAAAGTGATGAAATATCTAAGTGAACATACATGTTCTCTTGAAATGAGAATGGATAATCATCGACAAGCAAAAAGTTGGGTTACTGGACACTTAATTAAGTCCAAATACGAACAAGTTGGTCGAACATACCGCCCGAGGGATAATTGAGGACGTCGGATGAGATTATGGAGTGAACATGAGTTACGAGCATACTTATCGCACTAGAAAGTACGGATTGGTGTTTGCACGAGGGACGTAGGAAGGATCATGTGCTATTGTTAGGGCATATGGCGAGGCACTTAAGCTTGCAAATCCAGGTACGATATTTGAGGTTGAAGTGGAGGATGGGCAATACTTTAGGTACGTCTTCATGGCACTTGGTCTGTGTATCAGGGGTTTTTTAAACTGCATCCACCTAGTAATCATTGTTGATGGGACCCATTTACACGAGAAATACAAAGGTGTGTTGTTAATAGTAATGTGTATCGATGGTAATAATAACATATATCGTATCACCTTCAGTATGATAGATGGTGAGAACGATGCATCATGGACTTGGTTCATGACTTATTTGAAGGCTTCCATAGGAGACGTTCTGAATTTAGTGATTATATCATATCGTCACATCTCAATTGCAAAGGTTGTTGTAAGTATATTCCCTGATGCATTTCATGCTCTATGTATATACCATATACGGAACAATTTGGTTGACAAATTCAAGAAGGACATAATCCCACAGTTCTACCTAGCGGACAAAACTTATAGAATGTCTGAGTTTCAGATGTATTAGGCTAAGCTCCATCAATATCCTAGTGTGACGACCTATCTTGAGGAGGTTGGATTACAACGGTGGGCAAGGGTTTATCAAGTCCATTGCAGGTATGACAAGATGACGACAAATATAGTAGAATGTCTTAATAGAGTGTTGAAAGATGCATGATAACTACCAATCATGAAGCTATTAGAGCATATCCGCGAGTGGCTACAAGGTTGATTCTATATCTGACGTACACATGTAATGGCATACACAAAAATTGTGACTGATTACGCAATGAGTATTCTTAAGGAATCAGAATTTATGTCTAGAACATATTGTGTTTCCCTAGTGGATATGCATATAATTAATGTGGACGATGGTTATTTGGGGGGGAGGGGGGGAGGGTTGGTTGATCTTTGTTCACGAACATGTACTTGTATGGAGTTTAATTGCATCGAGATCCTATGCTCCCATACAATATCTGCAGCGAACCTGAGAAACATTAATGTTCAAACAACTATTGGACAAGAGCCATGACAAATATATAGGTGTACGTGATGTGGTCAAAGAGGACATAACAAGAAAAAGTGCAGACAAACATTGATAACACCTAGCACTCGCCCAACTAGATTAAACGATATGTAAGTATGCATCATAGTTTAGATAGTATTAAACGAATGTTTAGATTTTCATTAAATGATCGTTTAGATTTTCTAAACGATCACCTAAGTATGCACGATCACTTAGTTAAACGATCATTATTTCCTTTAGATAGTATTAAACGATCATTTAGATTTTATCAAATGATCGTTTACATTTTCTATACGATCTTGTACATTTTCTATACATATTCTTAAACGACCTTGTACATATTCTTAAATGGAATTATAGTGAAATATCAATTCTATTACCATAAAAATTTATTTGCCCACAATTGGGCAACATACTATTTCCTATAAAAATTCATATTAGCCTATGTTAAGTCAGCCCTATTAGCATTGATTACACAGTATTCTACAAATTTTGCACAAAAAATGCTACAATCAAGAGACTTGCCCTCTTGGAGGGTCACCTTCGATCTCTTCACTTCCCATTGCCTGTACTTGAACGTCTTATGTTGTTTGTCAAATCCAACAGAAATCAACATTGAAGGTATTGCTCTGGCCATGAGCTTGAGGTGACCATCAAGTATGTCGCCACCGATGTAGTTTGGCATGGAGTCATACAAAGATTGTGCACCTCTCTAGATTGATGGCCAGCATAAGTCAGTGTTGTTTGATGTTGATTGGCCCAAATACGAAGTCAACATCCATCCACGCTAGCTTGTATTCTTCATACTATCCAAGTACGTAGTCCATAAAGAAGTGGGAGTTCGCCCAAAACCTTAGGTGTGCTTCATGATCCAACCGGCTTGCCACTTTGCCACTCTCCATTTCAATACCTCTTGACTGGATCTTCGAACCAATACCCTCTGGCTCCATCAAAGCATCCTAAGACAAGCAAGATGTAAATACATGGTTGAGTGAATAGTAGTTTCAACAAACATGTGAAATTCCATACCGTGAAGCTTGAGTTAATCACCATGAATCGACATGCGCATAAGTCAGGTTTCGAATGTAACTTCTGATGAACGTGCATCAAAAGAAGGTCCATAGTCTAGTCCAACAAAGAAAAATATAAGTTGTTTGTGCGATAGCTTAAAAAACTTCTGAATGATCAATTTTGGTTAATGAATAAATAGAAATACTCAAGTCTCCAAGCACCCATGTGTTATGCTCAAACGTTCTGAAGAAATCCTTAGTCCGAAGGTATATACGACCATCTGCTCCTCGTTTTTGGTTTTAGGATGGCTTTTCCATATATGCATTCCGCCGAACATTTAGGACTGGGAAGCATGGGCCATAGGAACTAATAGTTCTTATGGGGAAGTCAGGTACAGGGACCAAGGGGTTAGGATTGACGGTGGCCGATTGAGGCTGAGAAGATTGGGGTTGAGAATCTCCTTTCTTCCCCCTTTTCACCATCTCAGGTGTCAACTTGGCTGGTTTCTTTTCCTTTTCTGGTGCTCTCGATCATTTATTTTCCTATATTTAAATTATAAATTAGTGACAGTACAATATTAAGAAGACTAATCTATGAAATAGTCATACCTCGACTTCAGTAGCATCCTTCTGAGTTGATGTCCCTACAACCTTGGCTGAATCTGCAATCAAATGGCCCTTAAGACTAAACGCTTGAGTGGGGACTTCACTGATCGTCCCAACTGGCTATTCATTGACTAGTTGTTCACTGACATGTTCTTCTGCATCGCTCTGAGGGGGATCATTTGTTGGAACTCCAAATCTAGAGAACCAGTGAGCGGAAATGAATCGTTCCAAACTCCATTGTGAAATAACATAAACATTTACAATCAAACAAACAAATTATGCATTAAGGATAAAATTATAGCATGCTTCTAAATCAAAATACAAAGGATCGAGTACAATACATTTGAAGAACCCTTTCTTCACATATTTCCCTCGATCGATCAGCAACGCGTCCAACAACACGAATGCAACCAACCTCTAGAAAAACCTTGATCATCACCGAGTAAAACTCGATCCTTGATCCTCGAATAGAATAGGACACCACCACTCGATTACCTTGGTATTCTCGGTGTGAAAATCCAGGAGTTGTGGGCTCTATATGGATTTGGATAGAATGATGGAGGAAGCAAACAATCGAGTAAACGATTGAACATACGATAGAAGGAAGAAATCTATCGTATAGACTTGATACTCGATCGTGTAGAAATGAGTTCTATCGTATAGAAAACTTGACGCGATCGTTTAGTCTCTAAGGTTACCGTTTAGTAAAACTCGTTTTTACTCGATAGTGTTTCTTTCTGTGAAATGTCTCGAATGAATGAATTTGGAAAACTATTTTCTTTTTATCTCACATTTACCATAAACTACCTAAAACCATCCACTAAGGTTGGTTATCAGAGAAAAAGAATACTAATTATCTCATAATTAATATATAATAAATAAATATAATAACTAACTTATCATATTATATTTATAACCTATAGTTTTAATCATATCATATGCAACGTATAAACCATAGTTCTTTTTCTCGTTTATGGCATTTAAATCATATTTATATTAATTCCTCCAATCAAATAATGTATCAAATACATCATATCAATTATATCATATATAATTGAATTAATTTAATTATATCATATATAATCAAATTCCCTCTTGTTAATTTGAACATTTCAAACTAACCCAAAAACTGATTCTCAACATGAATCCATTGAGCTACCAAGGGGACCTTATGGACCTGTAGCTTGAAGCTCCAACGGTACGTGAATAACTGACTAAACTTTTTAATCACGATATCCACCATCCGTTAACTGTCGGGCACTCCACTAAAGACCGACAACTGCATTCTTCGCACTACATATATATTTTTGTGTCCATTGGATATAACCAATCAACAGTATGGTGACCCTTCACAAATCACTCGTAAGTACAATTGGGCAAATTTTCCGTTTTTCCCCTGTAGTTATATCTAACTCTTTAAGTATCACTGATCCCTTTAATGAACAACATATCATAGTCCCACTATGACTAAACCTTTCTCGGGCCAAAAAAAGGTGTAACACCACATTGTTCAAGCCTCGGAATCAGCCCTTAAGGGAGCAATTTATCTACTTACCCCTACTTTGGCGAATGAGTGAATTCCGTCTTGTGTAGTTGAGTTCCCAGCTTCCCAATCAGACGAATCCTCAAAATGGTAGGTTTGAGTCAGAGATCTGGCTACTCGCACCCATGCAAATCAAAGGATCGCCCTCATAGACAAGAGTTCACAACTCACTCAGAATTAAGATCATGTTACCTATGGACATCCTAGTGAAAAAAAAGTCTCAATTATGAATGATGTTATATAACGAGACTAAACATTTCGTGGTCTGGTTTTATACAAACTCTTTTGTATAGAGCATCCCCGCTCGCATGTCTAATACATGAATGATTAGGATTAAACCATTTGTACCACTTTACAACATTTGTAACACCTACAAAGCGGGCCACACTCGTAGTGTCATCAGGATAATGTATTCCTCTTTTATCCATATACTACAAACCATTTAGGTTATCACTTGATCCACTTGTATGTCTCCACATATATGCTTAAGTTACAACGATAACCAGGGATTTTAGTTTATTGGTTTATGGTTAATGCAACTAAAATATCTCATATTTCATAGATTGAAGTGAATAAAATATCTCATATTATAAATTACAAAGTTTTTGTTCATACATGTATTTACAAACTACAGGACCCTATGAGATTTAGGGCATCAACTTCTACAATCTTCCACTTGTCCTAAAGCTAGTAAGGTGTACAAGTTAATCATATTACAAGTAGACAAAACAATAAACTAGGGCACAAACGCCTAGTACAACATCTCCCACTTTCCTTAGTCCAGCTATGGTCTGTCACATAGACTCATACTCTGTAAGTGACCCTCAAACACTGTAGCCGTGAGAACCTTCGTAAATGAATCAGCAACGTTGTGCTCTCAAGCTATCTTCGTGATAATCACGTCCCCTTGATGCACAATCTGTCGAATGAGATGGTATTTCTGCTCAATGTGCTTGTTGTGCTTATGACTAAGAGGCTCACGGGAATTCTCCACAGCACCATTATTATCACAATCAAGAACAACTTCCAGATCAATCAAGAACTTCCTAAGCCAAAAGGACTCCTTAGCAGCTTCACAAGCCGCTATATACTCAGCCTTCATAGTGGAGTCAGCGATGCACCCCTGCTTGGTGCTTCGCCATACTATAACCCCTCCGTTAAAAGTGAACACTGCTTCTGAAGTGGATTTCTAAGAATACTTATCAATCTGAAAATCAGAGTCCGTGTATCTTGTAAGGATCAGATCCTTAGAACCATACACAAGCATGTAGTCTCTCGTTCTTCGAAGATACCTGAGAATGTTCTTGGTGGCTGTCCACTAACCCTGTCCTGGATTATATTGATATTTACTAATCATCCCCACAGTGTAGTAGATGTAAGGTCTAGTACGTAACATCGCATACATCAAATTGCCCACGGCAAATGCATAGGGGACCCGTCTCATTTCCTCAACCTCTTGAGGTGTCTTAGGACACTATTCCTTAGAAAATGTAACTCCATGTCGAAAAGGCAATAGGCCCCACTTGGAGTTCTGCATCGAGTACTTGATCAACATCTTGTCAATGTACGATGCCTGAGGCAATGCTAGAATTTTGTTCTTTCGATCCCGAAAGATCTGAATCATAAGAACAAACTGAGTCTCTCCCAATCTTTCATTTGGAATTAGGTTGCTATCCAGTTCTTAACCGAAGTCAGTAAACCTACACCATTCCCAATTAGTAGGATATCGTCTACATAAAAGACTAGGAAAACTACTAAACTGTTGATGATCTTCTTGTAGACCCAAGGCTTATCAATGTTTTGGTCAAAACCATAAGATTTTATCGCAGTATCAAACCTTATGTTCCAAAATCAAGATCTTGTTTCAGTCCATAAATGGACCGATTCAGCTTGCAAACCTTTTTCTCTTGACCTTAGGCTATGAATCCCTCGGGCTACACCATATAAATGGTCTCCTCAAGATTGCCATTCAGAAAAGCAGTCTTGACATCCATTTTCCATATCTCATAGTTATAATATGAGGCAATGGATAGAAGGATGCGGATAGACTTCAGCATGGCAACAGGCAAGAAAGTCTCTTCATAGTCTACTCCCTCTACTTGGGTATAGCCCTTTGCCACAAGTCTAGCCTTGGAAGTTTTGCACTTTCCCATCGCCACCCCGTTTCCTGTTGTAGATCCATTTACAATCTATTGATTTAACCCTATCAGGTTGATCTAAAAGATCCCAAACTGAGTTGAAGTACATAGACTCCATGTCGAGATCCATTGCTTTGACCTATTCATCTCTGTCAACATCCTCCATTGCCTTCTTGTAAGACAATAGATCCTCAACCTCGACATCAGCTACCATAGTTAGGATTTCAGTTAAACCCATATAGCAAATAGGTGGGTTCGCAACCCTCTCACTACATTGAGGTTCCCTTAACTCTTGAGGTGGATTTGACCTATTAGATGAACTCTCATCAATAACTCTTGTTGAGGTAGTAAGCTCTTCAACAACTCTTGTTGAAGCTTCAGTAGTTTCTTTGGAAAGCTCATTCAACACGATTTTACTTCTTGGACTGTGCTCCCTTATATGATCCTCCTCAAGAAAAGTGGCATTTGTCAACACAAACACTTTGTTTTCCTTAGGATCATAAAAGTAACCCCCTCATGTCCCTTTGGGGCAGCCTACAAATAGACACAACCTCGAACGTGGTTCCAATTTCTTAGGATTAGCCTCAAGCACATGTGTTGGGCAACCCTAGATGCAGAAGTTATGTAGACTAGCTTTATGCCCATTCCACAACTCCAAAGGTGTTCTGGCAACACTCTTGGAGGTAACATAATTCGGGATGTATGCTGCAGTCTCTACTGCAAAACCCCAAAACGAGTCTGCTAAGGAAGCGTAACTCATCATCTAGAAATGCAAACCTCATTTAAAAGATGGACCATCATCTTTATTTCGTTCAATCGTTGGCCCATCAGATGATGTTGGACAGTAAATGTATCTACCATCTGATGGACCATGGTAGTCAAGTTCGCCATATCTTTGCCAACTTCTTTAATTTCCACCCTAAGAATCTTGTATAATTTGGAATGACGATGTCTTAAGGAATTCTATTGCCTTCATGGTTCCGGCTCTATTGGGTTAGCTTAAACTGACATACGTGGTTATGACTCTATACCTTACACATTTTCAGAGCTTTCTACATGGGGTTCATGCACTTCGTGCCCCCCAAAGGACTTGTGAGTATCGATTGAGTGTTCAACCCCTTCAATCCTTCTTGCTCCAACAACAAGAACCACATTAAGTCCTTCCAGTTGGTCCTCCTTGTACCTTATCTCCTCTGCACTAGCTACAAGTCTCAACACAACTATAGTCTGTACATAAACAAATGAGCAAGTCAAAATTTATCGGTCACTTACTTTCAATGATTTATAAGATGGAGCACGAGAACAAGTCCATCTAAGAATTCTAGGAATTTCATCCTTGTTGACTTTGGTGGCTATGAACTTACTTGATGTGGATAAAATTTCGTAAGTCGAAACCTATGATATGGAAACTTTGTTACACGTACATAACACACAGGTTCAATGTATATTAAAGTGAATCAGAAACAAAAGTACATACCTGGAAAGCAAGTACGAATCCTTTTATACAGTAATGTGAGGCATGGTGATCACTTTTTGCTTTCCTTGAATCATATGCCTCCTTCTTCCCGTGCATGATAGTCTTCATGCTATTCAATATACGCCGGTAAAAGAGAGAAGACCAGTCATAATATACGAAGACATCATGGTCATCGACAATCCCAAATATATTCACATCGAACTGGATTTTTTTGTATTTTCCAATCATCACCGTTTCAATAAACAGTGCAAATGAAACCTTGACAGCATCTTTTTCATTAGTAAAATTTCAATTCTTGAATGCTGTCTCCACATTCTTGCAAGAACTATCCTTTCCATTTGGGTCTTTCGGTCCAAGAATGAGTTCTCGCAGCCTTTCACCATTTGTTTCTCTTTCTACTATTTCCCTGGTCGGCCACAACCCAGTTATCAAGTTAAAATCCTCTTGGGAGAATTTTGCCTTCTTCCCTAGAATGTTGAATGATATAATGTCTGGGTTTACATCTGCTACCTCCTTTAACAGAAAGTAGTGCAAAAGTTGTCCATTAAAAATAATATCTATATCCAACAGTGGACCAAAGGTCGTTTTCCTATACAGTCTCATCTGTTCTTCTGTCAATTTATTCTTGATCATAAGGACAATTTTGTGGACTTGGCAAGTCACTGTAGTAGGGAAATATTTCTCAGCAGGGATGGGCATCTGAACAATTTGACAATCATGTACATTACAAGAATTAGTAAACAATTGCCATCTTACCAATCTGGCAATCATGTACATTACAAGAAAATCTAAACGATAGTCTAGAAAACCTAAACAATCGCATAACAAAAACTAAACGATTGCATAATGAAAACAAAACAATCGCATAATAGATATCTAAACAATCGTGTAACAGTTAGCTAAACGATCGCAGAATAGATATCTAAATGATCACACGATACAAACCTAAACTATCATAAAATAAATATCTAAACGATTGCGTAATAGTTAGCTAAACGATCACACGATATAAACCTAAACGATCACTTAGTATTTTCTATTCGATCGTTTAGTAATCTCTATCCAATCGCTTAGTAATATCTAAACGCTCGCTCAATATTCTCTAAATGCTTGCTTAGTATTCTATATCTAATCACTTAGTATTCTTTCAATGATCGATTACGAATGAATACGTGATTAAACCGTCAAAGATGGTCAAACCTCGAATATCAACATGCATTCTTCAAGAAGAAGAGTCTCATACCTTTCAGATCACGATGAAGGTGGCAATGAAGTTCAAATAGAAACCTGCAAGGAGTTTTCTGTTGATGTTTGGAGAGAAAAAGGGAGAAAATTTGAGAGTAAATTCATTGAAAAGAAATGCTTTGAGAAGGAAATGAAAGAAATGAAATGACCTATCGTTGTAAAGTATTCATAGAGACGCACAAACAATCTGAAGGATTTTTAAAACTAGGGGTAATTTTGGAATTTTGAAATTTTCAAATCTTATATTCTAAGATCGAGATGCTTGTTTCAATCCTTAAATGGACCGATTAAGCTTGCAAATCTTTTTCTCTTGATCTTGTTCAATGAATCTTTCTGGTTGATTCATGTAGATGGTCTCTTCAAGATTACCAATCAAAAAGGCAGTCTTGACGTCCATTTGCCATATTTCATAATCATAATATGTGGCTATGGACAAGAGCATCTTGATAGACTTTAACATGACAACAAGTGAGAAAGTTTCTTCATAGTCTCTCCCTCAACCTAGTTATAACCCTTTGTTACAAGTCTAGTTTTAAAGGTCTGTACCTTTTCATCTACACCTCTTTTCCTCTTGTAGATCCATTTACAATCTATAGTATCAGGTTGATCTATAAGCTCCCAGACAGAATTGAAGTACATGGACTCCATTTCTTGATTCATGGCTTTAGTCCATTCATCCTTGTCAACATCTTCCATTGCTTGTTTATAAGACAATGGATCCTCAACTTCATTATCAGTTAGATGTTTTGGGCTTCTGTTGAACCCATGTAGCATATAGATGGATTCATAACCCTCCCACTACATCGAGGCAATCTCAACTCTTGAGATGGATGACTAGATGAACTGACATCAACAACACTTGTTGATGTATCGACTCCTTCAACAACTCTTGTTGAAGTCTCAGTAAATTCATTAGAAATTTCACTTAAAATAATTTTGCTTCGTGACTTATGATTCTTCATGTGGTCTTCTTCCAAGAAGGTAGCGTTTTTCGATACAAACACTTTATTCTCACTTGGATCATAGAAGTATTTGTTGGAGATGATCTCCTAAACACTCGTTGGGTCCTATAGTTTGTAAATACTGTATTGAACAAACGCTCGTGATGTAATAATATATAATATTTTCTCCACTGTTGTCTATGAAACATGAGATGTTTTATTTGCTTTACCACAAACCAGTAAACTAAAATCCCTGGTTGTCGTTGTAACTTAAGTATGTATGTGGAGACATACAGGTGGATCATGCCTTAAGTGATAACCAAAATGGTATGTAGTATATGAATATAGGAGGGAAACCTTATCCTGGTAACACTACGGATGCAACCTGCTTTGTAGAAGAGTTACAAGTGTTGTGACTTGCTACAGATGGTCTGATCCTGATCATTTATGTTGAGACATGCAAGCGGGGATGTTCTATACAAAGGAGTTTGTATAAGACTGGACTACGAAGTATTTTAGTCTCGTTATATAATGTCGTTCATGATAGAGACTTAACTTCACTAGGATGACTATAGGTAACATGGCCTTAATCCTGAGTGAGTTAGGAACTCTTGTCTTTGAGGCCAATCCTTTGATTTCCATGAATGCGAGAGAGGTCAGATTTCCGACTCAAACCTACCACTTTCGGGATTCGTCTGATTGAGGAGTTGGGAACTCAGCTACACAAGATGAAATTCACACCTTCCCCGAAGCAGGGGTAAGTAGATAGATTGCTCCCTTAAGGGCAGATTCTAGGGCTTGAATGATTGGCGATACACATTTTCTCATGGCCCAAGAAGTGTCCACACATAATAGGACTATGTTGTATTGTTCATTAGAGGGATCAGTGGTACATAAGGAGTTAGATGTAACTACATGGGAAAAATGGTAAATTGGTCCAAATGTACTTACGAGCATTGTAACGAAAATTTTGATAGGTATGATTGATGATGTTCTATGCTCGAAATGATGCGATATTACCGCTAGATATGCATTAATGATGGGTGTTCACATAGTATGCCATGCATTGTCACAAGTTTGCTTACGATGGAACCAAGTGTAAATCCACCGCAAGTTTCTCGGTGTGATCCGAGGTCAAACACGGGGACTGATTTAGGTTATTATGGTATGTTCATAATATATGCGACCAGGTTTTCAATCTTTAAAAATTTGTTTGTACAGGTATATAAATTGCGATAAAATAAAGTAAAGCAGTAAAGATGCGATAATAAAATGAAATACAATAAACTAAGCTAGATGATACAAGATACAGGCTTCATGTTACAAGATGCTGGGGTCAAGGCTGGGTGTGAAAGTTATGCAAAGACGTGGAATGTGGCGGCAATTCTTATGAATAGAACAGAAAGAGAAAGATAAATAATATAAACAATGCAAGTTTTCAATTGCGTTGAAGCTAGAAATATTATTCCGCTCTTCTCTTGGCTTACATCTTTCAGTGATCGGCCACGTTCCCTCATGTTTGTGGTGAAACAGAGAATAACGCAATGAACGCAAGGTTGCTTCCATGTCTGGAAGTACTACTCGCTTTAGTTAACGCATTCTTTTAACCCTCTCTCGATAGATCAGAATGGCATCTTCACTTTTGCTCTCATAGGTGAAGATGCCGTCTAGCATGCCTTAGCTAAACACCTTTTATATCTTTAACACAGATTAAGTACTTGGTCAATTCATATTGCTTATCAAGGAATTAAGAAGACATCATGAAGAAAGTGATTGACGGGTGAACGGAAATAGATAGAAAATGGTAAATGAAAGCTATCGAAACAGTTAATATCTCTATTAAGCATTTGATACATGGTGTGAATGCAGAGGTAAAGGAACAGTGAAATACAACGATGAAAGAGATAGAACAGATACAAACAAGTGCCAATGTCTTGGCACTGATTCAATGGAGAACTGCTTGCCAAATAGGATGGATTTGGTGGTAGGAAGAGCATCCCTCTCAGGCTTGCTCCACCGGTAGCAGGGATCTTTGCACAAATCTTTCAATCGAGTGTTTGGCAGATTAGATCTGAGATTCACCTCTCGGCCTTATCTCGTCGTCTTCCCGGATTTCTTTACTTAAGCACTCAGCTCAGACTTTTCTCTCAACAGTTTTGCAGCACTTACCCCGTACCAAGTAGCATTTTTTTCTCTGAAATCTATAGGGTATTTATAGATGCAGGTCTTTGACTCGGCCTTGTGGTCTCCACTGATGGTTATGGTAATTTCGAAGATGGAGGGATATTATTCCTTTTGCTATGCAATCAGACCGTCAATTTGACCAAACGTTAGTTGTACACGTGTTCTCAATCCTGTGCTTTTGCGTTGTTCAGCTGCATTTTTTGATCATGGGTTCGCATGCGGTGTTATTTTTATTACCGCATGCGGTTGCAACACAGTTTGGATCGGACTGTCGCATTACGTCGTCATTGCGGTAATCATCTCTTCATTGTTGATTGACGGGCGCAATGTGACAGAGATGCGTTGATCAGTTTCTCGTGAGTCTTGAGCGAAACAGTGACTTGGTCTCCTACAAAACAGAATAAAATTCGGCTTGTCTTCCATCTTTATGGTGTTAGTGGGTGTAATTGTGATCATTTATAATTATTGTAATTCTAAGCTAATTTTCATACAATCGGCACATATTCACTAATTTTTTGCCACAATATCTAAATAAGGTAGCATAAATAACTTGTATTTCTACAAGTTATCACACCCCAAATTTAGATATATGTTTGTCCTCAAGCATATCTTCTACTAAGGCAATCATGCTCAATTCCTATCCTCTATTTTTGCGATGATTGGTTGCTCTGAATACTACACTTAGGCACATTACATAACATCGCAATTTCCTTCTATCCTTGCTAATTCTTAGCAAGCCCTACTTTATTCTTCTATGTGACAAAATTCTGCTCAAAGATGCTTTTCTAGTTTTCAAAATAGAATGTTTATCTCTTCTTTGTCAAAACAACTTGATGTATCTATATGCGGTGAGCAAAAAAAATTTGCGTCATTTCTTTATTTAGAGACTGTTGGTCATAGTTACACTCTTCGTTTTGGCTTATCCCCACAAGTGTCATGCAGACATCCAACTACGGTTGTGTGCCAATTTCAACTTCAACTCATGAGAATCAGAGGAGTTGTCTCTTGCATTTATTATTATTTTTTTCTTCTTCTTTTTCATATTGCTTTGTTCTTGGAAACCCACCTTCGTTTTGGCCTGCTCCTACGGGTGTCATACGAACATCCAACTACGAGCAGGCTCCTTTCACAGCTAAACTCTTATTAGGTTGGGAATATTTTTAAGGTTTTCCCTTGCGCTGGCATTGGAGTTTTGCATAATTTTTTTTTTTTTGGTAAATGAAAATGGACACATTTTCTTAAATACATCATAATCTGATCTCATCTGCTCAGACCTTCCCCACCCCCAAATTTAAAGATGAGCAAGGTCCTCATTGCGTTGTTTGGAGAGACTAGACAAACACTTAGAAGAAAATTTCAAAAATAAGGTTTGAGCAGAACTTTGAAAACTAAAAGGTAAAGTACTGCTAAACTAAGAATTAACTAAGTGTTAGTCAGAATTTACTAAGTATGGGAAATGTTTCTAAGTATAAACATGTAATACATCATAACAATGCAACGAAGATCGTAAAAATAAAAGATTAAGAACATTACAAAAAGTAAAAAAGGAAGATAAAGAAAAAGGCACAGGCAAAAAGTGGAGTGAATATATACTCTTATTGTATTGACTATTAACAAAGTATACGAATAAATTACAAATGAACATATTACAAAAATTTTATATTGCCTGTACAAGAATCAAATAATTTGATTACTTTACAAAGAATAAATGAATTAAATATAAATAAAGAATGGTCGCATAAAAACATCGTATTGGAAGAAAGTGTAAATATTAAGGTTGAGGAGTAGGGGGATCTAGTGGATTTTGAGGTGGTGCAGGAGGCGTTCCTTCGAAATTTAAGTAAAGTTATGTCATTTAGCTTGGTCTGTCGTTTAGCTCGGTCTGTCATGTACAGACTCTACACGATCGTTTACCTTGGGCCAACGATCGTCTAGCAAAGTTATATGATCGTTTAGTAAACACTGCATAATAGTTTAGCTCGCACCTGTACGATCGTTTAGCTTGTCCAGCCGTCGTTTAGTAAATCTGTATTTACTTGACTACCATCGTGAGTTTCTTTTCGCCGAAAGAAAACTCAAAAATATTTTTAATCTTTTGTAAAAAAAAACTTCCTTTTCAAATAGGAAGACCAATTTTCCTTTTAAACTCACGGTTACCATGATCCAATAACCACCCACTACTTTAGTTATTTAAAATAAAAAGAATTAATTATCTAATAATTAATATTATTATAAATATAAATGGTAACCAACTTATCATACTATATTTATAACCTATAGTTTTAATATTTGATCTCATGAAACATATAAACTATAGTTCTTTTTCTATTCCATGGTACTTAATGTAAATCTCATTTACATCAATCCTCCACTAGATGTATCTCATACATCAAACTGATTATATCATATATAATCAAAATACCTTTTGTCAATTTGAACATATCAAATCAACACCAAGAATTGATCCTCAACAGAATACAAACTACCAAGGGGACCTCATGGACCTGTAGCTCCGAAGCTCTAATGGTACATGAATAACTAACTAAACTCTTTAGTCACAAGATCCACCATCCGTTAACTGCCAGTCACTCCACTAAAAACCGATAGCTAAACTCTCCTTACTACAGATATATTATGTGTCCATCTTAACTAATCAGCAGTGCAACAACCTATCACAGATCGCTCGTAAGTATAGCTTGGCCACAAACCATTATTCCCCTGTAGTTACATCTATCTCCTTAAGTACCACTGATCCATCTAATGAACATAAATCATAGTCCTACTATGACTAAGTCTTCTCTTCCAAAGAGAAGTTATGGCCACTATGTTCAAGCCTCGAAATCAACCCGTAAGGGAGCAATCTCTCTACTTATCCCTACTTCGAGAAATGAGTGAATTCCATCTTGTGGATTGAGTTCCCAGCTCCCAGATCAGATAAGTTCCCAAAAAAGTAGGCATGTTGAGTTGGCAATCTAGCCACTCTCACCCATACTAATCAAAGGACCGCCCTCAAAGGCAGGAGTTTACAAAACACTTAGGATTGAGGTCATGTCACCTATGGTCATTTAGGTGAGACGCAAGTCTCTAGTATCAACGACGTTATATACAAAGTCTAGTCATCTCATGGTCCAAGTCTTATACAAACATTTTGTATAGGACACCCCCGCTCCACGTCTCCACACGAATGGTCAGGATCAACCATCTGTAGTAGTTTACAACACTTGCAAACCTCTACAAAGTGGGTCGTATCCATAGTGTCACCAGGATCAGGTATCCCACCTTAATCCTTATACTACAGACCGATTTAAGTTATCACTTATGGCATGATCTACTTGTATATCACATATACATGCTTAAGTTCACATAAGATAACCAAGGAGCTTTGTTTATTAGATATGAGTAAATGCGAGAATGAAATAACATTTATTTTATTCATTAAACAATGTGTATTTTTACAAAACAACGAGACTCCAGGAGAATTAGAACACCAATCCCAACAATCTCCCACTTGTCCTAATGACTCAAGACACTAATGTACAATACAATATAAAAATGTACAATATACAATAAACTAGGGCATACACCAATATCATCTCCCTCTTGCCCTAGACAAGATGTCGCATGTCTCACAGACCCAGACTCTCCAAGTGACCCCCGAACACTTTAGCTGAGAGGGCCTTTGTAAATGAATCAACAATGTTGTATTCTGTGTATTTTGTAAGGATCAGATCTTTATCTCCATACACAAGCATGAATAGACCTATAGTACCAGGAAAGCTACTGAGTTGTTGATGATCTTCTTATAAACACAAGGCTCATCAACATTCTGCTTAAAGCCAAACGACTTGACAGTAATGGAAAATTTGATGTTCCAAGATCGAGATGCTAATTTCAGCCCATAAATGGACCTATTAAGCTTGCAAACTCTTTGCTCTTGATCTTGAACTACGAACTCCTCTGGTTGAGTCATATAGATGGTCTCTTCAAGATTACCATTCAGAAAGGCAGTTTTGACGTCCATTTTCCATATTTCATAATCATAAAATGTGGCTATGGACAGGAGAATCCTGATAGACTTTAGCATTACAACAAGTGAGAAAGTTTTCTCATAGTCAACTCCCTCAACCTGGGTATAACCCGTTGCCACGAGTCTGGCCTTAAAAGTTTGCACCTTTCCATCTACACCTCTCTTTCGCTTATAGATCCACTTACACCAAATAGGTCTTATCCATCAAGTGGATCAACAAGCTCCCAGACGTTATTGAAGTACATAGACTCCAATTCTTGGTTCATGGCCTTAACCCATTCATCTTTGTCAACATCCTCCATTTCTTTCTTAAAATACAACGGATCCTCGACCCCATCATTCGTAATGACGTTTTGGGCTTCAGTCAAACCCATGTAGCGATTCGTGGGTTCATAACCCTCCCACTACGTCGAGGCAGTCTCAACTCTTGTGCTGGTTGACTAGACATCCCGACCTCAACAACTCTCGTTGATCTGTCGATCTGTTCAACAACTCTTGTTGAACCCTCATCAGTCTCAGTCTCACTTGAGATCTCACGTAAAACGAGCTTACTTCGTGGCTTATGATCCCTCATGTGATCTTCTTCCAAGAAGATAGTATTAGTGGAAACAAACATTTTATTCCCACTTAGATCATAGAAGTATCCTCCTCTCGTTTCCTTGGAGTAGCCCACAAGGAGGCAAACCTTCGAATGCGGTTCCAACTTCTTTGGGTTAGTCGCTAGCACATGTGTCGGACAGTCCCAAATCCTGAAGTGGTGTAAACTACCTTTACGACCTTTCCATACCACAATAAATGTTTCAGAAACACTTTTCGAGGGAACGTTGTTCAGGATATAACATGCAATTTGCACTGCATAACCTCAAAACGAGTTTGAAAGATGAACATAACTTATCATAGACCGAACCATGTCCAACAAGGTTTTATTTCTCCTTTCTGATACACCATTCTGCTGAAGTGTACCCAGGGCCGAAAGTTAGGATGCAATCCCATGTTCTATCACATAGTTCTGGAATTGGAGGTCCATATACTCTCCACCACGATCAGATCGTAGTGTTTTTATCATCTTACCTAACAAGTTTTCAACTTCATCCTTATACTCCTTGAACTTGTCAAGGGTTTTAGTCTTACGTTGCATTAGGAAGAGATACCCAAACCTTGAATAATCATCTATGAAAGAGATGAAGTATTCATACCCACCTCGAGCTCTAACATTTATCGGACTATAGAGGTCTGAATGTACAAGACTCCAATGCTTCCTTGGCATTGTAACCTTTTCCAGTAAAAGGTCGTTTGGTCATCTTGCCTTCAAGGCATGATTCACATACCGACAAGGAGTTTTCTTCTAAACTCTTAGAAATCCACTTTTCACGAACTTCTCAATCCTATTGAGGTTGATGTGACCTAACCTTAGATTCCAAAGATGGGTGTTTTTCCTTTGGAGAAACCTTTGGTCTTTTAGCTATTGTTACCGCACTGAACATTTCAGTGTTAAACAAGGCTTTTATGACTTACGACCTTAGTACATATAAGTTATTTTCCTTTGAACCATAACCAATCTCCATTCCTATCTTGAAAATAAACACTTTATTCTCAGAAAATGAGACGGTATAGCCTTGTTCAATGAGACAAGAAACCGAGATTAGGTTCCTCTTAATATGAGGAACTACAAAAACATTATCCACTAACAGATAACGTTTCTTGTCAACAAATAACTTCAGCCTGCCTACAGCAACAGCTAAAACAACCTCATCAGTGCCAACTCGAAGAGTCATCTCTCTCTGTGGCAACGTTTGCCAGGAACTAAATCCTTGGTAAGAGGAACTGACATGATTGGTAGCACCTGAATCAAGAATCCAGGCAGAATCATCATTCTCTACCAGACATGTCTGCAAGACAAATAAATCATATTTACTGTCTTGTCTCCTCTTTTGGAGAGTAGTGGGATGGAGGTCGTTTGTCACGAAATTCGTTTCACATGATTCTTTCCACTGTAAGTAAATCGGTCATTTTTAAAAGCTTTAAATGGAAATACTAACAAGTTGCTGAAAAGAAAAACACATTGACCTATGTTAGGTTTTAAGCAAATACCCATTGTAAAACAAAAAAAAAAACATCCAATAAGGTTTTGGCAAAACTAACATGAACCTCATGTGACATCTAGTTTCGCAATGACGCTTCAAAGGTTTAGGAAAAAAGCCACCTAAGAGAGGTCAGTTATCCCTCCTCTGAATTGAGAAATTCTTAACCAGTCATTAATACCAGAAAAACTCTTGTTCCTATAACGACTAGCCATCATTGATTTGGCCAAGAGATCATTAACTTACTTAACAATATCCCGTAAGTGTGACCCGTCATTTTAAGCCCTAGAGGTCCATCCAAAAAGGCCAATCCTAAGGGAAAAAATCCGATTAGGGCAAAACCTAAAGCGACCCTATCCATTTATGGAGTTCACCTTGATATTGACCAATTGCACAAAACCCTTCCTAAGGGGGCCGCTACCAGGGCGACATGAGGGCGTACAGAATGATCTCATGGTGTGAACCAATGACAGAGACCATAGGACATGTTGGTACACACCCTTCACCCACTTACTATAAATACTCTCTCTGTCCACCTTGATATTGACTCATTCAAACACTATCCTAAGGGGGATGCATCCTAGGGCATCTCGAGGCCAAGCATGAATCTCACGGTGTGAACATACAGGGAGAAACGTGAGTGGAATCATAGACATATCTGATATGCCTCCTCCTCCCATTGAGTATTTTATAACCTAGGGTTTAGTTTACTTAAAAAAAAAACATGGCGAAGGATTTTAACTAAGTGACTTTTAGGTTTTCCCAAGAGTAACTTTTATCTTAGATAGTTGAACAACTTTTGATCATCATCCATTAAAATCTTTAACGGAGACTTTGACCAAAACGTCACATGCTTGTTGAAAATCTATCTAATTCACCTTTCCAGGTAGGTTCCCAAGTAAGGGTGTTACGTTTCCGTCAACTTAAGAACCCCAGCCTAGCCAGAACCCGCCTTAGAAAAAAGGTCCCTTATAGATAGGTTTACAACAAATTTAATCTTTTATTCCAACCAATTTAACCCTATTAAACCGATTTTAAAAGATTAATCTAGGTTACTAAAATCTTTAGAACCACTTGAACTTAGGTCTATCTCAATCCAATTTTAAAACCCTTTAAAAAAATTTGAGTTCCTACTAAGTCCGCTTGCAACTCTGAATTATTAATTTTAGGTCTAATTTCCTTTATAACACTTATAAATGGAAACAACCACCATAATGCGAAGCTAACACATGCAAGGCATTCATAACGATTATAAACGGCCTAAGTGTCATGCTCAATGCATTGTCCATTCATTGCAACGTCTTTTATATAACACTTATACAAAACTGCAATGAAACAAGCAAAACATGCTTCCATTAACCTTTAGACTATAACATTTATAATAAAAGGATGATGCATGATAATGCTCAATGCATTCAAAATATAACTCTTATATTTCATTATGCATGCACATGCTTTCAAGTAATTTTTTTATGCAAGATTATAACATTTATAATACAGGATGCATGAATAATTGCACAACCAAAGGTGGGTTTTTAACTATATGATAAACACTTTGACATATAAGCACCATACATCACATGTATAAGCAATAAAAGTTGATGAACGGGGCAAAATTGCCTTAAAATTCAAAAAGGAAAGCTAACTATTACAAAGACAAGGAGTCTCCGGTACAAACAGACAAACCAAGTCTTGAACCGCTCGACAAAACATCACTTCTCCAACCAACCATCGTATACTAAGCACCCCGCGATTGTCTACACGATAAAAAAAAACACTTCGTTCTATCGCTTACCAGCACTCCAGAGTTAAACGATCGTTTAGCATTACTATACGATTGTCTAGAAAAATCCAAATGATTGTTGAGATTTTACTACATAATCGTGTACCTTTACTAAGCGATTAAGCTTGAAGTACACGATCACTTAATGCGCTCTATAAGACGCCCGCCTTCTACGATCGTTTAAGTAACTACGATGCCGTGAAGCACCATCGCCTAAGCGATCGCTTAGCTAGCGTCTCCAAATCACATACGCACGTCACATAGGTAGTAACTAAGCGATGAAGCTTGCTAACTACGCGATCATCTAGCGCACGCCTTCTACTAAATGATGAGCATCGCATGCTCCCACTACGATCGCCTACCTCCAGCGCCTACACGATCGCGCAACCAACGCTACACGATGTGGTAAACGATTACCCCATCGCTTACATTACCTAAACGATCGATTAGAAATACTACACGATCGTCTAGAAAAAAAAATATCTAAACGATTGCTTAGTGAAATCCAATGATCGTTTACCTGAGGCTACACGATCCGAGTCAATGCTTGGTCTTCTTCTTCGTTGAGACTGCATGCTCATCGCGCGAAGCTTCATCACGAACGACTCGACAAATGAGAACTTTTTGAATTACAGACTCGATTGCAAAGTTAATTTTCACCAAAAACGCAGGGGCCTTTACAATTAACACTTTGTAATATCAAAAGCTTTAATAAAAAGGAAATTTAAACCCAAAACGTTCAACAAAATTATCCACAAATGTAGAAAACGTTAACTACAAATGCAGAAACCCACCATGACTGTAAAGAAGCGTCAATTCATTCTGATTTGGAATATCAAAGAACTAGCTCTGATACCATTGAAGGAAATCGGAAAAAATATTTTCATGAGCAACAGAAGCAAGATTAATTCCAAATTACAATCAATGAGTCAACATATATTTATAGTCGACTTCAAAAACAAACGGTTATCGATTTATACAGAGAAATTACAGCATGAACTATACAAATGCATAAAAAGCAAACTCTACGCACATAGGTAAAACGTCCTCCACGCCTCGATGCACACGAACACTCGAACAAACAGCGACCATGAACGCTCGATCTACACGACTACAAACACGTCACAAACACAACACGAACACTTCGCACTCATCCTCAACGATCTCCTCGGTCATGAACTCCTCTGCAAAACGACGACCTCCACAGCACCACGAACGGCCTCCAAAAAACCTCGATGGTGTCGAGTTGAGTCTGACACCACCAACAAGGCAACCTTGGTATTCTCGGTGTGAGAATCCAGAGGGTGGACTCTGTTCGAACTTGGTGTGAGACAGACGAAGGAGGAAATAATGATCGCGTACACGACTGGGCAAATAAGAGATGGCTGAGACCTATCGTATAGGTCGATGCCCAATCATCTAGCAAAAGCTATGCGATCGTTTAACTCGGTCTGTCGCGTACAGACTCTACACGATCGTTTACCTTGGGCCAGCAATCGTCTAGAAAAGCTATACGATCGTTTAGTAAACACTGCACAATCGGTTAGCTCACACATGCACGATCGTTTAGCTCGCCCAGCCGTCGTTTAGTAAATCTGTATTTACTTGATGACCACCGCGAGTTTTTTTTCACCAAGAGAAAACTCAAAATTCTTTTCAATCTTTTGTAAAAAAAACTTCTTTTTCAAATAGGAAAACCAATTTTCCTTTTAAACTCATGGTTACCATGATCCAATAACCACCCACTACGTTGGTTATTTAAAAGAAAAAGAATTAATTATCTAATAATTAATATTATTATAAACATAAATGATAACAAACTTATCATACTATATTTATAACCTATAGTTTTTAATATTTCATCTCATGAAACTATAAACCATATTTCTTTTTCTATTCCATGGTACTTAATGTAAATCTCATTTACATCAATCCTCCATTAGATGTATCTCATACATCAAACCGATTATATTATATATAATCAAAATACCTTTTGTCAATTTGAACATTTCAAATCAACACCAAGAACTGATCCTCAATAGAATCCAAGCTACCAAGGAGACCGCATGGACCTGTAGCTTCGAAGCTCTAATGGTACGTGAATAACTGACTAAACTCTTTAGTCACGGGATCCACCATCCATTAACTGCCAGGCACTCTACTAAAGACTGACAACTGAACTCTCCTTACTACAGATATATTATGTGTCCATCTTAACCAATCAGTTGTGCAATAACCCTTCACAGATCACTTGTAAGTACAGTTGAGCCAATAACTGTTATGCCCCTGAAGTTACATCTGTCTCCTTAGGTACCACTGATCCCTCTAATGAATATAAATCATAGTTCTACTATGACTGAATCTTCTCTTCCAAAGAGAAGTTGTGGCCACTATGTTTAAGCCTCAGAATCAGCCCTTATGGGAGCAATCTCTCTACTTATCCCTGCTTCGAGAAATGAGTGAATTCCATCTTGTGGATTGAGTTCCCCGCTCCCAGATCAAACAAGTCCCCAAAAAGGTAGGCATGTTCAGTTGCCAATCTGGCCACTCTCACCCATACTAATTAAAGGACCACCCTCAAAGGCAAGAGTTCACAAAACACTCAGGATTGAGGTGTGTCACCTATGGTCGTTTAGGTGAGATGCACTCTAGTATCAACGGCGTTATATACAGAGTCTAGTCATCTCATGGTCTAGGTCTTATACAAACTCTTTGTATAGGACATCCCCGCTCCACGTCTCCACACGAATGGTCAAGATCAATAATCTGTAGTAGTTTACAACACTTGCAAACCTCTACAAAGCGAGTTGTGTCCGTAGTGTCACTAGGATCAGGTATCCCACCTTAATCCTTATACTACAGACCGATTTAGGTTATCACTTAAGGCATGATCCACTTGTATATCACATATACATGCTTAAGTTCACATAAGATAACCAAAGAGCTTTATTTATTGGATATGAGTAAATGCGAGAATGAAATAACATTTATTTTATTCATTGAACAATGTGTATCTTTACAAAACAACAAGACTCCGGGAGAGTTAGGACACCAATCCCAACAGGGTTATCGTACTGTTGACTGGTTATATCCGATGGTCAAAGAAATATATCTGTGGTGAGAAGAGTGCAGCTGTCGGTCTTTAGTGAAGTGCCTGGCAGTTAACAGATGGTGGATCTTGTGGCTAAAGAGTTTAGTTAGCTATTCACGTATCATTGGAGCTTCAAGCCACAGGTTCATAAGGACCCCTTGGTAGCTCAATGGATTCAAGTTGAGAATCAGTTTTCAGGTCAATTTGAAGTGTTCAAATTGACAAAAAGGAGTTTGATTATATATGATATAATTAAACTAGTCAATTATATATGATACAGTTGACATGACGTATGAGATATATTAATTGGAGAAAAAGGATATAAATATGATTTATATCTAGTGGAGGAGAAAAAGACTATGGTTTATATGTTGCATTTGATGTGATATTAAAACTATAGGTTATAAATATAATATGATAAGTTAGTCATTATATTTATTTATAATTAAACAATTATGAGATAATTGTTGATGGTTTTTTCTCCATAACCGTGCGTGAAAGTGTGAGGTTACATTCAGTTTTTCATAACTAAAGGATAAAATGAAAATAGTTTTCATTTTGCAAATGGATTAGGTAATCGCTTCACGAATTGTATACTGCTCACCGTATAGCTAACGAGAGCCTACACGATAGCTCAAGTTTTCCTAAACGATCGTGTACACGCACAGTCGACATAAACGATCGTATAGCTTTTACTAAACGATTGCACGTGAGAGCGAGATTATCTAAATGATCGTCTAAATGATCAGACCTGATTACCTAAGCGATCGTGCACCATAAATGATTAAGCACCTGTCTATACGAGAAACACAAAATCTCTCTCACTTGTTTGGTCATTGAATACGATCGTGTTTCCTTCTTCCTACCAAATCCAACAGAGCCCACACCTCCTAGATTCTCACTCCAAAGATACCGAGGTCACTGAGTGGTGGTGTCCTTCTTGTTGCTTGTTTGTGTAGAAGACAGTGCGGTGGTGAGCGATAGTGAGATCTAGTGGACGATTGGCTTGGCGATCACAGCGATAGCAAGAGGTGTTGTTCCTTGACGAGAGCGAGAGAAAGACAGTAGAAAGGTTCTTCAAAGGTGAGTCTTCCGGTTCTTTATATTTAATTTGTTTTCAAAGCATGTCGTAATTTGTTCTGAAATGCATAACTTGTATGTATATTTGTGAATGCGGTATTTCTGTCACAATGAATTTGGAACGATCTTGCTTCCGCTCATAGGTCCTCTTTGATAAGAGTTCCTTCAATATTCACCTCTCGTTTCCTTAGGGTAGCCTACAAATAGGCATAATTTTGAACAAGGTTCAAACTTTTTGGGATTTGTCAATAGCACATGGGTTGGACATCTCCAAATTCTGAAGTGATGTAAACTACCTTTACGAGCTCTCCATAACTCAAAAGGTGTTTAAGAAATAATATTTGAGAGAACGTTGTTCAAAATATAAACTACAGACTCTACTGCATATCCCCAAAATGAGTCAGGAAGATGAGCATAATTTATCATAGTCCGAACCATGTCTAAAAGGCTCTATTTCTCCTTTCTAATATACAATTATTTTGAGGTGTACCTGAGGCTGAGGGTTGGGACGTGATTCCCTGTTCTATCATATAGTTTTGGAATCTCAAATCCATATACTCTTCACCACGATCAAATCGTAGTGTTGTTATCTTTTTACCTAACAAGTTTTCAACTTCAATCTTGTACTCCTTGACTTTTCAAGAGCTTCAGACTTATGTTGCATTAGGCATAGATACCTAAATCTAGAATAATCATCTATGAAGGAGATGAAATATTCATACCTTTCTCGCGCTCTTATATTCATCGAACCACAGTTTGAATATATAAGCTCCAAGGTTTCTTTGGCTCTATAACCTTTTCCAGTAAAAGGTCATTTGGTCATTTTACCTTCAAGGCATGACTCACATACTGGTATAGAGTTTTCTTCTAAACCATATAGAAGTCCACTTTTTATCAACCTCCCAATCCTATTGAGATTGATGTGACCTAACCTTAGATGCTAAAGATGAGCATTTTCTTTAGATGAAATTCTTGGTCTTTTAATAGTTGTTGTTGTTTTGAACATT
The DNA here is from genome assembly GCF_009727055.1 of Benincasa hispida. Lineage (NCBI taxonomy): Eukaryota > Viridiplantae > Streptophyta > Magnoliopsida > Cucurbitales > Cucurbitaceae > Benincasa > Benincasa hispida. The sequence continues at coordinate 32,501,206 of NC_052358.1, read as the reverse complement.
TCAGTATTGAGCACGACTTTTATGACTAACGGCCTTAGTACATATAAGTTATTTCCCATTGAACCAAAATCTATGGTCATCCTAGTGAAATATAAGTTATTGAGCACGACTTTTAACAGTTGTTGTTGTTTTGAACATTTCAGGAGTTCACAACTCAGTCAGGATTTCGGTCATGTCACCTATGGTCATCCTAGAAAAATGTAAGTCTCTATTATTAATGGTGTTATATAAAAAGACTGATCATTTCGTGGTCTGGTCTTATACAACTCTTTGTATAGGATATCCCTGCTCACATTCTCTACGTGAATTATCAGGATCAGATCATTTGTAGCAACACTTGCAAACCTCTACAAAGCGGGTCGTATCACTTTACAACACCTGTAACACCTACAACGCAGGCCATATCCATAGTGTCACCAGGGTGAGGTACCCAACCTTATCCATCTACTATAGATAGTTTAGGTTATTATTCGAACAGGATCTACTTGTATGTCTCTACATACTTGTTTAAATTACATAAAATAACCTAGAATCTTAGTTTATTGGATTTAGTATATGCTTATAAAATAACACTTATTTTATTAACAACAATATGTTTATACAAAATTTACAAACTACGAGATTACTTGGAGATTTAGGACACCAATCCCAACAAATGAATAATTACATATAAAATAATAAATCGTCATTTCACATAACTTATTAACTACGAGGCTTTAGGGCATACATGCCAACAGAGGGACATCTTTTATCCTATCAAAGGCCTCCATCAAGGTGACTTCCTTTCTCCATATCTTTTTTTGTTGTGCATTGAGGGTTTGTCAGCTCGTATAAATAGGGGAGTGTCTTCTTCTAATTTAACTAGTATTAAAATTTCCAAATTCTGGCAAGTTATGACTCATCTCTATTTTATATATGACAGACTATTGTTTTTCAAGGGCATGGAAAAGGAATGTAATACGATAAACGAGATATTGGGAAAGAGCAAGCAAGCCTCTGATTGGTCTATTAATAGAAGTAAATCAATGTTGTGGTTAGTAGGAACATGGCTATGAGCAAGTAGAATATCATGGAGGGGTGGATAGAAATTCATGTTGTGAGTTTGTATGGTCATTATTTAGGTTTTCCTTCTTAGATCTACCAAGATAAGAACTTAGTCCTTATAAAGGTTAAATAGAGGGTTTGGAGGAAGGTTAAAAGTTGGAAAGAGAAATTCTTCTCAACAGAGAGAAAAAAAAAGGTTCTTTTAAAGGCGATAGCTTAAGTCATTCCCTATTACATAATGAGCTACTATAAACTCTCATAAGACATTTGTAAAGATATTGAGTAGGTGTGTGTTAGGTTCAAGTGGGGTTCTTTAGATGATTAAAAAATATTTGTTCGAAAGCTAGAAGTGGTTATGTGTCAGTAAGAAAGTAGGGGCCTCGATTTTCAAAATTCTAGAATCTTTAATCAAGTATTATTGGCTAAATATAGTTGGGGAATTCAGAAAAACCCTGACAAACTTTTGGCGAGAGTTTTGAAGGGAAGGTACTACCACAAGGAAAATTTCTTGCAAGATATATATGATTGGCACCACCCCTCTTACACATGGAAAAGCATCATCTTGAAGGGATTGAATCTCAAGCGGAAGCGTGTGAATGTTGTAAGTTTTAAAATCTCATTTTGAAAACCACAGAAAAACAGAGAACATAAATTTCAGAATAAACATTAAAATAAAAACACAACATGCTTTGAAGAGGAAAAAGGGAATTTCAAAACTTACCCTTGAAGAATACCTAATCTTCACTAATTCTCCCTCGATTCACAAGATCACGAACAGACCCCTTTTCCCAGTCTCACCAAGAAAACGCAACAATGGATTTTGGGCACCACCACGAGGCTTTCCCGTTATTCTCAGGGATGAGAGATGTGGGCTTGCAACAATTAATTTTGGGAGAAGGGAAAGGAAGATTTTTTAGAAAAATCACATATCAATTTTCAAAGAGAGGGTTTCTGTTTTGTAGAGAAACGTAGGAAGAAGACGATCTTCTCTCTCTCTCACGCAAACTCTCATCTCATAAAATGAGGATATTATGATAAATAACTTCCTCCCTTTTTATTTAATACTTAAATTAAATAAAAAGAATTATATATTAATAAAACCAAATTTATTATAAAACTATATGTTTTATCATATATAGCATATAACCTATAGTTTATATTATATCACATATAATATAACATATAGTTTATAAATCTCTCACATGACCTATAAAATTAGTATGAATCAAATTCACATTAACTTTAAGCTATAGTGTTTATATGAATCATATTCCTATAATTAATATTTGAATCATATTTAAATATTTATTTTTCTCATTAAGACTTTATAATATCATGTATCATATACATTGTGCTAATTATATCTCATATAATTAATTCCCTTTAATTAATTTGAACAATTCAAATTAATCCAAAATTAATTCGATTATCATTAATCCTAATTGAGTTAACAAAGGGATCTTATAGACCTATGGATTGAAGCTCCAATGGTACTTGATTAATTAATTAATTAAACTCTCTAATTAAATTAATCAACCTCCATTAACTACCAGTCACTCCATCAAAGACCGACAACTATACTCTTCGTACTATAGACATATTTCTATGTCCATTGAATAAAACCAATCAACAATGCATTAATCCTTCACAAATTGCTAGTAAGTACAATTAGGCTAAAATTACCGTTTTGCCCCTACAGTTACATCTAACTCCTTATGTACCACTAATCTCCCTAATGAACAATTAAGTTATAGTCAAACTATAACTAAATCTCTTTTTGGTCAAGAGAGGGTGAGACACCTCATTGTTCAAGCCACGTAATCAGTCCTTAAGGGAGCAATTTCTCTACTTACCCTAACAATAAGGAATGAGTGAATTCCTTCTTGTGTAGCTGTGTTTCTAGTTCCCAAATCAGACGAATCCCCAAAATTGTAGGCATATTGAGTCGGAAAAATTACCACTCTTGGCCATTCAAATCAAAGGACTGACTTCATAAGCAGGAGTTCACAACTCACTCAGAAGTCAAGTCAAGTCACATATGGTCATCCTATTTAAATGTAAGTCTTTTTAGCAATGGTGTTACATAGAGAGATTATTCATTTCATGGTCCAATCTTATACAAACTCTTTGTATAGGATACCCCTGCTCACATGTCTGTACATGAATGATCAGGATTAGATCATTTGTAGCATTTTACAACACTTCTAGCAACTACGAAGCAGTCTGTTGTCGTAGTATAACGAAGATAAGGTACCCAACCTTATCCATCTACTACAGATCGTTCAGGTTATCATTTAAACATGATCCACCTATATGACTCTACATACATGTTTAAAATTCATAAAAACAAAAACCTAGGATCTTAGTTTCTTGGATTAATTGTATGCTCGTGAAATAACAATTATTTTATTGAGAACAATTTGTTACAAAGTTTACAAATTATGAGAATACAAGAGAGATTTAGGACACCAACCCCAACAATCTCCCATTTGTCCTAAAGTTAAGGGATTGAAATGTACAATACAAAAAAAGTACAAAAAACTAGGGCATACACTATACCCCAGTTATATCTCCCACTTGTCCTAGATAATATGCCGCATATCCCATAGACCCAGACTTTCTAGATAACCCTCGAACTCTTTAGCTGTGAGAGCCTTTGTAGATGGATCAACAACTTTGTGCTCCGAAGCAATCTTCATGACTATCACGTCATATCGTTGCACAATCTCCCAAATCAAGTGATATTTCCACTCAATGTGTTTGCCTCTTTTATGACTCTTAGGTTCCTTAGAATTTGCCATAACACCACTATTATCACAATAAAGTATGATAGGAAATGACATATTTGGAACAACTTCCAAATTGGTGAGGAACTTCTTTAGCCAAACAGCCTCTTTAGCTGCTTCACAAGCAGATACATATTCAACTTCTATAGTGGAGTTCGATACATCCTTGCTTGATGGTTCCCTAAACTATAGCTCCTCCGTTCAAAGAAAACACTGAACCTGATGTGGATTTCCTAGAATCCCTATCAATCTAAAAGTCAGAGTTCATGTATCCTATAAGGATCAAATCCTTAACTCCATACACAAGTATATGGTCCCTTGTTCTTATAGATACTTAAGGATTGTTTTAACGGTTGTCTAGTGATCTAATCCTGGATTGGATCGATATCTACTAGCAATCCCTACTACATAGAAAATGTTAGGCCTGGTACATAATATTTCCTCAACCTCTTGAGGAGTCTTAGGACATTGTTTCTTAGAAAGAATAATTCAATGCCTAAAAGGTAATAAATCCTTTTTAGAATTGTGCATCAAATATCTTACTAGCATCTTGTCAATATACAATGCCTGAGACAAGGCCAGCATTTTGTTCTCACGATCCCTGATGATCAGGATCCCTAAAAAAATTGTGCCTCTCCTAAATCTTTCATTTGGAACTAGGCGACTAGCCATTTCTTTACATCAGTCAGGAAACGTACATCATTCCCAATGAGTAGCATATCATCTACATACAACACAAGACTCATCAACATTCTAATCAAAGCCATAAGATTTCATTGCAGTATCAAATCTTATATTCCAAGATCGAGATGATTGTTTAAGTCCATAAATGTATCGATCAAGCTTGTAAACCTTTTGCTCTTGATCTTGTTCAATGAATCCCTCCAGTTGATTCATGTAGATGGTCTCTTTAAGATTATCATTTAAAAAGATAGTCTTGATGTCCATTTGTCATATCTCATAGTCATAATATGTGGCTATGAACAAGAGAATTCAAATAGACTTTAACATGACAATAGGTGAGAAAGTTTCTTCATAGTCCACTCCCTCAACTTGGGTATAACCCTTTACCACTAGTCTAGCTTTAAACGTCTATACCTATCCACCTACACCTCTTTTCCTCTTGTCGATCCACTTGCAACCTATAGATTTTAACCTATGAGGTTGATCTACAAGCTCCCAGACATAATTGAAGTACATAGACTCTATTTCTTGATTCATAGCTTTAATCCATTCATCCTTGTTAGAATTTCTATTGCTTGTTTGTAAGACAATGGATCTTCAACACCATCAATAAGTATGATATCTCGGGCTTCTGTTAAACCCATATAGCATATAGAGAAGGAACACAAAACCGAGAATTCCATAAGCGGGTTTAGATCGCTCCAATTTTCATAGTGACCAGAATAAAAATGATATACATTCTAAATAACAGTTATGCATAAAACAATTTAACAACAACATGATCAGAATTCAATAAAGCAAAGAGAAGAGGTTCATTACCAGAGGAAGATAATCTTCGAATGTATGAACCCACAGCAGCGGAAGAATACCACCGATCTACCAGCACCGCAGCGAATCTCTCGTCTGATACTACACGATTCGAACGTACACGATCAAGAAGACGGGGACAACACCACCAATAGGGAGACCCGGGTATCCTCGATGTGAAAAACCCAGAGAGTGGGCTCTGGTGAGTTTGGTAGAAGATGGAGGAAAAGAAATCATGTAGACGACAAGCGTGCATAAGAAGAACTTCGCTATCGTATAATGGGGACACTTATCGTATAGCAAAACTACACGATCGTTTAGGAAAAACTGGATGATCGTTTAGGAAATTGATGTACGATCGTTTAAGGGACGCGTGAGTTAGACGATTGTTTAGACGACTGAGAAGCTATCGTATAGGCTCTCGACGATTTGTCTTTCACGATTTTGTTTTTGGGCACGGGGATTATTTTGCACGATTGAATTTTTTTCACAAATTGAAAAACTATTTTCAACTTGTATCCCGCTGGTTACATAACCTTCGGTGCCCACGATCCCATTTCTTAAACGTGAGAATTGGTTAATTAAAATTAATTAATCAATTATTTTATTTAATAAATATAATCATATTATATTTATATCCTATAGTTTGATATCATATATCTACTATTGTATTTTTCCTATATTTGATATAAATCATATTTATATCTAATTTTCTCCAAAATAATGTATCTCATACATTAGCCAATTATATCATGTATAATTAGCCATTCTAATTATATCATATATAATTGTACTTCCTCTTGTCAATTTGAACATTTCAAATTAACCCAAACACTGGTTCTCGACTTTATCCAAGCTACCCAAGTGACCTAATGGACCTGTAGGTGGAAGCTCCAACGGTACGTGAATAGCTGACTAAACTCTTTAGCCACGAGATTCACCATCCATTAACTGTCAGTTATTCCACTAAATACCAACAGTTGAACTCTACTTACCACAGATATATTTTTGTGTCCATTGGATATAACTAATCATGAGTACGATGACCCTTCACAAATTCTCGTAAGTACAACTGGGCCAATTTTCCGTTTTGTCCCTATAGTTACATCTCACTTCTTAAGTACCATTGATTCCTCTAATGAACAATACAACATAGTCCAACTATGTGTGAACACTTCTCGGGCCAAGAGAAGGTGTGTGGCACCACATCGTTCAAGCCTCAGAATCAGCCCTTAAGAGAGCCATCTATCTACTTACCCCTGCGTTGGGAAAGGAGTGAATTCCTTCTCGTGTAGCTGAGTTCCCAGCTCTCAAATCAGACATATCCCCAAAATGGTAGATTTGAATCGGTGACTTGGCCACTCGCATCTAGACAAATCAAAGAACCGCCCTCAATGGCAGGAGTTCCCAACTCACTCAGGATTGAGGTCATGTTACCTATGGTCATTCTAGTAAAGTGAAGTCTCTGTCATGAATGGTGTTATATAACGAGACATTAACACTCCGTGGTCAAGTCTTATACAAACTCTTTGTATAGGACGCTCCCACTCACATGTCCCCAACACAAATGAACAAGATCAGATCATCTATGGTAAGCCACAACACTTGTGACCATTCCACAAAGCAGGCCGCATCCGTAGCGTTACCAGGATAAGGTTTCCCTCCTCGAGGACATGATTGTATAGTTGGACTCTATCAGTGTTGTTACACATGTTTCAGCGTGTTGTGGGTTCTTTTTTGTGAATAGGTGCCCTTCATTGCCGTTTTAGATTGAATAATATTATTTTAAGCCTCATGCACAAGTGTTCAGACGGGTGTCCAAACTCATTCCCCACTCACAAGGACTTCCATGATCTCACGGCTGAGACCATGCTTATGCTTCTTGGCAGAGGTTAGAAAGATTGACCAAAAGATATATGCTCGGGCCTTCTCATTCGCCCTTGTCCATGTTTGTATGTCTCCCGAACAATTTCAAGCGGCATTTGGAGCTGGAATAAAGAGACAAGCTTCCTGTGAAAGCGAACATGAGATCCTCGATTGAATTAGGAATTGTTGTGATCATATATTGTCCATACGTATTGAAAAAAAATTGTCGCCAGTCATATTTTTTCGGACGACTTAACAATGATAATGTGGTTGATATTATGCCATTATGAAATAATTTTGCTGAAAAATACGAACAAATCTTGAATTAGTTTTGGCTAAACCACTTTTAAACCCAATCTTGTTTTTGCAAAAAACAGTTCAAGTACCCTAAGTAATGACTTCTATTTGCAATGATGGCCCCAGTGGAATCAGTACAAACGCCACTGGTGGGGCTGATCAATTGCCCCTTACACTGGGATGAGAAACATCTCAACCATTAGGCAAGAACCACAACTCTGGGAATTGAACCTAACAGGCCAACCATTATTTCGGTCAGAATGTTAAACATTTAACTATTCAATTAAGTGTCAACACCCTCGTTTAAATGCCGAGGTCCCCCCTAATTGCCGCTTACGTAGGGAAAAGCAGATTATGCAAGGGATCTAAGTTACTTTTATCCTCTTATAGGAGTCACATAAAGAAACGCGCAATAATGCCTCTTAGGGGACACGTCCCAGGGTTCCTGTGCAATGCGCAGTAACTTTATTCAACCTACAACGAGGGAGACGAGGAGATTCATTGCTATGGCACTTCACCGCTTTTCACTTACTATGAACATTTTTCTTCATCACTTGATATTAGACCTACTCCAACACCATCCTTAGGGGACACGCCAAAAGGTGCTCGAGGCCAAAGGTAGATCTTCAAGCGAGAAACATAGAATGGTTTAAAGTGAAGACATCTATGCCCAAGTACCCTCCACTGAATGTATTTTACCTAGAGTTCTCATTAACCCTAGACAATACCGACTTAACTTGATTTTAGTCTAAGTGTCTTTCAAAGCTCACTCAATTAAACAACGTTTGTTTATGGAAAAAAAGCAAGTTCAAGTAGTCACATTTAACACTAATGTACTGTCCTTACTTGCATGCATGCATCAAATCTATCTAATTACCTTTCCAGGTTAAGTTTCCCAGGTAGGGATGTTATGTTTCCGTCAAACTTAAATAACCCCAGCCTTAGACCTGAACCAGCCTTAGACAAAAGGTCCCTGATAGATAGATCTTGTTACACTTTAAACCTTCATTAGCTAATTAATCCTATTAAAACTGATTAAAAGATTAACAGTCTTTAGGGTTGCTAATCATATTAGAATCGTGATCTTAAGTGTCTAATGTGATCCAAGTTTTAACACTTTAAAACTATGAATTAAAACCTAAGTTAGCATAGCATGTCTACTCTTATTTCTTTAGTCTCTATTTTCTCTTTAATTTTTAAAAAGAACAATAAATAAATATGCGCACAACTAGGCGTTTATAACATTTATAAAATAACCTATGTGTCATGCTATGGCAATTGTCTGGTTCATTACTATATAATTTTATATAACTTATAATAACAAGGGAATACATGCTATCATTCACCCTTATACTATAAACAATTATAATTAAAATGATGCTGTCTATTTTGCTTTTTATGCATGCAAAATAAACTCTTATATTATAGACGCATGAGCATCTCTTTACATAATTAAATCATGTTTCTTCTAAATTAATGACAATATACAATAAAGAGATGATGCCATGATCAATGCATAACCTAAGGTGAGATTTACTATACTGTAGCATACCAATGACATATAAGATATACATCGATATGTATTAACAAAAAGAAAATTAATTTAATGGATCGGATGAGCCTTTAAACCGGAATTGAACCAGAATGAATAAACTTATCTATTCCATTTTATCATTGGACAAACCTGATCACAGGCGAACTGGGTTTGAAACTGCCAAGGGCTCCATTTGCTGTAGGCAATTACTTTTTAGGTAGACGATCATTCCAACATACTCCTAGAACGATAGGGAACTTTATGCAAACAATCGTTGTAGAACAACGACGAGGCTACGAAGCTTTGATCGTCCATGCCGATCGTAATAGCGCGACGATAGGTAAACGATTTACCTTTGAGTTACTAAAGCGATCGCTTTAGTCAGTTACTAAGCGATCGTTAGTCAGTTACTAAGCGATGAAGCTTGCTTTGACCTAACGATCGTCTAGCGCGCTTAAAATGATACGCGAGCGCCTGATCGTATTAACTTTACGTGTGGCAACTTGAATCAAACGAATTTATCTTTTAACGATGCTAAGCGATGTGTAAGTCAGTTACTAAGCAATGAAAGCTTGTCTTGACTTAAAACGATCGTCTAGTTTACGTGGTGCTTTAAACGATGCTCAGTAATCGCGTGCCTGATCAATCTTCCGATAATGACCAACGCTTGATCATTTAGCGCCATCGTATCAAACCGATTGATTCAACCAACGATCACTTATGCCTTCATCTCTCACCGAAGCGATGGACAAAGATTGTGTGTAACCTCTTTGCAACGATGGATTAACCCTTGATTCATTCTCCTTCCTCGAAGAAGCTGCAACCTTTGCCCAGAACTTTCGACGAATGACTCAAGGACTTCAAACACTTTTGAATTACAGACTGGATGACGATTATATATGCCTAACAAAACCAGGGGCCTTTCCATGACAACACGCAAATGTAAAAAAAAATTAAAACAAACGACGGCTATACATTCCCAAAAATATCCATTAAATCCGGCACATCCCAAACAATATTAAACATTTAAAACAATGTAGAATGCACCCCTTGAAATGTAAATGTTATTTCGTTGGCAACTATGAAATCGGAGTATTCAGAAAACCTGCCTTCTGATACCAATTCCATTTACAACCTATAGGACGAACCCCATCAGGCTGATCTACAAAATCTCATAATGAGTTGAAGTACATCGACTCCATCTCGAGATCCATGGCCTTGACCCATTCATTCCGATCAATATCCTCCATTGCCTTCTTATAAGACAACAGATTCTCAACCTCGTCATCTGCTACCATAGCAAGGATTTCCGTGAAACCCAGATAGCGAACGGGTGGGTTTGCAACCCTCCTACTACGTCGAGGTTCCCTCAACTCTTGAGGTGGAACTGACCTACTGGATGAAATCCTATCAACAACTCTTGTTGATGTAGCAGGCTCTTCAACTCTTGTTGAAGTTTCAGTAGTTTCATTGGAAAACTCACGTAACACGACTTTGCTTCGTGGACTGTGCTCCCTTATATGATCCTCCTCAAGGAAAGTAGCGTTTGTTGAAACAAACACCCTATTTTCCATTAGATCATAAAAATAACCCCCTCATGTACCTTTGGGGTAGCCTACAAAAAGGCATAACCTCAACCGTGGTTCCAACTTCTTGGGATTAGCCTCAAGCACATGTGCAGGGCAACCCCAAATCTGAAAATAACGTAAACTAGCTTTACGCCCATTCCACAACTCCAGAGATGATCTTGTAACACTCTTGGAGGGAACATAGTTAAGTATATACACCACAGTCTCCACTGCGAAACCCCAAAACGAGTTCGGTAAGGAAGCATAACTCATCATCGAACGAACCATGTCTAATAAGGTTCTATTTCTCTTTTTCACTAAACCATTCTGCTAAGGTTTACCCGGCGCTGAGAGTTGGGAAACGATTCCATGTTCTATCAAATAGTCCTGGAGATCGGAGTCCAAAAACTCTCCACCTCGATCTGATCGAAGTGTTTTAATCCGTCTATCCAATACGTTTTCAACTTCAGCCTTAAACTCTTTGAACTTTTCAAAGGATTCAGACTTCCGTTGCAAAAGATAAACATACTCATACCTGGAGTAATCATCAGTAAAACTGATAAAATACTTATAGCCACCTCGGGCTCGCACATTCATAGGACCACAAAGGTCAGATTGTACTAACTCAAGAGGCTCTTTGGCATTAAAACCTTTTCCAGTAAAGGGTCGTTTAGTCATCTTACCTTCAAGGCAAG
>NC_052358.1:32337722-32489900 GCF_009727055.1 Benincasa hispida | reverse complement strand
TTAAACACTTCGATCAAGATCGAGGTGGAGAGTTTTTGGACTCCGATCTCCAGGACTATTTGATAGAACATGGAATCGTTTCCCAACTCTCAGCGCCGGGTAAACCTTAGCAGAATGGTTTAGTGAAAAAGAGAAATAGAACCTTATTAGAACATGGTTCGTTCGATGATGAGTTATGCTTCCTTACCGAACTCGTTTTGGGGTTTCGCAGTGGAGACTGTGGTGTATATACTTAACTATGTTCCCTCCAAGAGTGTTACAAGATCATCTCTGGAGTTGTGAATGGGCGTAAATCCGTCTATCCAATACGTTTTCAACTTCAGCCTTAAACTCTTTGAACTTTTCAAAGGATTCAGACTTCCGTTGCAAAAGATAAACATACTCATACACCTGGAGTAATCATCAGTAAAACTGATAAAATACTCATAGCCACCTTGGACTCGCACATTCATAGGACCATAAAGGAGATTGTACTAACTCAAGAGGCTCTTTGGCATTAAAACCTTTTCCAGTAAAGGGTCGTTTAGTCATCTTACCTTCAAGGCAAGCTTCGCACACAGGTAAAGAATTTTCATCTAACTTACTTAGAAGTTCATTCTTCACCAATCTCTCAATCCTATTGAGATTGATGTGCCCTAAATGTAAATGCCAAAGTTGGGCATTTTCTTTTGGAGAAATTTGTTGACGTTTTGATTAAGTTACGACAATTCTGAACATTTCAGTATTATGAAGGGAATTAATGGCTAATGGCCTTAGCACATATAAATTTGATTCCAGATTAGCTGAGCAAATAAAGACACCATCTTTATGAATAAACACTTTACTCCATTCGAAAGAAATATTGTATTTACATTACAATAAGCACTTACAGAAATAAGGTTCCTTTTTAATTCACGAACAATATATACATCAGTTAAATTTAGAAATCTATTCTGTAAAGTCAACTAGATCTCTCCCATTGCCACAGCTGAGATGACATGCCTGGTGCCTACTCGCATTGTCATCTCACCAACCTCCAGCTGTCGCTAGGATCTAATCCCCTGAAAAAAATAACAAACATGGTTAGTGGTGCCTGAATCAATTATCCAGGTAGAATCATTATTCTCCACTAAATAAGATTCAAGTACAAGTAAATCATATTTACCTTTATCTGCATTGGCCTTAGCCTTGGCTGCTTTCTTCTCCTTCAGATACCAAGGACAGTTCCTCTTCCAATGTCTATCTTCATTGTAATGGAAACACTTTCCTTTAGCAACTGTTGGATGCCTCCTTGGGGCAACAGGCGGTGGGTTAGCAGGTGCCTTCCCTTTTCCCTTACCACTCTTCTTCTTCTTCCTCTTTGCAGAGTTAGAAGAGGAATGTGCAGACTTTGTTCCTGAGGTTGAACCTCTATGGAACTTCCTGGAGGATGAAGCAACATTTGCCTCACCCTTCTGCCTCTCCTTAATTTTCAGTAAAGATTGGTATGCCTGCAACTCGTTGAGAAGAGTTGTAAGGTTATATTTCACTTTGTTAAGAATCACATTGCTAACAAAGTGCAGGAAGCTCTCCGACAAAAAATGCAGGATTATGCTAACCTGACTGCCCTCATCGATGGTAGACCCATTCAACTCCACCACATTGAAGTGGACCATCATGTTTAGCACATGTTCACGAAATGAGGTGCCTTCTTGCGTTTTAGAATTGAATATATATTTTAAAGCCTCATGCACAAGCTGTTCAGACGGGTGTCCAAACATTCCCCACAAGGACTCCATGATCTCACGAGCTGAGACCATAAGCTCATGCTTCTTGGCCAAGAGGTTAGAAAGATTTGCCAAGATATATGCTCGGGCCTTCTCATTCGCCCTTGTCCATCGTTTGTATGTCTCCCGAACATTTCAAGCGGCATTTGGAGCTGGAATAAGAGGACAAGCTTCCGTGAAAGCGAACATGAGATCCTCGATGATTAGGATTGTTGTGATCATATGTTTCCATGTTGAAAAATTGTCGCCAGTCAATTTTTCGACGCTTAACAATGATAATGTGGTTGTTGCCATTTGAAAATTTTGCTGAAAATACGAACAAATCTTGATTAGTTTTGCTAAACCACTTTTAAACCAATTTGTTTTTGCAAAACAGTTTCAAGTACCCTAAGTAATAGACTTCTATTTTGCAATGATGCCCCAGTGAATCAGTACAAACGCCACTGGTGGGGTGATCAATTGCCCCTTCACTGGGATGAGACATTCTCAACCATTAGGCAGAACCAACTCTTGGAATTGAACCTAACAGCCACCATTATTCGGTCCAGAATGGTTAACATTTAACTATTCCATGTAAGTGTAACCCCTCGTTTTCAATGCCAGAGTCCCGCCCTAATGCGCTTACCGTAGGGAAAAGACAGATTATGACAAGGGACTAAGTTACTTTATCCTCTTATAGGAGGTCAAATAAAGAAACGCGCAAAACTGCCATCCTTAGGGGGACACTCCCAGGGTTCCTGTGGCAATGCGCAGTAACTTTATTCAACCTAACGAGGGAGACCGAGGGATATGCTATGGCACTTCCCGCTTTCACTTACTATGAACATTTTCTTCATCCATCTTGATATTGACCTACCCAAACACCATCCGTTAGGGGGACACGCCAAAGGTGCCTCGAGGCCAAAGGTAGATCTCAGGAGAAACATGAATGGTTTAAGTGAAGCATCTTATGCCCCAAGTACCTCCCACTGAATGTTTTACCTAGGAGTTCATTAACCTAGACAATCCGGCTACTGATTTTAGTCTAAGTGGTCTTTCAAAGTCCACTCATAAACAACGTTTGTTTATGAAATAAAAACAAGTTCAAGTAGTCACATTTAAACACTTTAATGTACTGTCCTTAACTTGCATGCATGCATCAAATCTATCTAATTCACCTTTCCAGGTAAGTTCCCAGGTAGGGATGTTATGTTTCCGTCAACTTAAATACCCCAGCCTAGACTGAACCAGCCTTAGACAAAAGGTCCCTGATAGATAGATTTGTTACACTTTAACCTTTCATTAGCTAATTTAATCCTATTAAACTGATTAAAAGATTAAAGTCTTAGGGTTGCTAATCATATTAGAATCGTGATCTTAGGTCTATGTGATCCAAGTTTTAAACACTTTAAAACTATGAATTAAACCTAAGTTAGCATGCATGTCTATCTTATTTCTTTTAGTTCTAATTTCTCTTTAACTTTTAAAAAGAAACAATTAAATAAAATTGCGCACAACTAGGCGTTTATAACATTTATAAAATAACCTATGTGTCATGCTTATGCAATGTCTGGTCATTACTATATAACTTTTATATAACTTATAATAACCAAGGAAACATGCTATCATTCACCCTTATACTATAACAATTATAATATAAAGATGATGCATGTCTATGCTTTTTATGCATGCATAAATATAACTCTTATATTATATGACGCATGAGCATGCTCTTACATAATTAAATCATGTTTCTCTAAATTATGACAATTACAATAAAGAGATGATGCATGATCAATGCATAACCTAAGGTGAGATTTACTATATGTGCATACCATATGACATATAAGATATACATCGTATGTATTAAACAAAAAGAAAATTAATTAATGGATCGGGATGAGCCTTTAAACCGGAATGAACCAGAATGAATAAACCTATCTATTACATTTATCATTGAGCAAACTGATTCACAGGCGAACTGGGTCTTGAACTGCCAAGAGGTCTCCATTGTGTAGCAATCTTTATTAGGTAGACGATCATTCAACATACACTAGACGATAGGAACTTTAGCAAACAATCGTGTAGACAACGACGAGGCTACGAAGCTGATCGTCCATGCGATCGTATAGCGCGACGATAGGTAAACGATTTACCTTGAGTTACTAAGCGATCGTTTAGTCAGTTACTAAGCGATCGTTTAGTCAGTTACTAAGCGATGAAGCTTGCTGACCTAAACGATCGTCTAGCGCGCTTAAATGATACGCGAGCGCCTGATCGTTTAACTTAGTGTGCAACTTGATAAACGATTTATCTTACGATGCTAAGCGATCGTGTAGTCAGTTACTAAGCAATGAAGCTTGCTGACTTAAACGATCGTCTAGTTTACGTGTGCTTTAAACGATGCTCAGTAATCGCGTGCCTGATCATCTTCCCGATATGACCAACGCTTGATCATTTACGCCATCGTTCAACCGATGCATTCAACCACGATCACTTATGCCTTCATCTTCACGAAGCGATGGACAAAGATTGTGTGTAACCTCTTCTGCACGATGCGATTAACCCTTGATCATCTCCTTCCTCGAAGAGCTGCAACCTTTGCCCAGAACTTCGACGAATGACTCAAGACTCAAACACTTTGAATACAGACTTGATGACGATTATATATGCCCAAAAAACGCAGGGGCCTTTCCATACAACCGCAAATGTAAAAAAAAATTAAACAAACCGAGGCTATACATCCCAAAAATATCCATTAATCCGGCACATCCACAACAATATTAACATTTAAAACAATGTAGAAATGCACCCACCTTGAATGTAAATGTTATTTCGTTGCAACATATGAAATCGGAGTATCAGAAAACCTGCCTCTGATACCAATTGAAGGAACTCAAAATCGAGAATTCTATGAGTGGGTTTAGATCGCTCCGATTTTCATAGTGACCGGAATAAAAACGATATACATTCTAAATAACAGTTACGCATAAAACAATTTAACAACAACATGCTCATAATTCATAAAAGCATAGAGAAGAGGTTCATTATCAAAGGAAGACGATCTTCGAGTATGAACCCCCGGCAGCAGAAGAATTCCACCGATCTACCAGCACCTCGGCGAATCTCTCATCTGATACTACAAGATCAAGAAGACGGGGACAACACCACCAATAAGGAGACCCGGGTATCCTCGGTGTGAAAAACCCAGAGAGTGGGCTCTGATGAGTTTGGTAGAAAACGGAGGAAAATAAATCGTGTAGACGACAAGTACGCACGAGAAGAACTTTGCTATCGTATAGCGAGGACTCTTATCGTATAGCAAAACTACATGATCATTTAGGAAAAATTGAACAATCAATTAGGAAACTGATGTACGATCGTTTAAGGGACGCATGAGTTAGACGATCGTTTAGATGACTGAAAAGCTATCGTATAGACTCTTGAAGATATGTCTTTCACGATTTTGTTTTTGGGCGTGGGGATTATTTTGCACGATCGAATTTTTTTCACAAATTGAAAAACTATTTTCAACTTGTATCCCGCCAGTTACATAACCTTCGGTGCCCACGATCCCATTTCCTAAACGTGAGAAATGGTTAATTAAAATTAATTAATCAATTATTTTATTTAATAAATATAATCATATTATATTTATATCCTATCGTTTGATATCATATATCTACTATAGTATTTTTCCTATATCTGATATAAATCATATTTATATCTAATTTTCTCCAAAATAATGTCCCTCATACATTAGACAATTATATCATATGTAATTAGTCATTCGAATTATATCATATATAATTGTACTTCCTCTTGTCAATTTGAACATTTCAAATTAACCCAAACACTGGTTCTCGACTTTATCCAAGCTACCCAGGTGACCTAATGGACCTGTGGCTCGAAGCTCTAACGGTACGTGAATAGCTGACTAAACTCTTTAGCCACGAGATTCACCATCTATTAACTGTCAGTTATTCCACTAAAGTCCAACAGTTGAACTCTTCTTACCACAGATATATTTCTGTGTCCATTGGATATAACCAATCATGAGTACGATGACCCTTCACAGATGCTCGTAAGTACAACTGGGCCAATTTCCCGTTTTATCCCTATAGTTACATCTCACTTCTTAAATACCACTGATTCCTCTAATGAACAATACAACATAGTCCAACTATGTGTGAACACCTCTCTGGCCAAGAGAATGTGTGTGGCACCACATCGTTCAAACCCCAGAATCAGCCCTTAAGAGAGCCATCTATCTACTTACCCCTGTGTTGGGAAAGGAGTGAATTCCTTCTTGTGTAGCTGAGTTCCCAGCTCCCAAATCAGACGTATCCCCAAAATGGTAGGTTTGAATTGGCGACTTGGCCACTCGCAACCTAGACAAATCAAAAGACCGCCCTCAATGGTAGGAGTTCCCAACTCACTCAGGATTGAGGTCATGTTACCTATAGTCATCCTAGTGAAGTGAAGTCTCAGTCATGAACGGTGTTAATATAATGAGACATTAACACTTCATGGTCAAGTCTTATACAAACTCTTTGTATAGGACGCTCCCGCTCGCATGTCCCCAACACGAATGATCAGGATCAGATTATCTGTGGTAAGCCATAACACTTGTGACCATTCCACAAAGCGGGCCGCGTCTGTAGCGTTACCAGGATAAGGTTTCCCTCCTATATCCATATACTACAGACTATTTTAGTTATCACTCAAGACATGATCCACTTGTATGTCATCACATACATGCTTGAGTCACATACAGATAACCATGGATTTTATGTTTATTGGTTTGTGGTAAAGCAACTAAAACAAGTAAATTTGTAAAACAACAAGATGTGAAGTAAATATCATATATTAACAATTACAGGTGTTCGTATGTACTGTTTACAAACTACAGGACACGAGACTTTAGGGCATCAACCCCAACATATAGATGGGTTCATAACCCTCCCACTGCATACAGGCAACCTCAACTCTTGAGATGGATGTGTTTGACTAGATGAATGGACCTCAACTATCCTTGTTGATGTATTAGCCCCTTCAACAACCCTTGTTGAAGTGTTAGTAGTTTCATAGGAAATTTCACTTAAAATTATTCTACTTCGCAGTTTGTGTTCCCTCATATTGTCTTCTTCCAAGAAAGTAGCATTTATCGATACAAACGCTTTATTCTCACTTGGATCAAAGAAGTACCCACCTCTCGTTTCCTTAGGGTAGCCTACAAATAAGAGGACTCTTAAACGAGGTTCCAACTTTTTGGTATTTTTCATTAGCACGTGAGCTGGACATCCCCAAATCCTGAAGTGGCGTAAACTATCTTTACAACTCCTTCATAACTCATAAGGTGTTTCAAAAACACTCTTTGAGGGAACGTTGTTCAAGATGTAGATAGCAGTCTCCACTGCATATCTCTAAAATGAATCAAGAAGTTGAGCATAGCTCATCATAGACTAAACCATGTCCAGCAGGGTTCTATTTCTCCTTTCTAACACAACATTCTGTTGAGGTGAACTAGGGGCTAAGAATTGAGACATTATTCCATGTTCTATCATATAGTTCTGAAATCTTAAGTCCATATACTCTCCACCATGATCAGATCGTAGTGTTTTTATCTTTTTACCTAATAAGTTTTCAACTTTAGTATTGTACTCCTTGAACTTTTCAAGTGATTTAGACTTTTGTTGCATTAGATATAGATACCCATATCTAGAATAATCATCTATGAAAGAGATGAAATATTCATACCCTTCTATTGCTCTAACATTCATTGGACCAAAAAGGTCTAAATATATAAGCTTCAAGGATAACATTTTCCTTCAAGACATGACTTGCATACAAGTAAAGAGTTTTCTTTCAAACAATTTAGAAGTCCACTTTTTACAAATCTCTCAATCCTATTGAGATTAATGTGACTTAACTTTAGATGCCAAAGGTGGTTATTTTCTTTAGGAGAAACTCTTGACTTTTAGCAGTTGTTGCCGTTCTGAACATTTAGTATTTAAGACAGCCTTTGTAACTAACGGCCTTAGTACATACAAGTTACTTGCCATTGCACTAAAGCCTATCTCCAATCAATTCTTAAATAAACACTTTATTTTCAGAGACTGATAGTGAATACTATTGTTCAATCAGAAATGAAACAGATATTAAGTTCTTCTTGATATTAAGAACTACATATACGTCATCTAATAACATGTATCGTTTCTTGTCTAAGAATAACTTAAGTCTGCCTACGACAACAACTAAAATGGCCTCACTAGTACCGACTCGAAGAGTTATCTCTCCAGCTACCAACTGTCTCCAGGAATTAAATCCCTGATAGCAAGAACATATATGATTAGTAGCCCCTGAACCAATTATCCAAGCAAAATCATCATTCTCTACTAAGCACGTCTCCAAGACAAGTAAATTAGATTTACCATCATTGGATTTTTTTCCTTTTCTGAAGAGTAATGGAATCAGCTTTATACCCCTTATCATGAACTCCAAGTTTTATCTCAGAGGACGAACCTCTTTGATTAACTTCACTAAAGTTGATAACATTTGTCTTTTCTATTAGTCCCTTGACATTTAATATGGGCTCGAGTTCATTTAGGGAGTTGACATTACTGGTTTCGTCATAATCAACCCCTTTGTGTTTGAATTGTCAGAACTTTCACTCAAGCAATTCCTACGTTGATTGCATGATCTTAAGTGCAATGACCATGCTCTCAAACCTTTTGGTTAAGACATCAAGTATGCTCGCCAAAATGTGAACTCGGTCTTATTGTTGGCCTTTGTCCATCTTTCGTATGCATCACGAACACTCCATGTTGCATCAGAGGCTAGGACTAAAGAACATTCTTCAGTCAAGACAAAGTCAAGGTTGTTTTCCACGAAAATAGTTTTAATCGAATCTTTCCAAGTTGTATAATTAAATTCAGTTAAACAAGAAAAGGCAAACAACGGAAAAACAGAAATTGACATTTTGCTTAAATGAAACAAATGATCTTCATTAGATTTTAGCATAACTCTAAAGCATCCAATCAATTCTAGCAAAAATTAAATGAACCAAATTTAACATCTAATTTTGCAATGATGCATCAGTGATTTAGGATAAAAGTCATTGAATGGTGGTCAATCGCCCTTTCACTGAACTGAGACACTCTCAACCAATCATTACACCAGAATAACTCCTATTCCTATAATAATTAGTTACCATTGATTTGGTCAAGAAATCATTAACCAGCTTAACAATTTCTCATAAGTGTAACCCTTCATTTTAGACCCTAAAGTTTTACCCTGATGAGCCAACCAAAGGGGAAAACCGATTGGAGTAAAAACTAAAGAGATCTAATTCATTTATGGAGTTCGCCCTGATATTAACCTAATGAACAGACTATCCGAAGGGGTACGCTCCCAGGGCACCTCGAGGCCGTGCAAGAAGGTTTCATGATGCAAACTAATGAAAGAGACTGTAGGACATGTTGACACATATCTCTCTCCCATTTACTATAAATAGTCTCTCCATTCACCTTCATATTGACCCATGCAAATACTATCCAAAGGGATCCGCTCCCAGAGCGCCTCAAGGCCAAGCATAAGTCTCACAGTGTGAAAATTAAGGAAGAACGTGAGTGGAAAAATGACGTATCTATACATCCATTTTTTCCCACTGTGTATTTTAAAACCTAAGGTTTCTTACTTAGATTAAATTGGGCTAATTAATTTGACTGAGTGACTCTTAACTTTGTTAAAGTAACTATTACATTGGATAGTTTAACAATAATGATTCTTGTTTATTAAATACTTTAATAAACCTTAATCATTCATTGCATGCTTATAATATAATTATCTAATTCACCTTCCAGGGTAATTCCTAGATAGAGGTGTTCCATTTCCATCAACTTAAAAACCCTAACCTTAATAGAACCTTCCTTAGACAAATGTCCTTTATAGATAATTATATTATAAATTTAATATTTTATTCAATTCATGTAATGGAATTCAAAGATTAAATCTATTTATAATCATATTAGAAATATTGTGAACATAGGTCTAAAGGTGAAATCAATTTTAACCATTTTAAAATTAATTAAATCTATGTTTGCATGCAACTCTTTATTATAGATTTTAATTCTAATTTCACTTTAACTTATAACTATTATAAGATTGAATGAGATAATTAAAACCTATTTCCATGCATCTAATGATATACTTTAAGAAATTATAACGATTATAATTTTACTAAAGTGTTGTTATGCTGCATGCATTCCGTTCTCATTACAACATACATAACTATTATATAATAAAGTAATGAAAATAAATAACATCCATTCATACATCTAAACTATATATTATAACAATTATAATATAAATGATGCATGAACATGTTATTAATGCATACTACCATATCATATAACTATTATATAAATGATGCATGGATATGCTTTTCATTAATAATATAACACTTATATTATTCTAATGAAACTATATAAAACATGCATTTATAATATAAATATTATATTAATAAATACATAAGAATGTTGAATATTCATACAACTATATAATATAACATTTATATTAAATATGATGCATGCAAAATGTTTATCCTAAGGTGGGATTTTAGATAAAACTATATGACATACATTATGACTTATAAAAATTTTAACAATACATCAAATGTAAAAATTAAATTAAAACAACAAATTGGACCGAATTTTAGCATCCCTAAAAAATTAATTAAATTAATATAACTAATTTATATTAATCTAATTAATTAAAAAATAAAAATACATGAGAAAACTATCAAAAAACCGGTGCTGAACTCGAACACACGATCTCACAGACAGAAGCACGCACGTGCATCAGCCTCGGAGCGTTGTGGCATTGTACTCTAGCGTCGCGACACTATCGAAAATCTTCCTGTCTGCCTCACGTCAAACCATCGCGGCGTTAAGGCACAAATAACACAAGTTCAGCTTCAATTTTGCACCGACTTCCTCCAATCTTGATCCCGA
The DNA here is from genome assembly GCF_009727055.1 of Benincasa hispida. Taxonomy (NCBI): domain Eukaryota; kingdom Viridiplantae; phylum Streptophyta; class Magnoliopsida; order Cucurbitales; family Cucurbitaceae; genus Benincasa; species Benincasa hispida. The sequence goes on along the minus strand of NC_052358.1, from coordinate 32,479,162 downwards.
TCAGTAGCAACACTTGCCTCGTTCAAGATCCAAATTTTACAAACTCGATAGCAGTAAAAAATGCCCAAAACAACTGGCCCTTACACATCTTTAATTAAATTAAAAGAAAGAAAAAAACTCTAAGGTGCCAAGACCCGAAAACGGCCAATTGCAAAACTCTAAATCAAAATTATAGAATTAAACTTCACATTCATACATTCATACATTCATAATACAGAACAAAATTCTCACCTTTACTCTGATTTTTTAATCAAATCGGGAAATTAAAATCGAATGATTGGCTCTAATACTAACTGAGGGGATTGAATCCCAATCGGAAGTGTGTGAACGTCATACGTTTTAAAATCCCATTTTGAAAACCACAGAAAAATAGAGAATATGAAATAAATTTCAGAATAAACATTAAAATAAAACTACAACATGCTTTGAAGAGGAAAACGGGAATTTCGAAACTTACCCTTGAAGAATATCCAATCTTCACGAATCCTCCCCTAATCCACAAGATCATGAATAGACGCCTTTTCCTAGTCTCACAAGGAAAACGCAGCAATGGCTTTTGGGCACCACCACGAGGCTTCCCTGTTATTCTCAAGGATGAAATTCGATGCGGAGTTGTGGGCTTGCAATGATTAATTTTGGGAGAAGGGAAGGGAAGATTTTTGAGAAATCACAGATCAATTTTCACAGAGAGGGTTTTTGATCTACAAAGAAACGTAGGAAAAAGACAATCTTCTCTCTCTCACTCTGTCAAACGTGAATTTCCATTTCATAAAATGAGGAGATTGTGAGAGATAAAGAATTAATAACTTTTTTTATTTAATACTTAAATTAAATAAAAATTAATTATATATTAATAAAAACAATTTTATTATAAAACTATATGTTATATCATATATAACATATAGCCTATAATTTATATTATATCACATATAATATAACCTATAATTTATAAATCTCTAACATAACGTATATTGAATTAATATGAATCAAATTCACATTAATTTAAAGCTATAGTTTTTATATGAATCATATTCAAATATTTTTTTTTCTCATTAAAATTTTATAATATAATGTATCACATATATATTATGTTAATTATATCTCATATAATTAACTACCTTTAATTAATTTGAACAATTCAAATTAATCCAAAATTAAGTCAATTCTCATTAATCTTAATTGAGTTAACGAGGGGACCTTATGGACCTATAGATTGAAGCTCTAATGCTACTTGATTAATTAAAAAAACTCTTTAATTAAATTAATCGATTAAATTAATCAACTTCCACTAACTATCGGTCACTCCACTATAGATATATTTCTGTGTCCATTGGATATAACCAATGTGCATTAACTCTTCACAAATTGCTCGTAAGTACAGCTAGGCTAAAATTATCATTTTTCCCCTGTAGTTACATCTAACTCCTTAAGTGTCACCAATCTCTCTAATGAACAATAAGGTATAGTCTAACTATTACAGAATCTCTCTTTGGTCAGGAGAGAGTGAGATGTCTCATTGTTCAAGTACCGTAATTAGTCCTTAAGGGAGTAGTTTCTCTACTTACCCTAACAATAAGGAAGACATGAATTCTTTCTCGTGTAGCTGTGTTCCCAACTACTTAATCAGATATATCTCTAAAATTGCAAGCTTATTGAGTCAGTGAAATTGGTCACTCTCACCCATGCAAATCAAAGGACTACCTTCATAAACAGGAGTTCACAACTCACTCAGGATTCAAGTTAAGTCACATATGGTCATCCTGGTGAAATGTAAGTCTCTTCTAGCAACAGTGTTACACAGAGACACTATTCATTTCGTGGTCCAATCTTATACAAACTTTTTGTATAGGATACCCTTGCTCACATTTCTGTACATGAATGATCATGATCAACTCATTTGTAGTATTTTATAACACTTCTAACAACTACAAAGCAGGTTGTATCCATAATATCACAAGGATAGAGTACTCAGCCTTATCCATCTACTACAAACCATTCATGTTATCATTTAAACATGATCCACTTGTATGTCTCTATATACATGTTTGAAATTCATAAAATTAAAACCTAGTTTATTTGATTGAGTGTATACTCATAAAATAACAATTATTTTATTGATAACAATTTGTTTACAAAGTTTACAAACTACGAGAATACAAGAGAGATTTAACCCATCTAGAGTGTGATCTTTTTGGCAAGGGTTACAATGGAGAGCGTGAAATGGTAGATGGATCTCAAATGCGAATGACCCCTAGTTTTCAAATGATGGGAACTTTAAGACAAGTTGGGTGCATGTGAAAGGGTTAGGAACGAGGAGGTATTTATTTATTAAAGGAGGAGGTATTTTACAAAAGCTGCGTTTCTTCCCCATCGTCCTCTTGTCCTAACGAGGCCTCCAAGGTTTGGAAGCACTTGTGGGTGGTTGAGGGTGCAGCTGAAAGTTAAAATATCTTGCTAGATAATTCTCAATGGCCTTCTTCCTATTATTTGTACTTTACAGGCAAAATGGATCTTTTCTAACTCTTTGTATTTCTTCTGCAGATCTTACATTGAGTTTACTTGCCATATCACTTTCTTGCCTCCCATGTCTCATCTTTCTCGTCCTTCCACTGGGATCCACCTTATCCGGGTTGTTGAAAGCTGAATTCAAATTGTAGAGGTTCTGGCCGGCTTCGAAGGGTTGTTCAGAATCATATAGGTCGAACGAACCTGGGAGGTTGAAACTAAAAAATCTGTAAGAATGATTTTGTTATCTAATAAAAGCTTCTGCACTTGAAATGCATTCAAGAAAAGCGCTGACGGTACATTCTTGATAATGTTTTTTAAATTACATCCATATTCAACGCTTAAAAAATAATTATACTTCATATATTTCACCCAATTCATTTAAAATTAAATTATTTAAATTAAATAAGTAATACATTAGTTCTTTCCAAAGTCGCAGCATTACCATTGATCCTTCTATAAACACTTCAAAACTATCTGCTTTTTTTTTTTTTTTTTGATAAAAATTGGGACAAAAAACAATATGATATTGACCTAAAATATGTAATGATCTAAATTTCTGTTCAAGTCACCTCTACATAATTCTATGTCTCAATTTTCATTCAAATGTCTAAATATAATTTAAGAATATTTATACGTGTCAAAGGTAATGTTAGAAATTTTAAAAGAATATAAACCTTTTTAAAAGTGCAAAATTTTATGAGTACTTTTTATAATTTAACCAATCATATTTTCTTTTAAACTAAGTTTGTTAATTATTGAATTATATATTATAGAAGAAAGAGTAATATTTAGGAGAATATATATAAGTATGTCGTGTATATATAGGCTTTAAAGAAGATAGTTTATATCAATTATTATTGAATTATGCTCATTTAGCTTCAACGTCATTTATTCCTAGCTATACGCTAGGATTGGGAGACCAAGGGAACAAACTCTTAGAATGGGCTTTGGAAAGCCCAGAGTGTCCATTTTGGTTCGATCGATGGACTTGTACTTGGGCTTTAGTGGGCAGTTGGCCCAAACTAGTTGTTCTAATGCATTGAGCACAAAGTCTTATTTGCTGCAATCCCAAATTTGACCTTTCCAATAAAAATCTTGCAGCTACCATCCAAAATGACTCGTGACATAGTTTTGTCAATCCTCATCACAACATAATCAAACCCTATTTTCTTACCTTTCGTTTAATAACTCTTACATTTTATTTTTTATTTTTTAATTTTAGAAATTAAATCTATTTTCTCTATTTTTTAAAATGAGTTACATATTTCTTCAGCAGCATACAAGTAAAATTTTTAGTCAAATTCAAGGGAAAAAAAAAAAAACAAAATTTTTAAAACTACTTTTTTGTAGTTTTCAATTTTTGACCTGGTTTAAAAAACGTGATAGAAAATATATAACAAAGCAAGAAATCTAGAGGTGTAAAGATGTTTGTAGGCTTAATTTTCAAAAATCAAAAACCAAAATCATACATATTTCTTACAATGATTTACGTCTTTCTTAAGTACAATGGTTGAATTCTTAACCAAATTTCAAAAACAAAAACAATTTTTTGAAATCTACTTTTTTTTTAGTTCTCAAAATTTGGCTTAGTTTTTTAAACAATTGGTAAAAAGTAGGTAACAAAATAAGAAATTTGGAGGTGGAAATAATAGATAACAAAAGAAGAAATTTGGAGGTGGAAGTAATATCCATAGATTTAATTTTTAAAAACAAAATAGTTACCAAACAGGGGTTTAAATGATTACCAAACGAAGTCTTCACTTTTCTTTTCTTTTTTTTAAAAAAAATTAAGCTTATAAATACACTATTTCGACTTATAAATTTTCTAGGTTTTGTTATCTAGTTTCAATTCATGTTTTTAAAAATCATACCAAATTTTGAGAACTAAAAAAATAATTTTTTTAAAATAAATATTTTTAAAATTTGACTAAAAGTTTAAATTTTCTATTAAGATGAGAAGAAACAAGTACAAATTTGGGAAATTATTTCAGATGGTAAAACTGTTGAAAATATTTATAAAATATAGCAAAATTTTATAATTATCAATGATAGACGCTAGAAGTCTATCAATGTCTATCAACGTCTATTATTGATAATTCTAAAATTTTACTATATTTTATAAATATTTTTATTTATTTTTTTATATTTAAAAAACACTCCTATAAATTTAATGACATAAAAGCTAAAAACGAAAACGAATTATTATCCAATAGAAGTTATTTTACATCTGTTTCTTGGTTCTTGACTTAATTTAAAATTTAGAAGATTGTGTCCACTGAATTTTAGTTGAAACAAATCTAACGACTAACACAAGCAGCTTTCACAATCTTCTTTTATCATTCCAATTTAAATTAACAAGTGACATTATTACCTTTTTTTTTTTTTTTTTTTTTTTTGACAAAGCAAAAATGTCAGTTTATAATCTTTTCTACCCCTTTAAACTGTTATACATACCACAACCACACAACAAAAAGGCCCGTTTTGAATCCATTAATGACCATGATAATTAGTCATAGTAAATTTTACTGTTTAAAATGGTCAAAAATAGTTTATTGTTACAATTATTTATTATCATTTAAAAGTGACATTGATAGATGTACAATATATTGACTAAAAATAACCAACACAAATTTTAATTATGATACTTTTTAAATGTCATAGAATCTTAGTTCTATGGTAGAATATAAGAAGATAAAAATTTACTTTTTATCATCCGAACCTCTTTTTTAATGATGCCTAGATGTAAAATCAAACCACTGATTTTTTAACATGATTATTGATGTCTCATGTAACAAATTATTTAACGGTTATCGATGCAACAACATGCACAAATTTAACTTTGGGATTGGTGATTTAGTTATGGTGAATATCAAAATTGCTTTATTATCTATTCTATAAGGAACCATGTATATTTTAGTACATTATACTCATATATTTACAATTCATGTATTGATATTGATATTCTGAAAGTTGCCTTATTTTCTCGTAGCTCATGTTTTTTTAATCTTGACTAAATTTTGTGAATAAAAAAGTTAGTGTTCAAAACTACATTTATCGAATACACTTAATAATTTTTAAGGTTAAATACTTTAGATTTTATTTCATTTTAGTGTATGTAATTTTAATTAAATATTAAAAATAGTACCTAATATTAATTCATTGTGGATTTTTCAAAAATAAAAAATCTTTATTTTTATTTTCTCTATACATTTTTTAAGAGAAAAAATAACTTCGAATATCTCTATTTAAGATTCACTAAAATATGTAAATTTTGTTTAAATATTTTAAAGTATATAAATTGAATTGAAAATATACTTTATTTTAACTTTTAGTTTCTTAAAAAAAAAAAAAAAAAAAAAAAAAATTATTTACAATTAGTTTCAATGTTTGTCGCTTATACGATCATTGAAAATATTGATTTAAATTCAGACCTTTTTTTTTAATAATAATAATAATAACAACAATAATAATACTGGTTTATTAATCGTTTTAAATTGTTATTTTTTTTTTTATGATTGTTTTCAAATATAAGAAAATAAAGTAAAATATTTATAAATACAGTAAAATTTCTTTTTCTATCGGTGATAGATCATGATAGACTATTGTGTCTATCTGCATCATGATAGATACAGATAGTAGTCTATCGCGCTCTATCCTAGATAAACTAAGATATTTTTCTATTAATTGTAAATATTTTCAGCAGTTTTGTCATTTAAAATAATTTCTCTTTTCTTTAAAACTTTATATTTAAATATCAACTTTTTGTTTTTAATTTTTTTCCAATTTTTCATTTTGGACCTTTAACTTTTAGGGGACGTTTGGAGCAAGGAGTTGATTATTATAGTCCTAGGTTATTATAGGTGAGTTATAATAGTATGTGTTTGGGATATAAATTATTTTAGTTTGGGTTATAATAGTATGTATTTGAAGTGTAAACTATTTTAGTTTGAGAAGGAAATAATAAACACTATAACAATGAATAAAAAATGGTGAATGTAAAATAGTAAAAACGGTAAATAATAAATACTGTAACAAATGAGGGTTTTGAAATAGTGTTGACTATAGATAATTGTGAAATACAAAATAGTATTTATTATAGCAAGAGATATTTATTTTTGTCTTAGGATAATCTTCGTCCTAAACATACTCTTAAAGTTTCATTTAGTTCTTCGAACGTGGCATGTTTGTAATGAAGAAAAAAAAATCAAAGAAAACATTTTTATTTAAACTTTTTTGAAAAAAATTAGTTAACATACACTTCAAAAATTATTGTGAAAAATTACCAAACACTTCAATTTATTTTAAAATGAATTATCTTCAAAATTAAACACTTGAAAAGTAAACCAAACACACCCTTAATCTTGGTAAAATATTAGATCTAACTGGTTCAAAACTTCAGATATTTATTTCTACTAAAAAAAAATCCCTCTAATCATCATTAGGAATATGATAAATGTGCATATTATATATCCAAATTCACATTCAATTATTATGCTTGGAATTAGTGATTAAATATTGAAGATGAAAGTTAAATATAAATTGCATATAAAACTTATCAAATTCGATTGAGAAATATTGAAGAAATGGCACCAAAGTAAAATTTCCCTAATAATTAAACTAAAATTATATATATATATATATATATATATATTGTTTTAAATATACAAAAGATAAAATGGTAATAAAAATAGGAAGTAAATGAACAAATAGAATGATAGATAAAACAAAAGCTTGAAATATGAAAAGAAAATAAACAACCCAACAATAAAAATAAATAAATAATTGGAAGTATATAAAGATGATATTGCAGATAGAAAAAGATATATATTGATTTTTACAAAGATACATATATATATTGATTATATTTGTAGGAAGCGCGTGTATATTCAAACAAAGAACTTCCCACCACAAAAACCCTTCAAAAAGTTGTTTATATGAAAGACAAAAACCTCTTCTCCACATATTCATTTACATGCAATGCTTTATTTGGCCTTATTCTTCAAAATATCATTTCCTCTTTATTTTCCCATACCCATCCGTAACCTTTTCTAATATATATATTATATATATTATTTTTAAATAACAACAGCAACAACAAGAATAAATTTAAGAGACATCATATAATTCATAAAACAACAAGAATTTAATACTTTAAAAACACTTTTCGAAATACTTAACAAAACATGGAGTAATAATACATAATTTTCTAACACTAAATGATTATGATTTTTTTTTTATATAATAACAAGATTTTAATTAACTCAAATTTCGATTTATAATTGAAATAATTGTCCTCATCTCTGCAAAATGCATATTAAAGAAAATTCCTTAAGTTTGACATCTAAAGTTTTGGTTCAAAGGGTTATACACACAAATATAAAATATATATATATATGCACATAAACTTTAGAATTATATTAATTAAAACTCAAATTAATAATTATATTAATCTAAATTTAACTTCTATAATTGAATCAATTTAAATCCTTTAGTAGTGACTTATAACTATTTTAATTTGATTCTATTTAAAATCAGCATAGAATTACTTAAATTAAAATAATTCCTCCAAAATTTCTACTGACTAAAGAAAAATAGAGACCATTCATATTAATATAAACTCACTATTATTTGTTTGATTCCAATATTTCTTTATATTTTACGTTAATATCTACTTTTAAATAAGTGTTATACAAGTGAAAAAAAATATGGATTAGTAATTTTAAAAAAATAATTTTAATAAAGAATGTTTAAATTGATTCTCTTATAAAAATTTAAAATTTTAATCGACATAAATATTAATTTGAAGTTTTAAATGATACCATTTCCAAAGTTTGACATAATCAATATCAAACAATAAACAGAAAGAAAAGGTTAACATATGATTCAAAATGCTTTTTGAAATTCAAATCACTCATCTTTTCTTGTTGTCACCTTTTCCAACCGTTGGAATGAAGATTCTAGGCAAATATAACCTTCACTAATTTTAAATGTTTGGTTTTTATTCCACCTCTATAGATTGTTTTCGAATAAAGAAAAATGAGTCAAGTTATTTATAAATACAGCAAAATTTTATTATCTATCAGTAATAGATTGCGATAAACATCTATCAATGTCAGTGATATATGTCTATGCGGTCTATCACTAATAAATAATGACATTTTGTTATACTTGAAAATATTTTCAGCAGTTTTACGATTTAAAATAATTACCCTTACTAAATGGTTTAAAAACTATTTTCATTCCTGTATTTTAGAATTTTTTTTTTTCAATTTTAGTCTATATATATATTTTTCAGTAGTTAGTTCATTGTTGATTTTTTATTATTATTATTATTATTATTATTATTATTATTATTATTATTATTATTATTATTATTATTTTTATTTTGTTAATTATGAGTCTTTCCATTATGATTTTTGGAAGTATATTTACATAGTATATTTTCTTCCCAAAAAGTTAGTTATTGTTTATCTAATTTCATTACAAGTTATTTAAATGACTACATTTACTATTTATTAAAAATATAATAACTAAAATTGAAAAATAGTATTTGAACTTAAGAGAAATTGACAATTTTAGAATAGTATACATACATAGAAAGTATGTATACATCCAACCCATAAAAGCAACTACATAATTGTCAGAGATGTAATAATCAAGTATAATTTGATAGAACCCAATTATAGTTATCCACTAGACTTTTTTTTTTTTTTGGTTCTAATACCGTACCAATTAAATCACTACCAAATTCAAATATTTAAATTGATTAATTATGTACGCATTATTATTAAAAAATTATGACTCCATCGGATAATATTTTATTTTTACAAGTTGTGAGTATACTTTTCAAATTTCTTTACAATGATTTTTTAAAATTTTTTTAAAAGAATTATTTGAATTCTTAACTAAATTTTTTTGTTAAAAATTAAGTTGAATTTTAAAAACATTTGTAGAAGGTAAATAAAATATGGAAGCTCATATGTAGAAGTAGAAGTATAGTATTTTAATAAGCTTCAAAAATAAAATTTAAAATAGTTATTGAATGAAACCAAGGCAAATAATAGAATGCATATGAGAGTAGAGCAAGAAAATATAATAATTAATTGAAGTATATACAGTATAAAAGTTCAAATGTAAATCTTTTTAAATTTATAGGTCTCGATTGGTAACTGTTTGGTTTTTAGTACAGTATAAGAAAATGAATGAATTATTGAGATTTGAGAAGGGGTGAAGGTGAAATTTTTGGATTGAATTTAAAGGCTTGTGGGGACCTCAAAAACTGAGAAAGACGTCGATGATAATGAAAGCCAAACTCATATTTACAACAAAATATAATCAGCAACAACAACAATTATTGTAGGTTTTATAGGACCCATTTTTACACACTACACCAACAAGTATGTCTATGTCTACCCCGGACCATTAATTAAGATATCTATGTCCCTTTTTAGAGTTGTACTATTCAATTTTCTCCTCCTCTATATCCATATTCCTTTCCTATAATTAGCCCTCAATTTAACTTTGAATTTCATCTCGTGTGGTCGGTTTTTTTGCGAGTTCAAGGCTTTGAGTTCAATTCTTGAAATTTTGTGTTCAAACAATTGTCTTTGTAATGTCATTCACTCTTCAATCATACCATAATTTATTGGATTGATGAGAGTCAAACGTGAAAGTAAATTGGTGAAATTAATCCAAGCAAATAATTGAATGAGTATGGAAGTTTGCTTTATGTTGCTGTTTGGGTATGATTTTTTTTTATGTTGTCTTTACTTGGGATGTGGTGCATGTTTTTATCCAAGGTTTTTGTAGTATACCAAAAAAGATTTCCCCTTTGACCATATATTTCCCTAATGAGAAATATTCAAAATATTGGCAACAACATAATGGAGAAAGTTCTTTAGTATAGTAATATATGGAGGGATTAAGGTTGGTTTGGATTACTTTAGTATAGTAATATATGGCAAGAGATTAAGATTGGTTTGGATTGTTTGCGAAAAAAATCTATTTTCTGTAAGCATTTTTTTTTTATAAAAATTGCTTTGAATTTATAACTCTCATATGTTTAGATATATTTTCTCAAAAGTATTTCTGCATACAAAATGTTTATATAAATATTAGATTACTACCAGAATGATTATAAAATTCTGTGGCCCCAGATTAACTATATTCTCTTGTTTGCAGGCTCAAACCACTCAGCATAAATGATCTAATTCACTTTAAGACTCAGGAAAGATGATATCCTTTCATTTCAAAATCTTCAATTGTTTACCTGTTGACGAAGCTCAGAGGAACTAGACGATAGTTCAATAGTGTAGACAACACTAAGAAGTACTAGGCAAACATGTAGACGATAGTTGAGTGGAACTGAACAATCGTATAGATAATAGTTGAGGAATTAGACGATCGTATAGACGATACAAAGTGGAGTTAGACGATCGTTTAGACGATGCAAGAGGAACTAAACGATCGTGTAGACGATACTTAAGAGAAAGAAAGAACATAAGAATTTAAGTGGTTTGGCCAAAGGTTTACGTCCACGGTGCAAAAAGGAAGGATATCTTTATTGCTTCTTCAGGCTCTCATTTTCAATGGAAGAAGCTCTGGTGGTTACAATAAACAAAACAGAATGAAGAAGACAACGATAAACTGCCCACTACATCTTTTGTCTTCAGTTCTTTCTGTTACAGATTCTATGAACTAATAACTTTAAACATGTATTTATTAAAACACTACGACCAATTGTCGAAGTGGTGGTTAGTGGTGGTCTTTGCTAGTCGACGGTGGATGACAATTCTCAACAATGGTGGAGCTTGTTGGTGACGATGGCTAGTAACAAACGATAATGGCGATTGTTGTTGGTGTCTCAGCCTACGATGGTGATTGTTGGAACGGGTAGCAACCATGGGGAAGTGAAGTAGCGTGAAGATACTAATTGTTGTCATTTTCATATATCATCAAAATTTAGAATAAATTCTCTATTAGATAATAAAAACATTTTCCTAGAATTTGAATTCAAGTATTTCCTTCCCTCTTATTACTCAAAATTATTTTTTAAAAGGATATTTTGAGTTGTTTCCAAATGCTTCAATCTTTTTATATAAAAAATCAAAACTATATGATGTTAAATATATATTACAAGTTTAAATTTAACCTGGTCTAATTGTCATTAATTAACAATAGATTATCCGATTTTAACTTTCTATTATATGAAAAGTAAGGAAAAAGGAAAGTGGCAGAAGCATTGCATTTTTTAATATAATTTAGAAAACCCAAACTAGAGACCCCTTTATTGTTAATTTATATATGATTTATGTTAATTGAAGTAAGATCATGTTTATTTCTCTATAAACTTAATCTATCAATCGTAATCTGAAAAGTGGTCAGTTCTATCTGACTATATTCATCGTTAATTACTAATATTTTGTAATCGAAAGGAAATATGGACCCTACTATAAAACTTGTAATCAAGAAACATAATTCTATTGCGGAGAAGAGGGTCATCAATCCAATTATGTTTGATTATTAGATAGGACCCTGAAACGCACCTAAAATGTGCATTCTTTGTCATTGAATTAGGATAGTTTTTAATATGATTTTGTTAGATATAATATTATTTGCTAGTGATCTTTAGGTTATGCTCATGGTAGAGATCCAATGCCAAAATGAGTTAAAAATTACCCAAGTAAGCTCGTGGAAGTCAAATTTGAGCCAGGTGGAAAAGATCAAGAGTTGCCTAAAAATAGGGCAGTGCTGCGAAAGCCCCATGACACTACTCCCGGCTCTAAAACCCGGGAGGTGAAGAAATTGAAAGTTGCACAGCGCCGACCCTAGCGCCTCAGTGATGGGTGGGAGAGCCACGGGCTACAGTAGTTGAAGGGCATACACGGGCAGACAAGAGGGCAGCACCGCGGTGCTACCATAGAGTGCCGCAGCGCTAGTACATTTATGGAAAAAAAATGTGATTTTCAGAAATTCTTCTCTATATAATGTCCTAGGGTTTAGGCTACCGATTTTATCACACTACACGTCACAAAATTTAGAGTGTTAGAGAGAGTTTTTAGTCTAGAAAAATTGAGAAAAAAAAATAGAAGTTCTTTTTTAGGTTGTTCAAGATCTCGAAATGCAAATCAAAGCGAGATTGATAGGCTTCAACGGCAGAGTATTGTTTCTTCATTTCCTTGATTTTTCTTTATTGAATATGGTTATTGCAATGTATAAGGATATGAAGCATTGATGTATGGCTAAATGCTTTAGTTCTAGTGTATTGATGAACTTTTTTATTGATTTAAGTTAATGCTTTAGTATTTTCTATGGAAGTGTGTTATTGATTGTTTTTCAATATTATTGTGCTTATTACATCGATTGATCATAGATGTATGATTGGTTGAATGATCAATTAGAAAGATTGCATATTTAATTGAACCTATAATATTGGATCGTTAGTTAATCTATCATGAAATAGTTAGGTTGCTAGTGAAAGTTGATTATGACTAACCCCAATGCCATGTTTCTTAATTTGGTTTCAAGAAATTAGTATTCAGATAAGTTTGCATGAGAAAATGTTGTTATTGAAAGATAATAATCTAGACATTAGTTTCTAAACTTAAACACATCTTTAGCATGATGATCTATAGAAATACTTTACTAACCTAATGAAATAATTAAGGAAATCTAACACTCTTGAATTCCATTAACTCTTAAATTTTATATTTATATATTCTTTGCTTTCTTTATTTTCAAAAGTTAAAATGATCATCGCAAGATCATTCTTTAGATAAAATCAACACAGTTCTAGAATAGCTAGGCATAATTCAGGCATTTGATCTCTAAAGAACGATAATCGGTCTCTTGATCGTTTTATTATAACTTGACTCGTGCACTTGTGGTAGCAGCAAGTTTCGGCACATCAAACCCATATCCTCTTTTTTACAAATGTTTCATCATTTACCCTTTTTATTACATTTTTCTTTGAAACTAAAACAATACTAATAGATTTTTTTATTACAATTGCATCATTATGTAGTAAACATAATCAAATGAATTTTATTCTCTTTTCAATTGAGGTCTATTATTATTGTACATGAATGTAAATTTAATACGATTGCAGCAATTTTCATTACAGATTAATAAATATGCCGAATCTCACTTTAGGAGAAGGAGAGGAAAAAAAAAAAAAAAAAAAAAGGAAGCTTGGCATATTTTATCAATAACGAGATTAGAATGTTACTTGCACATATAATTTAAAAGATACCCTAAGGCGAAGGTATGTGTCGGGAAAAGTAAGAATGCATGAATTCTATCGCAACAAACTCAAGTCCCATCAAAAAGTCACCTTGTGAACTACTTCATGTCATTTCAATCATTTGATGCATAAACTATTACCAATCATTATTTGAATTTTTCAAGAAAAAAATCATTATTTGAATTTTTCATGTTCATTATTTAAATGGGTTTGCTAATAGATAAGAGTAATCTGAAAATTGTCCAGTCAAATAAAGAATTTAAGATTGCCTTATCTCTGCAATTTATTAATTAAACTTAGTACGCAGCCTCTGATTGGGTATTATTCTTTTAACAAGAAAATATTTCTTACAATCTTGTACTTGAAAACGACGTGCACAGGTATAATATAGAAGACCCACTTAAAAATCTTTTTAATTATATTGATACTTTAACAGTAAATTTAAGTAGAATATTCAAAAATTAAAAATAAAAGAAAATATTATAAATATGTAATATAGATGTCTATTATTAGTGTTCATGTGTCACTTATCATTATCTCATGTGTTATCTATGTATCTCAAGAATAACACTATTAGCATCCATGTAATTCATCTCCTATTTGCCTAATTGTCTATAAATAGTGTATTTTTGGGGTTTTGAAAGACATACATATTGGTGATCAATCTAAAAAGATTGGAGAAAATAGATAAATTCACTTTTTGTTGTTTTATGTATTTTAATATTTATTTATTTTATTATTATATTATATTTATTTTAATATTATATGTTATTGGTATCCGTATTTTCATTGTAATCCTCAAGTTCACGACACATTATCAGCATGAGCTCCTATCGTTTTCTCCGCTAAAAGTAGGTCATAAAGATATGTCGTTTTTTTCTTCTGTGTTATAATTAATAAATTTACCATTATTTTGCATATTTAATATATATTAAATTTCTAATATAAATACAATATTTTGTGATAGTGTTGCCATGACAAATGTCATAAAATTAGAATTTTTCGCCCTTGATATTAACAACAATAATTATTTATCATGAGGTGCTTGATGCCGAAATCCACATGGATGCTATGAATCTTAGAGAGACTATTAAAAAAGAAAATACGACATCAAGTTATGATAAAGCAAAAACTATGATTTTTCTTCATCATCATCTCCACAAGGAATTGAAAATAGAGTATCTTACAATAAAAGATCATTTTATCTTGTGAAAAATTTTGAAACAAAGGTATGATCATAAAAAAATAATTATTCTTCTTAAAGCTCATTATTAGTGGATGCAACTTGAGGCTATAAGATTTTTAATTAGTAAGTGATTACAACTCCGCATTATTTAAAATCAATTATAAATTATTGTTATGCAGAGAGAAAATTATTGATGTTGATATGTTGTAGAATACATTTTTTACATTTCATGTCTCGAATATGCTCCTGTAGCAACAATATCAAGAGAAAATTTTTAAACAATATTCGGAACTAATTTCATGTCTTCTCGTGGCCAAACAAAATAATGAGTTATTAATAAAAAAAAAAATCATGAATCTTGACAAACCGAGATTATACCATTTCCTGAAGTGAATGCTGTGAATTTTAATAATAATCGTGGTCGAGGTCGTGATCGTGGCAAAAGAAGAAATAATTATTATTTTTGTGGTGGTCGTTCTAATCATTTAATTTTTTTTAAAAAAAAAACCATACAATATGACGATCACAAAGGAAAAGCTCCACAAGATAAGAGTTCAAAAAGTGTTGAAAATAAATTATTCTGATGCGAAATGACTGAGCATTAGTCACTTACATGTCATACGTCAAAATAATTAGTTGATCTCTATCAAGCATCACTGAAGGAAAAAGAGAAAAATGTGGAAGCAAATTTTGTATAGCAAGATAATGACATATTTGACCCGTCCCATATGAAAATTTTGGATGTGGTAGACTTTTTTAAATCTCCTCATGAGAAAATTTGTAGAATTGAGGGTCAAATATTTCATTTGAGTTTGAAAATATCTAGACTTAATGTTGTTTTTTTATTCATCTCCATGTTTTTTTCCTTTTAGTAGATGTTAACCTTCGTATATTCCAAATGTTGTTTTTCTTATTGTAATATTTTCTGTTAATGAAGAAACCTAGATCATTTTCATATTTTCGGTGACTTAAAAATGAGTAAAAAAGATCTATATTTGGTAGAGATAGTGCAACTACACATACCACTACAAGAAAATTGGTATTTAGAGACGAAAAAAATATATCTCTAAAGAAAAAAATCGTTGCAAAAACCTATTTGTGACTAAAAATATTAGTCGCAACCAATCGTCACTAAATGTTAATCGGTGAAAGGTTTTTGCATCGTTTATATGCAAAATGTCGCAATAAGCGACAATTAGAGAAGCATCGCACATTATCGCCACATAATGCGAGTTAGTTAAATAGTCGCAATATGCGACTTTCTTTGTTGGTCGCATTGTGCAACTTTTGTTGTAGTTGCATTATGCGACTTTCTGCCGCAGTCCCTTATGTGACGTTTCTGCTTCGTCGAATCATGCAATATATTTTTTTAGTCACAATATGTTACTTTTTTATTTTGTCACAAGATGCGACGTCTATTTTGTAGTCGCGATGTGCAACGAAATTGTTCATTTGTTGCATATTGCAATACTTGTTTGTTTGTTCATTTGTTTTCAATGCATTAATCTTACAATGTTATAATTTTTGTCGCAAAATAATATTTCCAAAAATATTATTCATTTCAAACATTATCCTTGTTGCAAACATCATATGCAATATTATTAAATAACGAAATTGTCCTTAATATCATACCAGTTGGAACTAAAAGTGTGCAACATCTTCCATTATATCATACTACTATATGTCTATAGAATCTTTAATAACTACTACAACAAAAAGAAATAATTTCCATCAAAGTTTGAATCATGATATGTACCAATAAGTTCATGATTTAGTTTAGAATATACAAAACCAAATGCATTCTTCTAGAAATTGTGAATATTTATCATCAAATTTCAATTTAGTCCTACACACATAAATATACACATATCAAACTATTTTCAAACATAATTAAGTTACATGATTATCACGAACGATCATGGAAAGAGGTAGTCAAGAAGACAAATAGGAGAATAAATGACGATGCAAAGAGAATGAATATAGGAAGAACCATATGCAAAAACTCTTTCAGTGGTGTTTTGCAATCAACAATACATTTTGCAATCATAACATAACTACATAGCTCTTTCAGTTGCTACCACAAAAAGATAACAAACCTGACAATAAATGATTAACAAACTCAAGTAACAACTGTTCTCCAAATTACATTTTAAATACATAATAAACTCAAATATCCTATGAACAAGCATCAAATGATATATAGAAACTTATCATAAATTTATTTAAAGTAAACAAAAATGTGTATAGCTTTCTATGTTCCATCATAATAAGAATAATCAATTACTTTCAACATAATAAAAGGACCTAAAAACTTTCAAGGGGCTTAATTAAGAACAAAATCAAGCTTACAATGGAGTCACATAAATCAAGTAAATAGAGTAACTCTATTTACTTGCCAAAATTTCAATGATTCCAACTCACAAAATAAACTCATCCATCTACAATCACATAATGACTTCCAATTCACACTTTGAACACACAAAATATCCTCCAAAACTCACTTAAACACATATAAACTACACAACCATTCTCTAAATTACATTCAAGGGGCTTAACCAAAAAGAAAATCAAGCTTACAATGGAGTCACAACCATTCTTCAAACACATAAAAACTTTCAACCATTCTCCAAGTTACATTTTAAATACAAAATAAACTCAAATATCATATGAAAAAACATCAAATGACATAATAAATGTAAATACCCATTGACGATGATGGATTCTACTATGAATTCAATGGTTTCAAGTACAAATTCGGCGGCAGCGGAAAGGTGCTCGGTAGCTGTGACTTTCGGTAGACTATGAAGACCTACGACAGTGGGGATGAGAGACGTGACAAAAGAGGATATAGAAATGGAATAAAGAGAGATGTGGAAGAAACCCACCTATGACAGTGATGTATGGTGCACAGAAGGCTACCGGAGGCATGCCGACGGTAATGGTGGTGAACGAAAGAGAGAGAGAGAGAGAGAGAGAGAGAGAGAAGAAATAAACCCGGACAGATGGCAGTGAGGTTTTGGGTTAGAAGAAGAAGAAAACCAAACCCTAAAGAATGATGCGGCAAACGAAGAAGAAAAGGAAATTGGGGAAAAGATTTACGATTTGCAACTATGGCCCGAATCATCGCATCATGCTACTAAATGTGGTTTCGTCATATACCTTATTGCGCCATTATATCCCGTCCAATTAATTGGGCTTGCAACAAAGGTAGAAAGAGTCGCAATTTACGACTAATTAAGGTTTAATCGCAATCTGGGCCAACGACTTTTCCCACGTTTCGTTGCATAGTGCGACATAAATGGCAATAGTTGCACCTTACTATGCGACTGTTACTTTTTAGTCGCATGAGCTGTGTGATGAACAGGTTTTATAGTCGCAAGTTTGTGATTTTTTATGTATTCACCGTAACTTTTGGAACGAAAAATGCATTTGGTCCCTAGAGATGCGTCGATGTATTTTTAATGGCTAGCTTTTCGTCGCTAAATAGTAGATTTCTTATAGTGTACAATATTTACAGGTAGAAAATATTTTTCCAAACTGGCAATGCTGAAAGCAAAAGTCAATACAATATCAGATTCTACAAACCTGATTGAAAGGTTTAGAAAAACAAATATTTTTTTTCCTATAGGAACAAAATTTACAATTGACAATGCATTGTTCTCTAGTCAATCAAAGAGAAATCTGCTTAGTTTTAAAGATATACGTTGCAATAGTTATCATATTGTGACTGATAGAAAGAATAATATGAAGTATCTTTATAT
The DNA here is from genome assembly GCF_009727055.1 of Benincasa hispida. Taxonomy (NCBI): domain Eukaryota; kingdom Viridiplantae; phylum Streptophyta; class Magnoliopsida; order Cucurbitales; family Cucurbitaceae; genus Benincasa; species Benincasa hispida. The sequence continues at coordinate 32,460,465 of NC_052358.1, read as the reverse complement.
CATATCTACTGTCTCATATGAAAAACGTATACTAAGAGAGTTTCATGCTTTATCTTTTGGATTATATTATACTCATATACGAGTAATTGAAACATATACCATAATGAACCTGAAGTTCATAATCCAGCATATTTATAGTTTGACATGACAAATTAGGTCATCCAGGATTTATAATGATGAGAAGAATTATTGAGAATTCAAATGGACATCCATTGAAGAGGTAGAAGATTCTTCAATCTAATGAATTATCATGTGATGCTTGCTCTCAAGGAAAATTAATCATTAGACCATCACTAGTCAAAGTGGAGACTGAATCACCTGTATTTTTAGAACGAACTCATGGTAATATATGTGGATCTATTAACCCACCAAGTGAAATGCATCTAGCAGATGGTCACACGTGTGCTTATTATCAAGTTGAAATCATGCATTTGCAAGATTACTTGCTCAAATAATTAAGTTAAGAACACAATTGTTTGATTATACAATTAAGATCGTTCGTCTTGATAATGTTAGTGAATTTACATTCTAAGCTTTTGATAAATATTGTATGTCAATTGGGATAAGTGTTGAATATCTTGTACCTCATGTTCATACACAAAATAATTTAGCATAATCATTCATAAAATGTTTGCAATTAATTGCTAGACCATTGCTTATGAGAGCCAAGCTTGCTACATTTATATGGAGACATGCTATTTTGCATGCAACATCACTTGTATGTTTTAGGCCAATATCTTATCATAAGTACTCGCCATTAAAATTAGCTTATGGCCGTGAGCAAAATATTTTTCCCTTCTCATAATTTTTGGATGTGTAGTATATGTTCCAATTGTTTCACCACAACATACTAAGATGAGTCCTCAAAGGAGGTTAGGAATATATAATTCCTCATCAATTATCAAATATCTTGAACCTTTGATGAGTGGTGTATTTACTGAACGATTTGCTTATTGTCATTTTAATGAGACAAATTTTCCAAAATTATGGGAAGAAATTAAGAAGCTGAAAAAAAGAAATTATATGGAATGCATCACTATTGTCTCATTTAAATCCCCACACAGATCAATGTGAACATGAAGTTCAAAAGATAATTCATTTGCAAAATATAGAAACTCGGTTACTAGATGCATTTATAGATGCAAAGAAAGTAACTAATTCACATATACCAGGTGCAAATATTTCATAGAAAATTGATTTCTCAACACAGCAAGTTGTCACTAATGAGTCTGGAACACGTCAGAAGCGTGGTAAACCAGTAGGTTCTAAAGATAAAAATCCTCAGAAAAGAAAAATAATTAATAGTAAAAAAAAACTTTGTTGAGGATTTAAATACCCATGAAGAAATTCACGATATGACTAATGAGGAAAGTGGAATACATAAAGATAGTAATAAGATTTCAATCAACTATGTCTTGATAGGAAAAAGATGGAACCGAACTAATGTAGTTATTGACAACATTTTTTGCGTATAATGTTGCTCTTGATATTATATCTGAAAATGAGTATTTTGAACCAAAATTTGTTAAAGAATGACGACATATAAAATATTGGCTTCAATGAAAGAAGCAATCGAAGCAAAATTAAACTCAATTTCAAAACGTCAGGTTTTTGGATCAATAGTTCAAACACTAAATGTGTCAAACCTGTGGGATATAAATGGGTATTTATGAGGAAAAGAAATGAAAATAATGTGATCACAAGATATAAAGCAAGACTAGTTGCACAAGGTTTCTCACAAAGACCTGATATTGATTATGAGGAGACATATTCTTCGATTCTGGATCCAATTACACTAAGATATTTAATTGGTCTGACTGTGTGAAAGTCTGGATATGCATCTTATGGATGTAGTGACAACATATTTATATGGATCCCTTGATAATGATATTTATATAAGAATCTCAGAAGATTTTAAAGTACCTGAAATATGTAAATCAAATTCCCAGGAATTGTATTTAATAAAGTTACAGAGATCGTCATATGAAATGAAATAATCAGGACGAATGTGGTACAATATCACCTAAGTGGAATATAATTGGAACATAATCCTACATGTCCATGTGTTTTTATAAAGAAATCACAATCAAGATTTGCTATTATAACTTTATATGTTAATGATTTAAATATAATTGGAATTCCTGAAGAGCTTTCAAGGGCAATAGAATATCTTAAGAAAGAATTTGAGATGAAAGATCTCGGAAAAACAAAATTTTGTCTTGGCTTACAAATTGAGCATTTAGTAGATAGGATATTTGTTCATCAATCAATTTGTACAGGAAAAGTTTTGAACAGGTTCTATATGAACAAAGCACATCCATTGAACATTCCAATGGAAGTTCGTTGACTAGATGTGAAGAAAGATATATTTCGACCTCGAGATGATAATGAAGAGCTTCTTGGTACTGAAGTACCATATCTTAGTGCAATTGGTGCACTTATGTTATCTTGTTAATAATACAAGACCAGATATTGCATTTTTAGTAAATTTATTAGCAAGATATAGTTCTTCTCTAACAAAAAGACATTGGAACGGAATTAAGCATATACTATGTTATCTCCAAGGAACATTGATAAGGGTTTTTTTTATTCAAATATATCGGATTTTGATCTAATTGGTTATGCAGATTCTAGATATTTATCTGATCCACACAAAGCTAGATCTTAAACAGGTTAGTTGTTCACATGTGGTCGAACTGCTATATCATGATGATTGGTGAAACAGACCATAACCGCCACTTCCTCAAATCATGTTGAAATTCTTGTAATTCAACTTGCTAGTCAAAAATGTGTTTGGCTAAGATCAATGACTCAACACATTTATGGAACATGTGGTTTGTCTTCTAGTAAAAATTTTCCAACGATATTATACGAAGACAACATAGCATGCATATCCCAAATCAAAGAAGGATATATGAAAGAAGATAGAACAAAACATATTTCACCGAAGCTTTTCTACACTCATGGTCTTGAAGAAAATGACGACATCAATGTACAACAAATTTGTTCGAAAGTTAACCTGAAAGAGTTATTTAGAAAGACGTTACGTACTGCAACCTTTGAAAAATTGGTGCACGACATTGGAATGAAGTGACTCAGAGATCTCAAGTGATGTTTCTATGAGGAGGAGTAAATATACATTTTCATATTATATGAAATATGTACTCTTTTTCCTTTACTAGAATTTTTTTCCAGTGGGTTTTTCCTAGTAAGGTTTTAATGAGGCATATTTCATATATAATGGGCATCTAAGGGGAAATATTATAAATATGTTAAACTAGGTATAATGTAGATGCCCATTATTAGATTCTGTTGGCCATGTATCACTTATCCATTACCCTATGTGTCGTCCATGTGTCACAAGATTACACACTATTAGTGTACATGTAATCCACCTCTTACTTCCAAGTTGCCTATAAATAGTGGCATTCTCTGGGTTTTGGAAGGCACAGATACATTGGACAAAGTCTATGAAAATTGGAGGAAGTGGATAATTTAGAGAAATTTCTTATTTTATATTTTCTAATTTATTTTATTTATTTATATATTGTGTTTAATTTATTTTAATATTTATTTATTTTATTATTATTATTATATTATATTTAATATTATATTTTATTGGTATTTGTATTTTCGTTGTGCTCTTCAAGTTCACAACAGGAAAAATATTTACACAAATAGCAAAATTTAATTATAGTTGTGATAGACATTGTTATCAATGTCTATCACAAATAGACGTTGATAGAAATTTATCAGCGTTTATCAGTAGTAGAAATTTATACAAGTCTATCATGGATAGACACTGAAATATAGAAGTCTATCAGTATCTATCAGTGATAGAAACTAATAGAAGTCTGTCATTAATATTATTTGTGATAAAAACTGATACAAGTCTATCATTGATAGAGGTTGATAAAACTCTATCTGTTTCTATCCGTGTCTTTTTACTATTTTTATAAATAATTTGACATTTTTCCTATATGGAAGATTTCCCTAAATTTAATCCCTTAAAAGTACTCCAAAATTAATATACCCTAAATTTTGACCGAATCACGTGACAGTTAACTACTATATTTCATATAGAGGAATAAATAATGTACTCCACTATCAACTTCAACCGTTTAGAAAAAGCATTCTTTATCGGAGGGTCAAATATGCAAAATTTTGTTTCTTATTTTTTTCGAGTATAAATATAACATATAGACTTATTTCAATATAAGGTATCATTTTGTTTATGTTCTTCAAAGTAGAAACCTATGTAATTTTAGCATAAAATAGGGTTGTTTCTTTGTCTTGTTTACTCTAATATAATGGGAAAAAACCCAAAATGGTAGGTTTGGTTTGACCAATTGGGTAAAATAAAAAAATGGTTAAATAAACATTTTTCATGAAAGATTGTTAATAATGTAAAAAGCTTCCGTTAGAGGAAAAGGGAGATGGGCAACAGATAGTGACATTAATTGCTCGATTCCCAAAAGTTTCAGTCATATTTACTTTCCTTTTGTATAGTTGCATTCATCCTTCACCATATCAAGATTCCTTTTCTCATTCCCATGTGTCATCTTTCCTTTGCCTTTCATACTTTTTTTTAAGATACAATGGATATGAGAGGAAAATTTTAAGTATAATAAATATGGGAGGTAAGAATTTGAATCTCAAAATTCAAAGTAAAAAATTACGTCAATTACTGCTAAGTACTTATATTTCTATTAGCTTAGATGCTAATTAGAATCTCATGTCATTAAATATCTTAGGTTGTCTTTATAACTATTTAGGAATCGTTTGGGGCAAATACTATCCAAAAACTATAATAATCATCTCTTACTCTAGTAAATACTATTTTGTAGTCCTCAATTAGCTACAACCAACATTATTTCAAAATTCTCATTTTCTACGGTATTTACTATTTACTACAGTTTTTACTATTTTACATTCATCATTTTTTATTTTTTGTTACAGTGTTTACTATTTCCTTTTCAAACTAAAATAGTTTATACCTCAAACATATACGGTTATAACTCAAACTAAAATAATCTACATCCCAAGCACAAACTATTATAACCCAATTACAATAACCTATGCTTATAATAATCAACTTTCTATCCCAAGCACCCAATTTTTTTTTTTTTTTAGTTAGTGAAAATTAAGCTTATAAGTTAAAACTACTTTTACTTTTTTACTTTTAATCTACTAGTGTTTTCAAAATTTATAATTGTAGAAACTTGCTTTATTTTTTTTTAAATTTGATTAAAAACTCACATGTTTACTCACAAAATATTTTTAAAAAAATATATGGTACAAAAGTTGAAGTTAATAATCACAATTTCTAAAATCCGAAATCAAATACCAAATTATTATCATATAGGACCTTTACAATTTAGATTCAATAATATTGTATATTAACGATTGTCGATCCCATAAAAGTTATATTAATATCTGTTAGCTGTGTATCTTATATTTTAATTAGTTATTATCAGTTAATATAAAATAATTTTTTTTACCATGAATATGAGAAATTTAAATCTCCAACTTCATCAAAAGAAATAATACATGTAAATTCTTATACAGATTAACATTGAAAAGAACCCAAACATACATAATACAAATTAAAACTTTTTTTTTTGCCCCAATTCAATTATTTAGAGAATTTGGATTACTGGGGGCTCTTTTTCTCTCTTACTACTGACAAGTGTTTGAAATTTTTTGAAGCTCATATACAAGCCAAATCTACTGTACAGAACATATCATACATGTTGTCTTTTCCTCTCAATTGTTTTCTTTTAAGTATTGTTCATTCTAATATAAAATTTTAACTGACATAAATAGAAGATTTTATTCATATTTGTCTATTAGCAAATATTGAAATTTTACTTCTTTGCTTAATTTATTTGCATAATGTATTTAGATAAGATTATAAAATTAATTTTTTAAAATTCTATTTTTCATTGTCTCATCATAATATTATGTGAATACGATATGAAATCTACGTGAATATTGCCCAACTTGTTATATATCCATTGATTGATGGAGACAATTTTACAATCAAATTAAGAAAATTGCAGTTTAGGGTTTATATAGTGTTATGCACTTAGGAACCGTTTCGGGTACCAATTAGAAGATGGTGGAGTGGATTATTATAGTCCACTCAATATTTGCGACACTAAATATAATAGTGGTGTGTATGTACCACTATTTATAACCTACAATTAAGTATAATAAATATTATTTCAAAACCCTCCTTACCACAGTATTTACTATTTTTCCCTCATCATCTCTTTTCTTCTTTTCTATAGTACTTACTATTTCCTGCCCAAATAAATGCGTTTTACATCAATCAAAACTATTTTTCCCTCATCAAAGGCTCTTCATCGTCTGGGAACTTCAGTGTGTTTAACACGTTGAATTTCACTTCCCGATTGTCCACACGCATTGTGAGTTCCCCCTTGTGTACATCAATCAAAACTTTTTCAGTGGCTAGGAACAGGCATCCAAGAATGATTAGAACATTCCTAGCAGCTTCATGATTTAAAATAATGAAATTTTCCGGAAATATGAACTTGTCAACCTTCACGAGAACATCTTCAATATTTCCTTCTGGATAAATGATTGATCTATCGGCTAGCTAGAGCGTTACTGTGATTGGCCTAGCTTCACCAATCCTAAGTTTCTTAAAATTGAGAGGGACATGAGATTAATATTCACTCTTAAATCACACAACGCATATCCCACGTCTATTCCTCCTACGAAACAAGGGACAGTGAAACTGCCTGCATCCCTCTGTTTTTCGGGAATTTTATCGTTGATCAATGCATTGCATTCCTGCGCTAATGCCATGAAGCTCACCAATCCTTTTTTTCTTCTTCAAAACATCCTTAAAAAAATTACATAACTAGGCATTTGCTCCAACACTTCAATGAGAGGGATGTTGTTATGTAATTGTTTAAGAACCTCAATGAAGCGTTTGAACATCTTCTCGTCATTCTTTTTATGTAGGCGTCGGAAAAATGGTGCATTCAGATGCACCTCAGGCTCTCTTGCATTTGATGTGCTCGGTTGAGAATGACTTACAAAGTCAGGCACTCTTTCTTGTTGCTATTTCTCAAATGTCATAGTTACTTGCGTTGTATCCTCAAATGTTAAAGGATGAAGGTTTTTTCTTGGATTCCTCTTCTCTTCTACCAGTAGTCGACCATTGTACAATGTCACCGTGTGACATTGCTCCTTACCGTCATTATTTCCTGACGCTTTAGTATACTAGGCAATACTTCATGTGGTCGATTCATCAACTCACTGGCAATCTACCCAACTTGCATCTCCAAGTTCTTGATCAATGATGCTTGGCTTTTCAGAAACACATCATTTTGAACTATATATTCTTTTAACAGGTTTTCAAGCGGTGATGATGAGCTCAACACGTTGCCTCCTCTGTTAAAATTTTGATGTTGAGGTTGCTACAGCGTAAGCTAGAATCCTTCGTTAGATTTTTCGATATGTTAGTCATCGTTAGATTTTTCAATTGATAGTCATCACAACTACTTGTGTTGACAAAGTGGCCACTGTGTCAGTCAATAGTATTTTATGATCGCCTTCTACTGTCTGTTCTGTGGTCATAGGTGTCATCAACCCATTCCATGTTATGCTTTGCAATCTAATCTAAAATTTCCTTCGCTTCATTATATTATTTATCCATAATGCCGCCTACGACGGCTACATTTGCTGCCATTTAGGAAGGTTTGTTTAGTCCTCCATAGAAAGTTTCCATTTGTACAGTCAAAGGTAGTCCATGGTTGGGACAATTTTTTACCAACCTTTTAAATCTCCCCCATGCAACGTTAAGTGTTTCAAACCCTCCTTGCGCGAAATTCATGATCTCCCGATGCCTCCTTGCGTTGATAATGGGAGAAAAATATTTCTACATGAATTTCTCCACTAACTTATCCCATGTTGTTATCTCGTCAAGCTCTAAAGCTTGCCCATTGTTTGATATCATCATAGAGTAAGTAGGGAAACAAGGTCAATCTGATAGCTTTTAGCATGATTTTAGGAATCACGAATGAGTTGCAAGTTTCTAAGATGTGTTTCATATGGGCATGGAGATCCTCGTCGTAGGCTCCTCCAAATTGCCTTGATATTTATAACATTTGGATCATAACTGACGTTGGGTAGATGATCCTTGATGAAAAGTCATATAACACTGGTGACACATACTCACGTATTGGACGTGTGCCGTTGTTCGCCATTAGGATCAGGTTTAGTGCAGCGTTTGCTAGTTGCTAAGCCAAGTTCTGATTCATCTAGTTGTCTGCCATATGTGTTGTTGTTGTGGTTGCCTTATCCTCTGACATCAATTTGATCCATTTCTTCGTTTGGAGGTTCTTTCAATTTTAGGGTCAAATATGAGTTTAGGAGTACTCTCGCTGCTTATAAAACGTTCACAAGTCAAGGCTCAACTTGTAATACTCATTTGATTGAAAGTTTCTGCAAAAGATACAAAAGCCAAATTCTGGTTAGCTTCGTTGCTAGAAACCCCGGCAACGGCACCAAAACTTGTTCACCCCATGATTTTGATTCTCAAAGTGCTTAAAATGATGAGGGAGAATGGTGATAAATGGCTATGATGAATAGAGATGGATGAGGGATCGATTTCTTTCTTGGTAAGAAAATCAGGCGATGCATTGGTAGTGGATGCATGCACACTTTATGAATGTGTGCAAGTTCTCTCAAGTCAAACCCAAGTATAAATCTAACTTAAGTTTCCTGGTAAGTCCAGGGTCGATGCAAGGACTCTAGAATGTTCTAACATAGACTTGTTTTAGATCTGATGCAGATTTTTCCTAATTAACTGAAGTGTTGGTTATTTACACTAATCTACAGCATGCATGCAAGAAGAAATAGAAGTTCAAAGGGAGAAAGGGGTTTATGGATGAATGGTTTAAAGTGCAGTGGTATGCTTTCATTTTCTAGCAGAAATAGCAAGCCTAGATGAGCACAATGGAGATGAAATGAAGATGGTGTAGATGTTTGTTTACAATCTAAATGTGTGTGCTATGCATTGAAAATTCTGTTTTTTAGTTCATGCTAAGTTCAACATCTCTTGATGCGAAAGCCAAGTGTAGTCCTATCTCTAGGGTGCATGTGTTGGTCATAAAGAACAAATAAAAGACATGAGCAACTCTATCTCTAGACTTCTTTTCGCACCTTGGCTTAATGCGTTCAATAGTTAAATTGCTCTCTTGAGTGACTTAACTACTTAACCACTTTAATCAACTAATCAGGAAGATTTAAGCTATAGATTTCATGCTCTCATTAAGTCAGAAAATTCACAAATATACACAATTTTGAAGGTAAACAGATGGAGAAGTGATAAATGACAAAGATAAGATTGAGTTAAAGATAACAAGTGTTTATACAAACAATCTCAGCTTAATGAAATGAAATGGTGAATGGAAATGAAAGATAAAAAAGAAGAAGTCAAGCCGTAGAGTTCAATTTCTTGTCCCCTTTGACTTATTTTAATGCTTGCTACACCAACTTGGTGAAGGAGTTGAGGAAGATTTCTTTTTCAAGCTTCTCTCCTATAGTTCCTCTTGATCAACGGTGAAAATGTTGTCTCTGACAGAGGACTCTAACTATTGGTTTAAGAGAATTTCTAAGTATCTGGGCTCAAAAGTGTCTAACTCTGATTTTGCAGGTGGCTTCTCCTTTTATAGGAAAATATCATCAATTTAGTGATTTGACTGCATTAATATCCATATCCTGAGACAACCACATGCTACTTTTGAAATGCTCAGACGCCGTCAATCAGATGCCCATGCCTACAAGTGGTGATTTGACACGAACTTCACAAGCCAAGTGTAACTTTCATGCTCGAACATTCTCGGACATATACCTTTTGCATTGGCCTTAACTGCAACACTTGGTAAATTTCTTTGACTCCTATGTTGAAATACGTTAGTGAAACAGCTTTTTGCTAAAAAGGATACTTTTGTACGTATTTATCACATGTATAGAATTTCATGCATTTTCTTTCATAATGAATGCATTTATATCACTAAAGATCCTAATTATTCCAACTTCGAGAGTACAATACTTGTAATTCTACAAGTTATTAGCTATAGTTTTTACTATTTTTACATTTATCATTTTTTTCTTTGCTAGAGTGTTTACTATTTCTTTCTCAAACTGAGATAGTTTACATCTCAAACATATACTATTATAACCTAAACTAAAATAATTTACACCCCAAACACAAACTATTATAATCCAACTATAATAACCTAAGGCTATAATAACTAATTCCTTGCACCAAACGCCTCCTAACTATTATAACTTGGACTAAAATAATCTACAATCTAAATATTAACTATACAACCAACTAACTATTATAATTCACTGACTATAATAATCAACTCCGTGCCTCAAACACCCTCTTATTATTTAAGGTATATTATGAACATAAAGAAAGAAAAGAAAATTGTATTTTGTTATTTGTTATCCACACAATTAAAAGAAAAAAGAACATAAATAAATACAAAGGTCAATTTGTTCAATTGGGTTTGCCCACATGATAACATCGCTTTCTTGTTTCACTGTTACAATAGATATATACATTATATGATTCTATGTCAATCAACTTCCCATTCTAATCCTCTCTGACTCTTCTCTCTCTCTCTCTCTCTCTCTTCTCTCTCTCTCTCTCTCTCTCTCTCTCCTTTCTTCCTCATTCCAAAGCCTTTTTGGCAAAACAATTATTTAGTTCACGAGCAAGCACTTCCTCCCAAAAAAAAAAAAAATCAAAAAAAGGGCATCCACAAGCAAGAGTTTTTCAAAAGGGGAAAAATTGAAAGAGGAAATTCTTGAAACAGAACAAAAACGCTAAAACAAAATCTCTGACATTGCTAGAGATCTAAAATACTCAAGTTGTGGCCGAGATCCAAAGCCCTTAGCTACCTCTCTTCTCTTCTTTTCTTCTAAATTAAACCACCCCTTTACTCCAAGTTCTTCTAATTCACACCAATTAGAAGAACGAAGGAAAAAAAAAAAAGTTTCCTTTTTTTGATCAATCTTCTTCACATCAATAGAAAGCAAGATTACCCAATTGAGTCCTTTTGTAAATTTTATGCAAAGTTTGAAACTTTAGGGCAAATTTTTGTTTTTGGGATTGTGTACTTTATCTACTTCTATTTTAAGAAAGAAGTGGGAAAAAAAATAGGGTTGAGAAATTTATAATGCTTACCTTGTCACCTATTAGGAGTGGCAACAAAGATGAGAAACAAGGAGACATGGAGAGGTTTGATGATTTTCCCAACTTTGATGATGATACAATTTTGCTTGACAGCATCAACTTCGATGATCTTTTTGTGGGAATCAACGATGGAGATGTGTTGCCTGATTTGGAGATGGATCCTGAACTCCTCGCTGAATTCTCCGTTAGTGGTGGTGAGGAGTCGGAAGTCAACGCTTCATCGGTATGTTTAGAAAAATTCGACGACAATACATTAAAGATTATTGATAATAATAAAGATGATGATGAAGATGAGAAAGATTTGGATTCGAGATCTTGTGAACAAGTGGTGGATCAAGAGATTTTGAGTAGACGAGATGATGAATTGGCCACACCAACTAATATTATTGAAGAAGGCAACCCTTTGGTGAAAGATGGTGGCGATAAAATTCTTAAACCCCAAAAGTGTTCTTCTCAATCCAAAAATTCTCAAGGCAAGAGAAAAGTTAAGGTAATAATTTGATATTTCAAGATAAGGGTTTCTTTCTATTTGCAAAAAAGTTGGGAAATTTAAAGGAATTATATGTATGTTTTTTCTGGTGTAGGTGGATTGGACTCCGGAGCTGCACCGGCGGTTTGTGCAAGCCGTTGAGCAATTGGGAGTGGATAAGGCAGTTCCTTCTAGAATATTGGAGCTTATGGGAATTGAATGTCTCACTCGCCATAACGTTGCTAGCCATCTTCAAGTAATTTCACTCTCTCTATAATTTCTTTTTTTTTTTTTTTTTCAGTGGAAGAAAATTTAATGAGTGTATTTAAATTTCTTAGGTTGTTAGGTTGTAATAATTAATGAATTTGGAGAAATGAAGGTTAAAAACATGTGTGTGTGTGTTTTATTTTTGGCAGAAATATAGGTCGCATCGAAAACATTTGTTGGCTCGTGAGGCGGAGGCGGCGAGTTGGAGTCAAAGGCGGCAGATGTACGGCGGCGGTGGAGGTGGTGGAGGAGGGAAGAGAGAGGTGAGTCCATGGGTTGCACCCACCATGGGATTTCCGCCCATGACGCCCATGCACCCTCATTTTAGGCCTTTACACGTGTGGGGTCATCCTTCTATGGATCAATCTCTAATGCACGTGTGGCCTAAGCACCTCCCACATTCACCATCTCCGCCACCTCCATCCACTTCTCCGCCATCTTCATGGTCACACGCCGCCGTTCCTCCTCCCCCTGACCCTTCTTACTGGCACCACCACCACCACCAACGGGTATAATATTTTTTTAAAAAAAAAAATGAACTCATTTTTTTTCTTTTTTTTTTTTTGTAATGTTTTTTTTTTCTCTCACTCACGAGTTGTACAAACTTTTTATTTTCATATTTTTGGTATTTTGTGTAGGTTCCAAACGGTTTAACCCCAGGAACGCCATGCTTCCCACAGCCAATTCCGACCACGGTAATTTATCTGTGTTCTTTTCTGACTCATGTTCCTTGGAGTTTTTCTATCTGTCTCTTTGCATTTGCAACATTTTGGATTCCATTTAAAACATGAATTTGCTAACCATATAAGATAATATAGAAATATAATCGCTTCATAATTTTTTGATGTGGGTTTTATTTGTATTCGTTAGTTTTGTTGTGCTCAATGAATAAGTTTATGAAAATCATTTCTTTTCTATGCTGTGTCAATTAATTAAGATTTACATTAATCAAGATGTTAAAGAAGTTTGAATGTCCACACAAACCCATATGTAGAGTTGGAGTAAGAAGTAGGAAAGTGGGCAGTTTTAGTCCTCTTACGATGTTTGATAACTACTTAATTTTTTGTTTTTGTTTTTGTTTTTTAAAATTAATCTTAATTCGTCTATATTCCTTATAATGATTTGCATCTTTTTTAAATATAAGAGTGGAATTCATAGGCAAATTTCAAAAATAAAAACAACTTTTTGAAAACTACATTTTTTAGTTCTCAAAATTCGGTTTCATCTTTCCAAATCTGAGAACTAAGAAAATAAGTTTTCAAAAAGTTGTTTTTGTTTTTGGAATTTGGCTACGAATTCAACCATTGTACATCAGAAATATACAAGCTTTCATAAGAAATGTGGATGAAATAGACTTCATTTCAAAAACAAAAACCAAATATCAAATGGTTACCAAATGAGGACTTAGCTAATTATTTTAAAATATTCAATTAGGCTTGTTCTCAACTGGTGGAATAGTTTTCTAGATTGGATTTGTTGGTTAAAATTCTTGTTCTGTTAGTACTGATAAGTTTGGTTTTTATAGCTAGGTTTTTTTTTTCCAACTTCCCTATTTTCCTCTAATTTGAGCCCACTCTTGTTTTCTAACTACTTGTATGTTTCTCATATACATCTTTAAATACATGGATACTCTTTCTATAATACATATATCATATGAAATGAAATATTTTTCTTGATCTTCAGTTCCCATTTAAATGAAAGGGTTTATGCAAAAATATAAAAAAGAAAATTTGATTGGTCATGACATGACTTGGTAAGGATATTTACAAGAAGTGAGATGGTAGGCAGTAGAAATAATAGTTTTTGAAAGAGGAAATACTTGGGTCCCATCTTCTCTCATCACTTGCACCAAAAAAAGATTAAAATATTTTTAAAAAGAAATAAGAAAAATTTACTACGTGATAAATCAAATTAGACACAAAGATAGATATTATTTGAAAGATATATCTAAGTATTTTTCTTTAAGAAGTTTGGATAAAAAAAATTAATGTATTATGTTTTTTTTGGTTGCAGAGATTTGGTGGGGCAGGTTTCTCGGTAATCCCACCGCCTCATCCGATGTACAAAGCAGAGCCCACCAGCAGTACCACCACCGTCGGCCGTTCTCCGTCTCACCCGCCCCTCGACTCGTATCCAGTAAGCTCTATATCCCGTTTGGATATAAAATCATGAAAATGAATAAATTTAAAATTTTTACATAACGAAATAGAAATAATTAAAAGTGGTGGATTTGGCAGTCAAAAGAGAGTGTTGACTCAGCGATCGGAGATGTTTTAGCAAAGCCATGGCTACCACTTCCTCTTGGATTAAAGCCTCCGTCTTTAGACAGTGTGAAAGTGGAACTCCAACGACAAGGCATTCCTAAAATACCACCCACTTGTGCTGCTTAGCTTCTTCATCATCATCATTATCATCATCCCAACGAGCTGGAATTTCATTTTCCCTAAAGCTAGCTCTTCCATTAATTTGACGACATCTCTCTCTCTGCTGCATTTTGCATATATTATCTTTTCTAAATGCATCTACTACTACTATTACCCTATTCTCGCCACTTTGCTTAATTATTATATTATTATTATTGTATCTTGTATTAACATTAGCTAGAGAAACTTTTTCTTTTTCTTTTTCTTTTTCTTTTCTTCTTTTTTGTAATAATAATTCCAACACTAATAACGAATAAATATTAATAATTAGAGACTTTTTCCCCACAAACCTTTTTATTTCTCACCTAAACTTTATGATATTGTTCAGTTTAGGATATTGTTTATTTTGGACGTAAACTTTCACAAAAAGTTATCATATATAATTGGAGATAGTTACTTTCACTTATATATTTTATGATCATCACCTTATCTAATCAATGTAAAACTTTAATTCCATTTTCAACATTGATAATATAAGAAAAGTGACTATTAATAATGTTGGAATAAATGGTATGTAACTCTTCATATAGGGTTATCTTTTCAATTCCATAAGTTGTGTTCCTTCCCGAATGATTGCATCGTTTCATAAATAACCAAATTGAAGAAATTAGGACACGACTATTCGAACGGTCACGAATTAGTCTATAAATATGTCATTTCTTCAATTTGATTTCTTTACCTTTTTTTATAGCATTTTTCTTCCTTAAAAATTGGTTGAAATTCGGTATATCTTCAAAGTTTAGTTTGTTAATCTTGTGGACGTGATGCATAGGAAAAGTAATTTGTTCTATTCTGGTAGACCTTTACTCTCTAAACTCAAGCATTAAGATGAGTAAATTTTTCTTAAGAAGACGAGGTAAAATTGTTGGATTTAGATAGTTTCTTGTATATGAATATTATGGTTTTATGTGTTTTGTTTATCCAATAACAAATAAATAGGAGAAAGAATAAACCAACTATTATTACAGTCTCATCCGAAGTTAGAGAATGCAACTATATTCATAAAAATGAAGCGTCCATACATAATAATTTACATAAAGATTAACTAAAACAAAGTGAATATTTGTTGACAAATTATTATTCGATGAGAGCGGAATAATGTGATTAATTTGTAGTTTTACACAATTTAATACCTAGAAAAAAAATATTACCAAACAGAATATGTGTATGTTGTAGTTAATTAGAGGAGATACAAATGAATTTTGAAATTATATCATCCGTCTTCTACGAATAATTCAATAAATCTTTTTCATGTCCAGGTATTTACCTTAACTAGTTAATTTGCCCTTAAATTATACAAGTCTATAAGTCAATTAGTTCTTAGACCAACCTAATAATCCAATTAGGCTATACTATTAGGCTTTGAGTTGAAATTTATATGTGTTTACATATAGATAATCCATCTTTATATGAGTTAATTAAAGCTATACAACCATTAGGCTTTGAGTTGAATTAAAATTCCAGAAAGAATAAATAAGATAGAATTTCATGTAAGAGAGAGAGAGCGAGACGCTTTTTTTTTTTACTAACTTCTTAAGTTATTTCTTGATTTAACTTTTACAACCAGAAAAAAATTGGAATGAGATTATAATATAGCTTCTTATTTCATATACTTCGTATTTCTCTTGTTTTACTCAGTTTATTAAATTATTAACCTTGCCCATTTGTATTATATAAAATTACTAAGGCGAGTACTTTTTCCCTTTTTAAGTTAAATAAATAAAGAACAAATATAAAACTAAATAAAATATATGAAAGTAAGACGTTTAATATACTTAATTGTGCTTGTGGTACTATTATTTGATAAATTTGAAATACTTTTTAGATAGGTAAATGAATTTAAATTTATTTTTCTAAAATATTGAAATAAATATGAAAAAGTCCGTAGAAGTTAGACCAATGTCAATTATATTTATAGTGTACATTTTTCGAGAAGAGAAAAGACAAACAGATAAATCGACAAAACATATATAAAACAAAAGAATGTTGTTGAATGGTTCAAGCAATGGCCTATATCCTTACTTCACAGGTAAACAAAAAAATTAGTTGTAATTTTATTAATTCCCTCTTCATAGTTTATGTTATTGTTTGTGTTGGCTAGTATTATTTTCTTTTATTTGTCTTCTTGGACTTCTTGTTCCTAGCGTATTGTGTGATTTGGGGGATCAATTTTTCTTTCCTTTTCTGTTGCAAATTTTACATTTTCTTTATGATGACTGTTATTATTCTTACCGATTTTGTATCCTTCCTTATGTGGATGATTAATGTATTTGCTGCCATTATTCTTGAGAGTTTGCTTTAGTAGTCGTAGTTGCATTTTTGTGAAGACTAACGAAGTTTGTGATATTGTTGAGAGTTTTGTCTTTACCTTCTGAACGTGTGCCAGAGAGATTACAAAGCATAGTTTATTGAAGATACTTGATTCATAAAATCTCTAGTGCGATACTTGTGGTATAAGATTTCTGGTTGAATGTTGTTCAATCGATAAATGAAAAGGGTTATTGAAACTGAAACAACTCACAAGAAAGTATTTGAAGAATGTATTGACTTGATAATTGCTTGATACAATACAGGCATTTATATACCTTTACAATATAAGAGGAGTTAGGCCCAGTGACAATGATGTCATCCACACATATGAAAAAGTTAATAGTAAAATCAAATTTATAATTAGGGCATAATTTAAGGGCATAAGTCAAGGAGGTGATCATATTTGGTGATTAAGAATGATGCTGGAATATCCTCTGATATCCTCCCTTAAATTGAAGATTGTAGAGAAGTCAAGAAGTTTGTCCTTGAGAGATAAGAAGGTTTGAGATGACAAGGACTTCGTAAGTAGATCTGCAAGTTGATTTTTGGATGAAATGAAGTGAAGATATCAAATGTTCTTGCAAATCACCTTTTTGCAAACAAAATGATAATCAATCTCAATATATTTAGTTCAAGCATGGAAGACAGGATTATTAGCCAGAAATATTATCGAAACATTATCACAATATAAAGTTGAAGGAGTATGCAACGAAACATGAAGATCACATAGGAGCTGCCGTATCCAGTAAAGATTTGCAATTGTTCTGGCAAGTGAATGATATTCTGCTTCTGTGGAAGAGCGAGATACTGTGGGTTGCTTTTTAGAAGACAAGAGATGGGGCTAGATCCAAGAAATGCAATGAACCCAGAAGAAGAGCGACAATTAGATGTGTCTCCTACACAATCAAAGTCACAAAAGGCCTTGAGAGACAAAGCAACTTTGCGAAAAATAATACCAAGTGTCTCAGTGCCACATAGATACCAAAGAATGCGCTTGACGACTAAAAAAAGAACAACAGTTGAGTTGCATAAACTGACTTACACGATTTACAAAAACGGCAATATCAGGACGATTAAATGTGAGGTACTATAAGGAGCCAACAAGCTGACAGGAAAGCTATGGATCATTAAATTGTGGTGCAGTGGCATAAGGATCAACTGTAGTAGACATGGTGTTGAACATGATTTTGGAGAAGACATGCGTGAAGTGTTAAGTAGATCAGTGAGATATTTAGCTTGATTGACAAAGATACCATCAGTCAAAGAGTGAATTTTGGGAACAAGAAAGTACTTTAAGAGGCTGAAATCAGATATATGAAATTCAAGGTTGAGATATATAAATGTTTCCTTGAGTCCATGGAGAAAAGCATTTTTTACATCTAATTGAGTTAAGAATCAATTTGAATAGCAAGAGCAAGAATTACTTTTATAGTTGGCTTCTTGACAACGGGTGTTGCATTCAATGTGGTTAACATAAACTGTTAAAGAATTGCCATGCATTGAACTAACTATGCGCCAAGTTGTAGTTAATCATGCACTGATCACAAGTTTTCTTATAGTTTGTCAAGTATAAACAAACTACAAGTTTCTCGGTGTGAGCCGAGCTCGAAAGCAAGGATTTATAACTACAAATGTCCGAAAAGTAATATGTATGTGGCAGGGACTAAAGTAATTGTAGTAAAGTCAAAAATCATTCAATTAAAGAAACTATGCGATGAAATTATCTAAACAGGCAGTGAACACTTCAAGTTTAATTCTGAGAAAATTTAGATAGAAAGCAGTTTTAACATGTGTAAAAAAATGTATGGAGAAGCAAGATTTAAGAGAGAAGTCTATGCCTAGTTCTGAAGTTTAACTTCAAGGGTAATCCAAGCTCGCAACATTCGTTCATCGCACACCTCTTGGTCTGTGATGCATGAAAGATGTTGCGTTGAGCATAAGATTATGTCTATCTCTAGAAATACTTCTTATTTTGCTTAGTCAAATCCACAACTACTTACCCTCTCGAATAGTTAGTTATAGCTACTTGACTCAACGAGTGATCATAGGTAAGTATTTAATTAGTCATACATTAAGCAAACATGATTAACCCTTAAAGACTCAACTTAGTTCATAGCATTAAACTGCTCCCTTACCCTATTGAGATTAGTTACTTATGGTAAATTCAAAAGTGATGATAAAGATAGAAGAGATAATGGGAGTATACATGATGATATATAGATCAAAATAAAAGTGTTGTTTACAAAATGATTAATTTCTTAAGTACACAATGTAACACAACACTAAGATAAAAGAAAATGATGATAGGTAAGTTCTTAGCAATCTCTTGTATCAAACAGATGGAATGTCAAGGCTGTTGGTGAAAAAATGGTGGTATGGAGTGGAGAAGGCCTTCTCAAGCTCTTTCTCCAATGAAGTTCTAGCGGTAGTTGGAGGTGGTTTTTTAGAGTGAATGATTCTCAAAGGAATGCTTGATTGTGCTCTTGCTCAGGATTATAGAATTCTCAAATAAAAAATCCAAATTCCTTGACATTGGCATCAAGGCTCTATTTATACAGCCATCTGCTAATGACTTCAGGGATCCCGCAATGATTAGTCGCTATCCCTATCCAGGTATATGAAAATGTCAACATTGTTGTCATGGTCATCATTCTAAGTTATGGCAAAATATTCACTGGGATTACATCAAAGATCCCAGAGCATATGATCAACCGCTTCTTCTTCGGGTGTGAGCTCGGCACATGCGAATATTTCCTGCGATCAGCTGCAAAATATAGCACTATGGCGTAAATTAACTGATGCTATGTAGTCAACAAAGAGTTAATTGTACTTCAGCGTAAATATATTTTTAAGCATTAATTTCTAGTATTATTAACACATATTTTGCTTATCTAACCTCATTATTCTAAGAAAAAGGCTACAATAACTTATATTTCTACAAGTTATCACACCCCTAAATTTAGAATAATTCTCAAACTTATAAGAAGTATATTCCTTAGTATATATTTTTAAGCATGAATTCCTAGTATTATTAGCGCATAATGCTCAAGCATATCTTATACTAAGGAAAGTCAAACTTATTCTACACCTCTAAGCTGCACTGACTTGCTTCTCAGAATGCTTTTTACTTGCACTCTTTTCTCAAGCCACATTATTCTCTTGGGCCCGGTCACTTCTTTAAAGAAATATTTTCTTAATTTCAATCCGGCAAACATTTGCTCAATAACCTTTTTCTTATTTCGAACATTTTTGTTGAAGGAACCAATTAAGGTTCGTGAGCGGAAGGGGGATCGGACCCAAATTCCAATTTTACATAATCATATAAAAACATAATGCATTTAATTTAAATTTTACAGCATGCTAATATGAAAAAGAGAAAAGAGAAATAAAGAGGAACTCACCCCTAAAGATCCGATCTTCAGTATAATTCTTCCTCCAAAATTGCAACGAACTCAAAACCCTAATTGGCTACCACCACGAAGGCTTCTCTTGTATTCTCTAGGATGAGAATCCAAGGAGTTATGGGTTCTTGGTATTTTGGAAGAGAGGAAAAATTAAGAGGAAGAGAATGAGAGAAAAACTTGAGAACTTTTCTCAGGGTTTTTCTTGCAGAGAGAGTTCTCTGTAAAATTCAAAATGGGGAAGAAGATTAAGTAACAACCTCTCTACACCACTTCCCACAAAAGCACGTAATTGAGAAAAAAAGTGGGAAGGAGTTGTTTGAGAGAAAAAGTGGGAATTCCCTCCCAAAATAATTTTCAAAAATAAAATTTATTTTAATAAAATAATAATATATATTTATATGATAACCACATTATCATATAATATATATTAAACTATATGTTATATCAAATATAACATATAACCTATATTTTAATATTGTATCAAATACAATATAACATATAGTTTTCATTCTCTCATTAATCCACAACATTTAATGTAAATCCCGTTTATACTAAATTTAATTATATGAATACAATTCACATAATTAATATTTGAATCTATATTCAATTATTTATTTCCTCTCAAATAAAGTTTATATTATAATGTATCATTTACATTTTAGTAATTATATCATATATAATTAAATTAAATTATTTATATCCCATATAATTAATTTCCTTAATTAATTTGAACAATTTAAACTAATCTAAAATTGATTTTCATTTAATCCCTGTAGAGCTACAGAAGGGACCTCATAGACCTGTAGCTTGAAGCTCCGATGGTACTTGAATAATTAATTAAACTTCTTTAATTATATTATTCAACATCCATTAACTGTCAGGCACTTTACTAAAGATCGACAGCTGCACTCTTCGCACTACAGATATATTTCTGTGTTCATTGGATATAACCAGTCAACAGTGCGATGACCCTTCACAAATTGCTCGTAAGCACAGCTGGACCAAAATTACTGTTTTGCCCCTATAGTTACATCTAACTCCTTAAATACCATTGATCACTTTAATGAACAATAAATCATAGTCCAACTATGACCAAGCCCCTCGGGCCAGGAAAGGGTGTGGCATCACATTATTCAAGCCCCAAAATCAGCTCTTAAGGGAACAATTTATCTACTTTCTCCGACGTTGGGGAAATAGTGAATATCGTCTTGTGTAGCTGTGTTCCTCGCTCTTCAATCAGACGAATCCCCAAAATGGTAGGTTGTTGATTCAACGATCAGGACACTCTCACCCATACAAATCAAAAGACCACCCTCATAAGTAGGAGTTCACAACTCACTTAGGATTTAGGTTATGTCATTTATGGTCATCCTAGTGAAATGTAAGTCTCAATTATGAATGGCGTTATATAATAAGACTAGTTATTTCGTGGTCCGATCTTATACAAACTTCTTTGTATAGAATACTCCCACTCACATGTCTCCACATGAATGATCGAGATCAGATCATTTGTAGTACTTATAACAATTGTAACAATTACAAAGCGACTCATACTCATAGTGTCACCACGATAAGGTATCCGACCTTATCCATCTACTACAGACCATTTAGGTTATCACTTAAACATGATCCACCTGTACGTCTCTACATACATGTTTAAGCAACAGATGATAACCTTGGATGTTAGTTTATTGGTTTGTGGGTTTAATGCTACTAAATGTCAAATAAAGCATCTCATATTTTATTAAATAAATAAAAAGTTTGTACAATACAATTACAAACTACAGTACCCTACGAGATTTAGGACATCAACCCCAACAATCTCCCAATTGTCCTAAAGCTAGTGGAGTGTATAATATACATGTCATACTAATATACAAGTACACAAATCAATAAACTAGAGCATAAAACGCGGCCAATACAAAATCTTCCACTTTCTCTAGACTATATGTCTGTCTCTTATACACATCTAGATGTGTATAAGAGACAGCTCCTAGGCTCTCGGGAATTAGCCACGGTACCACTGTTATCACAATAAAGGGTGATGGGCTTTGACATATATGGAACCACTTCCAGATCAGTCATGAATTTCCTAAGCCACAATCCCTCCTTAGTAGTTTCACAAGTCTCTACGTACTTAGCCTTCATGGTGGCATCAGAAATGCACTTTTGCTTAGTGCTCCTCTAGACTATTGCTCCTCCATTTAAAGTGAATACTAATCCTGATGTGGATTTTGTAGAATCCTTATTAGTCTGAAAATCAGAGTCTGTGTATCCTGTAAGGATCAAATCCTTAGAACCATACACGAACATGTAGTTCCTCATTCTCTATAGATACTTAAGAATGTTCTTAACGGTGGTCTAGTGATCAGATCCTGGATTAGATTGATATCTACTGACTATCTCCACTGCATAGCAGATGTCAGGTCTAGTATATAACATCGCATACATCAGGCTGCCAACAACCGATGCATAGACGATTCGTCTCATTTCCTCGACTTCTTGAGATGTCTTAGGACACTGTTCCTTCGACAATATAACTCCATACCTGAAAGGGAGTATTCTACATCGAAAATGTTGGGAATGTTCTAGAACTCGCAGTTTGTATTAAACATTCTATTTATCAATAAAATATTAGTGAGTAACTTATTCAATAAAGTTGTTGATTTTACATTCTATTATGAAAATCCAATAAACATATCCATAGCTATAGGGTGAATACTTTAACTTTATGTGATGACATAAACAGGATCAAGTTAATAGTATATAGCCTAAATGGTCTAATAAATATATTGATAAAATTGGGTATCTCATCCTAGTAACACTATTGGATGTGGACCATTTTGAGGTAATACAAATGATGTGATCCACAGATCATTCATATAGAGATATGTAAGTGGGGGCATCCTATGCAATGAGTTTGCATATAGACTGGACCACGAAAATAGTCACTTTTCTTTATAACGACCGTTTACTGTTAAAACTGACTATTTCATTATTAAGTAACCTAGGTTAACTCGATCTTAATCCTAAGCTAGCTATGAACTTCTTTTGTTCAAGATTATCCTTTGATCTGCATGGGTGACAGTAGTCTAACAGCACTGCTCAATAAGCCTTCCATTTTAGGGATAAGACCAGATGAATAGCTGGGGACATAGCCCTACAATATGGAATTCGCTCATTCCTTATTTAGGATTAGCAAATAGGTTGTTCTTTTAAGTACTGATTCCAGGTCTTGAACAATCGGGGCCCCGCCTTCTCTTGATAGAGAAATGACTTGATTCATAGGTATTATGAATCAAAATTGTTCATTAGAGGGTCAGTAGAAACTTAAGAAACGAGATGTATTCATAGGGGTAAAACAGTGATCTTGACCCAGCTGTGATTACGAACAACCTGTGAAAGATCGACTTACTAATCATGGTTATATCAAGTAGACATAATATATCTACAGTGAGGGAAGTTCAACTATGGGGTTTAGCGGAGTGACCCATTAGTTAATAAATTGGGGGGTTAATTCAGTGTAATGAGTTTAGCCAATTAATCTTGGTTCGTTGGAGCCCATGATCTGTAGGTCTGCAAGGTCCTCCTACTAGCTCGTAAATGGATTAGCTTTAGAGTAACATGATAAGTTAATTTGAAACGTTCAAATTAGAACTAACGGAATAAGAAAATTTATATTTAAATATGATTTAAATATATAAAGTTGGATTTGTGTAAAATTAATTTAATATTTGATATTAAATTAATTAGAATTAATTGAATTGTTTAAATAATTATTTATTAAATAAAATTAATTTATGAAATTAATTTTACAAAAATAATAATATTTTCAATTTTTAAAATCAAATTGATTATTAAATCGTTTGATGAAAAATTGGAAAATTGGAAAATTTACACAAAATGGAAAGATGGATCTTTCCATTAACTCTTCAACTAGCTCACACAAAACCCATTTTCATTTAGCTTCAATAACTCCAAGCATGACCTACATCTCATGCAGTTTGCATGATAACCTACAATAAATAAAGAAGATTGGAGTGGAATTGAGACATGCATTCAAAGAATTTTTACAGAAAAATTTGGGCTAAAGAAACTGTTCTTCAAAAGGATTGTAGCAGTGAACTTCTCTCCAAGTTTTCTTTCGTTCAAGTTGTTCTTGAGTCCCACAACTCATTCTAAAGCTCCAAGAATATAATGGGGAAGATCTTGAAGTGGTTCACAGTAAATTTCGGAGAAGATAATAGTTGAGAATCATGTTTTTGAAGAGTTCTACAAAGGTATAGCTTCAAACCCTCTTATGTTAGATGGGTATGCTTCAGTTTCTGCCAAAATTAATGAATTAGAGTGCTTATTGATCCTTGTTCCTTTCGTTGCATGCTGATATACCCTTACAATTGGTATTAGAGCATCATTTAAGCACTCAATTTGGTTTAATTTTGGTGTGGTGGGTGTTTTTCATGAGTTATATGAACATGGTGCACTTATATGGTTTTCTCAGTTTTGGCATTTAATTTCTCTTTAATTTATTGATTAAATTTGTAATTGGGTCTTGATTCATGAGCTTATATGTGTTATCAAAAGTCTGTAATTTATTTGGAGTCATTAGAGTTGAAATTAAGATGTAATTGAAGAAACAAATGAAGAAGGTCAAGCTGCATTCCAGTTTTTCAGCTTCTGTTCAAATATCGTCGTTGAGGTGTAGACTCTAAATGATCATGTAGCAACCGGTACTATACGATAGCACTAACTGATCGTGTAGCTTTGTGCGGGCACTCAACGATGTCAACAGACACTAAACGTTAGCACTACACGATCGTGTAGCTCTGCCCAACACTAGACGATGACGATCGCACTAGACGATGACGATACACAATAATTGGCAGACGCTAGGTGATCGTGTAGCTCTACTCGGCACTAGACGATGACGATCGCACTAGATGATGGAGGTACACGATAGTTGCAAGGCGATGGCGATCGTGTAGCTCTGCCTGGCACTAGACGATAGACATCAGTGTTACATGATAAGTCTTAGTGAGATTTCGAGCTTGGACCGAGAGCAGCCGGTTCAACCAGTTTTCTCGTGGTCCTGTCCGGTTCAACCTCAAAAGGTTTTCGGCTAGTACAGTTCAGAGTTTTCCATTCTGGCTCAAATTGTTTGGGCTCGGTTTGGAGTGGTTCGAGTGGTTCAAAAGCGGTTTTGAAGTTGTTTTATAATAATTAGGCATTTGTTTGCTTGTTTATGCCAAAACTAAAATCATATCAGTTTGTGTTTAATTGTTTATGCATGTGATGTATGTAATAATTAAATAAATCATGTATATGCATACAGTATGCCATGTAGATTTAAAACCCCACCATAGGAAGTATGTTACATGCATTGAAAGTATGTTATAAAATGTTATAATATATAGTATGCAAGTTAAAGTTCTTTTATTTAATATAACTGTTATATTAGATATTAAATACCTTTGTTGTATGTTGTGGATGTTTAGCATGTCTAAATTGTTGTACGCTGTTAGAAAATTGGGTTAGACATTTAAAATCTATAACAAAGAACAGTTGCATGCTCACTTAGGTTAACAACTAGTTTTAATCGTTAAAATAGATTGTTACCTTATAAAATTTGGTTATAGACTCAAATCGGTTCATAAACCTGTCTAAGGCTGGGGTACTTAAGTTGATGGTCTACAGAACACCTCCTACCTGGGGATTATGACCGAAAGATTGAGCGTTGTTAACTGATTTTATGAGCTTGCGTGAGCGGTGTGAGGTTTAAAAATGGTTTAAATACTTAGACATCATAAGGTTATATCCAAATATTATTGTTATACTTGACTTAGGTTGTTTAAATTTAGCCATTTTGTACCTAATTAAATACCCAAACATATAGAACACTTTAGTGGGAGATTAACACTATATTCGATATATAGTTATTAGCTCTCACGTCCTCAAGAGTTCACACCGTGAGATCCATGCTCAGCTTCGTGTCGCTTTTACTGCGACTACTCTATTCGGAAAGTGTTTGCATGGGTCAATAACAAGGTGAATGAGAGAAGTAGTTCATAGTAAGTGGGTGAAGGAAATGTGTCAATATTGTCCTACGCTCTCCTCCATTAGTTTGAATCGTGAGATTCCTATGTTGCACCTACTATCGTTTTTAGGCGGCACTAGCTAGTCTTTAACCACGATGATCCCCTTGGAGGGTTGTAACATAGGATTCGGAACAATCCAGGCTTCAGTAAAATAAACAGGGTTTTATAGTTCCGTCTTGGGTATTGTCTTTTATTTCGGGGGCATATTCATACTGTTCTATAAGATCTGAAAATGGCAAGTCACACTTACAAGAATTATTAATTGTTAGTAAAGATCTTGGCCAAAAATGATAACCAAAAGAACTATAAAGAGTTAGTCTAATATAGTATTTGGTCAAGAATTGTCTTGCTTCAGTGAAGGAATTCTTGACTGCCCCTCGGTAGCAATTGTTCTAAATCACTAAAGTATTGTTGCAAATAGATAAAGATTTATTGGGTACTTTACTATTTTGCTAAAAATGGATTTAGATGCATAATTATTTAATAGAATTTGGAACAATTATTCAGCAATGTCAAATTCAATCATACAATTGCTAGCTTCCGATAAATCTAACGGTGAAGGATATTCAAACTGGAAATCCAACATCAATACAATGTTAGTTGTGGATGATTTAAGGTTTGTGTTGACGGAGGACTGGTTCCCAATACAACAGCAAACCGAAATGTTTGGGACATCTATGATAGGTGGGTAAGGGCTAATGAGAAAGCTCGGGCCTACATCTTATCAAGTATATCTGATGTACTTAATAAGAAACATGAGGTTATGCCCACCGCTCATGAGATAATGGCATCGCTTCAGGAGATCTTCGGGCAACCTTCATCCTCTGTTCGACATGAAGCCATTAAGTATGTCTACGTTACTCGCATGAAAGATGGAACCAACGTTAGAGAACATGTTCTCGATATGATGGTCTATTTTAGTGTTGTTGAGGCTCATGGGGTGATGATAAATGAAACGAGTCAAGTATGATAATGGAATCTCTCCCAGAGAGTTATCTGCCATTCAGAACCAATGCTGTTATGAACAAAATTACTTATAATCTGACCATGTTGTTGAACGAGTTACAGATATATCAGTCGATGATGAAATTGAAGGAGAAAGAAATAAATGTTATTTCTAAACCTAAAAAGTTTTTTAAAGGGTCTACGTCTGGAACAAAACCCACTGATAACAAGAAGTCTATTTCTTCTTCTTCGAAAGACAAATCCATACAAATGACGAAGAAAGGAAAAGGGAAAAAGAAAACCACCGTTAAGAAAAACAGAAACAAAAACAAAACTCCTAAAGGAAAATGTTTCCATTGCGGAGAAGATGGGCAATGGAAGCATAATTGTCCAAAGTATTTGGCTAAAAAGAAAGCGGAAAAGGCGAAACAAGGTAAATCTGATTTACTAGTAGTTGAAACAAGTCTAGTGGAGAATACTCACCTTACCTGAATATTGGATTCAGGCGCCGCTAATCATGTTTTCATTTTTCTATAGAAAACTAGTTCTTGGAGAAAACTTTCTAAATAGGAAATGACTTTCAAGGTGGGAACGGGTGAAGTCATTTTAGCTCATGCAGTGGGAGATGTCAAGCTATATTTTGGAGTGTCTTTTATCTTACTTAGGAATGTATATTATGTACCTAAGATGAAAAGAAACTTGATCTCCATTTCTTGTCTGCTAGAAAATATGTACATAATATCTTTTAAATCTAATGAAGTATTTATTTATTCAAGAGGTGTTCATATTTGTTCTGCTAGACTCGAAAATAACTTGTACATATTAAAACCAACTGAAGCAAAGGTCATTCTAAATATAGAGATGTTTAAAACGGTCGAGACTCAAAATAAGAAACGAAAAAATTTCTCCTAACGCCTATCTTTGGCACCTCAGACTTGGTCATATTAATCTCAACAGGATTGAGAGATTGGTAAAAGCGGTCATCTAAATAAGTTAGAAGATAGTTCTTTACCTTCATGTGAATCATGTCTTGAGAGAAAAATGACAAATGTCTTCGTGCCAAAGAGCCTCTCGAACTTATATATTCAGACTTATGTGGTCCAATGAATATAACAGCACGAGGAGGCTATCAGTGTTTCGTCAATTTTATTGATGATTACTCTATATATGGCTACATTTACTTAATCAATCATAAGTCTGAAACTCTTGAAAAGTTCAAAGAATTTAAGACTGACACATAAAATTTGTAAAGTAAAGGAATTAAAACATTTCGATCTGATCAAGGTGGTGAGTATATGGATTTACAATTCCATAACTATCTAGTAGACCATGGAATTCAATCAGAGCTCGCAACACCTAAAACACCACAACAAAACGGTGTTGCAGAAAGGAGAAATCGAACCTTGTTAGACATGGTCTGATCAATGATGAGTTATCCTCAGTTACCTCAATCTTTTTAGGGATATGCAGTATAGACTGCACTATTTATTCTAAACGTTGTTCCTTCAAAAAGTGTTTCGGAAACACCATATGAATTATGGAAAGGACGCAGAACTAGTTTATCTGGGGTTGTTCATCACATGTGTTGGTACAAAACCCTAAGAAATTGGAAACACGTTCGAAATTATGCCTTTTTGTAGGATACCCAAAAAAACAAAAGGAGGATTGTTTTATGATCTCCAAGAAGACAGAGTATTTGTTTCGACAAATGCTACATTCTTGGAAGAATATCATATAAAAAATCATCTACCTGTTGTTGACTAATATGGCAAGAAATGACCAGAGATACTATAGAAATATCAACAAGAGGTGTTGATCAAGCTGATCCATCAATAATTGTTGTTGTCCTGTCACGTCCATCCCAAGAGTTGAGGATGCCTCAGCGTAGTGGGAGGGTTATTCAATAACCTGAATGCTATATGGGTTTAACAGAAACTCAAAACATCATACAGGATGATGGCTGTCTCTTATACACATCTAGATGTGTATAAGAGACAGGGAAGATGTTGAACAGGGAATAGTGGATAAAAGCCATGGATGTTGAAATGGAGCCTATGTACTTCAACTCTATTTGGGAACTTGTAGATCAACAACATGGGGTTACACCTATAGGTTGCAAATGGATTTATAAGAGGAAACAAAAACAAACTAGCAAGGTGCAAACCTATAAAGCTAGACTCGTGGCAAAAGGTTTTACCCAAAAAGAAGAAGTTGATTATGAAGAAACTTTTTCTCCCGTTGCCATGATAAAGTCAATAAGAATACTTCTTTCCATTGCCACATATTCTAACTATGAAATATGAAAAAATGGATGTCAAGAGAGCTTTTCTAAACGGCTATCTTGATGAAAGTATTTTTATGTCTCGATCAGAAAGGTTCATTGAAAAAAGACAGGAATAGAAAGTCTGTAAGCTTAAACGATCCATTTATCGATTGAAACAAGCATCAAGATCCTGGAACATAAGATTTGATATTGTGATCAAATCTTATAGCTTTGAACAGAATGTTGACAAACCTTGTGTATACAAGAAGATAGTCAACAAGACTGTAGCATTCTTAGTTCTTTATTTGATGATATCTTACTCATTGGGAATGAGACAAGTTTCCTTACTGACATAAAGAAATGGTTAGCAACAAAATTCCAAATGAAATATTTGGGTGATGCTCAATACGTTCTAGGAATATAGATCTTTCAGAATCGAAAGAATAGAACTCTAGCACTATCTCAGGCATTTTATATTGACAAGATGTTGTCAAAATATAATATGCAAAATTCCAAAAGAGGTATATTACCTTTTAGACATGGAATTCATTTGTCAAAGGAACAGTGTCCTAAGACACCTCAAGATGTTGAGGAAATGACAAGAATTCCAAATGCATCTGCAGTTGGGAGTTTGATGTACGCAATGTTATGTACATGCCCTAACATATGCTTTGCAGTTGGAATCGTCAACAGGTTCCAATCCAATCCAAAACACAGTCTGGACTGCTATCAAAAACATCCTTAAGTATCTAAGGAAAACGAGGGACTATATGCTTGTGTATGGACCTAAGGATTTGATCCTTACAGGATACACTAATTCTGATTTCCATACTGAGGTAGATTTAAGGAAATCTACTTCAGGATCAGTTTTCACTCTCAATGGAGGAGCTATAGTTTAGAAAAGCATTAAGAAAATTTGTATCGTGACTCCACAATGGAAGCAAAACATGTGGCTGCATGTGAAGCTGCTAAAGAAGCAGTATGGCTATGCAAATTCTTGGCTGATTTGGAAGTAGTTCCAGATATGCACCTACCTATCACACTGTATTATGACAAAAGTGGTGTTATTGCCAACTCAAAAGAACCAATGTGTCACAAACATGGAAAACATATTGAGAGAAAGTACAATCTCATCATAGAGATAGTACACGAGGAGATGTTATTGTCAAAAAGATAGCCTCTGAAGACAACCTTACTGATCCATTTACAAAGGCCCTCTCGACTAAAGTGTTCGAGGGCCACTTGGTTTGACTAGGACTCCGAGTAGAGTAATCTAGGGCAAGTGAGAGAATATCTATGGTATTAGAGATGCTCTGGTTATTGTATTTTTCCTTTATGTTTCTCAACATTATATTGTATATATTTGTTCTCACTGAAGTTTTAGTCCAACTGGGAGATTGTTGAGAATGTCCTAGAACTCGCAGTTCGTGTTAAACATTTTATTTATCAATAAAATATTATTGAGTAACTTATTCAATAAAGTTGTTGATTTTGCATTCTATTATGAAAATCCAATAAACATTTCGAGTGGCTAAGTTTATACGATAGGCTGCCATTTACTAAACGATCGAGCACATCATCTATACGATAGACAGCTTCCTATCTCCCACTTGCTCGATCATCTACACGATCATTGTCCTCCAGTCTCTTCCTCAAGCCAAGATCATACACAGCCCACAACTCCTGGATTCTTACACCGAGAATACCAAGGTAACCATTGTGGTGGTATCCTCACTCACTTCGTGAATTGAGTGTGACTCGATTGAGTTCGAGGAGTTATTGGTCCTTCGTTATGTTTGTGCTATTAATCGTATTGTTCCAATCGTTGCGTTCGTGTGCTCCTGTTTGGACGCATTGGGAGATTATTCGAGGGATTCTTGAAGAATGTTTCTTCAAAGGTACGCATACTTTATCCCTTGAATTCTATCTTAGCATGCTATAATTTTATTTTGTGCATGACCTGTTAGTTTCCATTCTTGTACTGTAATTGTTTATGTTCAACTCGAATGGAATTTGGAATGATCTCTTCCGCTGCTCATCGAAATCCTCATGCTTGATTTCCTTCAGTAATAACGATAGCTTTTAGAAAAACTCCAAATTTACAAGACGTCAGAAAGAGAACGAAAGAGGTGGTAGAAGTTCTTAGATCACGAAAGATCGAAGCTTTAGATGCAGAGAATGTGAAAGCTTTGGTCACTTTCAAGTCGAATGTCCTAATTATCTCAAGAGACAGAATAAAGGGTATTTTACCACCTTATCTAATGAAGAACCAGAGTTTTGTAATGAATCTGATGATGAACTCCAAGCATTATTAGGGAGTATTTTTCTCAAAGTTTCTGATGAAAAAGGATCATCAAAGGAAGAATTAAAGATTGCGGGATCTACCACTAATTCAATAGATAAACTATCTTTTGAAGATCTTTATCAAAGATTGATAGAAGATTCTCATATGATGGTTGCTTAGAAGGAATGAATTAAGAAGTTGATTAAAGATATCATTGCATGATGAGCATTGTATCTGAATTGAAGAAAGAAATAACATGTGCAAAAGTGGAATTGGAATCAATATCAAAATCTATGAGAATGCTAAACTCTAGCACAAATGATCTTAATCAAATCTTGTCGAAAAGGAAACAAATATCTGACAAGCGTAGGGTTGGATTTAATTATTATGAGAAGCATATGAGTAAAGGTGCTTCAAACCTATACTCTTTACTCCTAGTCAAAATTGTCACGTGTTGAATGTCATCCTAGAGGCATGTCCAAAGACATCTCACCTCAATAGTAATTATAATCAATAGAGGTGGATCCATCACCACTGTGGAAAAGAGGGTCATATTTGACCTTTCTGTTTTCGTCTTTATGAAATATTTTTACAACAAACTCGATGGAGAAATTTTGTTTCCCCTAATATTACTCAAAAAGTGCTTGAACAGAGACTTGAATAAGGGTGAAAAATATTGAATCTAAACGACTCCGCTGCAATGGATGACAGAGGGTTCATAGTAGTTAAAGCACTAGAGTGATCCTGTAGTCGGAAAAGGCCTATAAGTGCCTACTACTACACCACACTACACTTGGCCTTGGTCTCTTATTTCCATATAAAGGACCCAACGTGGCAGTTACATCTTTCCGTTTGTCTTCTAAAAAAAAAACTAGTACTTTGACAATGGGTGCTCTCAACGTATGACTGGAGAAAAATCATACATTATGAATCTGATCCCTACAGACATGAACATATTACATTAGATGGTGGAGCAAAAGGAAACGTTCTTCGTAAAGGAAAAATGGTGTGTCATGGTCTCCCAAAGTTAGAAGATGGCATGCTTGTAAAAGGTTTGACACAAACCTAATCAGCATCAGTCAATTGTTGTAAATTTTTCTAAAGATCAATGTATGATGAAAGATAAAGACAATGTCTTCATTATGTTAGGTACACGTTCTTCAGATAATTGTTATCTCTGAACTCTTAATGTTGTTTCCAATGTCTATCACATTGCTAGGAACATTGAAGCTAACATATGGCACAAGCAACTTAGGCATGTTAGTCTTTGCACTGTCAAGAAGGTTGTTGCTGAAAAGCCTATCCTTGGAATACCTTCCTTGACTATAGATAGTGATATTGTATGCAACAACTGTATGGCAAGTAAGTAGATTAAAGTTGCTCACAAGAAACTATCTCATTGTATGATTGATTGTGTGTTCGAATTACTTCATATGGACTTAATGGGTCTCATGTAAATGGAAAGTTTTAAGGCAAGCGATATGCTTTTGTCTGCATCGATTATTTCTCTCGCTATACTTGGGTTCTATTTATCCATGAGAAATCAGATAATTTTCATGTATGTCAAACTTTATGCCTTCAGTTGTAGCACAACAAAAGTAGACATATTATTCGGATTCACACTAATATTTGAAAAATCTCCATTTGCTAATTTCTACACTTCATAGGGAATTCATCATGAATTATTTTCTCCTATTACACGCCAACAAAATGAGATTGTTAAGCGAAAGATCCGTACCTTACAAGAAATGGCTTGTGCCATGCTACATGCCAAGAAACTTCATCTTCACTTTTGGGTTGAAGCTCTTAATACCGCCTGTTACATTCACAATGGCATTGCTTTTCGCCCTAACACTATCTGAAATAACTCTTATCAAAGAGAACCCATGAGCAGAAGCACGATCGATCTAAATTCATTGTGACAGAATTACAAGCATTCATAAACATACAAACTAGTTATGCATTTTTAATAAAATCACGGCATGCTTTAGAAATTAAATACAAAAGGAGTGACAGACTTACCTTTGAAGAACTCTTCTTCTATAGATCTCTCATTCTTACCCAGATTGTCTACCCAATTTTCCAGTAGTCATGAACAAATTTCTCCATTACCACTCATTAACCTTGGTATTCTCGGAGTGAGAATCCATGAGCTGTGGGCTCTGTTATGAATTTAGTAGAGAGTTGGAGGATACAACAATCGAACTCAACAACCAAGCAAGTGGGAGAGTATAGTGTCTATTGTACATACTTTATGCTTGATCGTTTAGTGTCACAGCAGGTACACAATCGTTTAGGAAAAATAGGGTTGATCGTTTACGCAATCGTTTAGTGAAGTTCGCTTGCCACGTGATCGTTTAGTAAAAATCTACACAATTGTTTAAAGAATGGCGTGTGTACACGATCGTTTAGACAAACACTTGAAGGCTATCGTGTTGTCTCTCGTGAGCTAAACGATTGGCTGTGTACTCAAATTAAGCGATGATTTACAAAATGAAAACATTTTTCATTTTATTCTTTAGTTATGAAAACTAAATAAAACCTCTCACTTTCACGCACGGTTAAAGGAGAAACCACTCAAAATTATCTCATAATTGTTTTAATTATAAATAAATATAAAAACTAACTTATCATATTATATTTATAACCTATAGTTTTAATATCACATCAAATGTAACATTTAAACCATAGTCCCTTTCTCCTTTGCTTGATATAAATCATACTAATATCATATTCCTTCAATTAATGTATCTCATACATCATGTCAACTATATGACATATAATTGAACTAGTTTAATTATATCATATATAATCAAACTCCCTCTTGTCAATTTGAACACTTCAAACTGACCCAAAAACTTATTCTCAACTTGAATCCATTGAGCTACCAAGGGGACCTTATGGACTTGTAGCTCGAAGCTCCAATGGTACGTGAATAGCTGACTAAACTCTTTAGTCACGAGACCTACCATCCGTTAACTGTCGGACAATCCACTAAAGACCGACGGCTGCACTCTTCTCACTAAAGATATATTTTTGTGTCTATCAGATATAACCAGTCAATAGTACGATAACCCTTCACAGATGCTCGTAAGTACAGCTGAGCCAATTTACTGTTTTTCCCCTGTAGTTACATTTATCTCCTTAAGTACCACTAATCCCTCTAATAAACAATACATCATAGTCCTACTATGAGTGGACACCTCTCGGGCCATTAGAAGGTATGTGGTGCCACATTGTTCAAGCCCCAGAATCAGCCCTTAAAGGAGCAATCTATCTACTTACCTCTACTTCGGGGAAAGAGTGAATTCCATCTTGTGTAGCTGAGTTCCCAGCTCCTCAATCAGATGAATCTCCAAAGTGGTCGATTTGAGTTGGTAATCTGGCCACTCGCACCCATGGAAATCAAAGGACTACCCTCAAAAGCAGGAATTCCCAACTCACTTAGGATTAAGGGAATGTTACCTATGGTCATCCTAGTGAAATGAAGTCTCTGTTATGAACGGCATTATATAATGAGACTAAACACTTTGTGGTTTGGTTTTATATAAACTCCTTTATATAGGACACCCTCGCTCGCATGTCTCCACATGAATGATCAAGATCATACCATCTATAGCATGTCACAACACTCGTAACTATCTACAAATCGGGTCATATCCGTAGTGTCACCAGGATAAGATTTCCCTCCTATATCCATATACTACAGACTATTTAGGTTATCACTTAAGGCATGATCCACTTCTATGTCTCTACATGCATGCTTAAGTTACAACAACAACTAAGGATCATAGACAATAGTGAAGAAAATATCTCATATTATTACATCACAAGCGTTTGTTCATACAGGTGTTTACAAACTATAGGACCCTACGAGAGTTTAGGGCATCAACCCTAACAATCTCTCACTCTTTCTAAAGTAAGTGGATGTACAAGATTATAAAAAGTACAAAACAATAAACTAGGGCACTAAGGCCTAGTACAGAAATCTCTCACTTGCCCTAGTCCGACCGTAAGGGGGTCCGTAGACCCATGCACTGAAGGTAACCCTCAAAAATGGGTTAGCAACGTTGTGCTCCGAAGCGATCTTCGTGACTATTACATCCCCTCGATGCACTATCTCGCGGATGAGATGATTCTTCCGCTCTATATATTTGTCGTGCTTGTCACTCCTAGGCTCCCTGGAGTTTGCCATAGCACCACTTTTATCACACTAAAGGGTGATGAGCCTATACATGTCTAGAAAAACTTCCAGATCAATTAGGAACTTCTTGAGCCAAACGGCCTCCTTAGCAGCTTCATAAGCCGCTACATACTTGGTCTCCATCATGGAGTTGGTGATGTATCTCTGCTTAGTGCTTTGCCACACTACAACTCCTCCGTTTAGAGTGAACACTGAGCCTGAAGTGGATTTCCGAGAATCCTTATCAGTCTAAAAGTTAGAATTTGTGTATTCAGTTAGGATTAAATCCTTAGATCCATACACGAGCATATAGTCCCTCATTCTCCAAAGATAATTGAGGATGTTCTTGATTGCGGTCCAGTGATCTTGTCCTGGATTAGACTGATATCTTCTAACTATCCCACAGCATAGCAGATGTTTGGTCCAGTACATAACATCGCATACATCAAACTGCCAATGGCAGATACATAGGGGACCCATCTCATCTCCTCATCCTCTTGAGGTTGCCTAGGACACATTTCCTTAGACAATGTAACTCCATGCCGAAAAGGCAGTAGGCCCCTTTTTAAAGTTCTGCATCGAGTACTTGAGCAACATCTTGTCAATGTACGATGCCTGAGACAATGCTAGCACTTTGTTCTTTCGATCCCAAAAGATCTGAATACCTAGAACAAACTGAGCCTCTTCCAAAGCTTTCATTTGGAATTAGGTCGCTAGTCAGTTCTTAACTGATTTCAATAGACCTACATCATTTCCAATGAGTAGAATATCGTCTACGTACAACACTAGGAAAGCTACTGAACTATTGATTATTTTCTTGTATACACAAGGTTCATCAACATTTTGTTCAAAACCATACGATTTGATCGCAGTATCAAAATGTTCCAAGATCGAGACGCCTGTTTCAACCCATAAATGGACTGATTCAGTTTGCAAATTTTTTGCTCTTGACCTTGGGCTATAAATCCCTCGGGCTGCACCATATAAATGGTCTCTCAAGATTACCATTTAGAAAGGCAATCTTAATGCCCATTTGCCATATCACATAGCCATAATATGAGGCAATGGATAGGAAGATGCGGATAGACTTTAACATGGCAATAGGCAAGAAAGTCTCCTCATAGTCGACTCCCTCTACCTGGGTATAACCCTTTGCCACAAGTCTAGCCTTGAAGGTTTGCACCTTCCTATCAGCACCCCATTTCCTCTTGTAGATCCATTTACAACCTATAGGTTTTACTCGATCAGGTTGATCTACAAGATCCCATACTGAGTTGAAGTACATCGACTCCATCTCGAGATCCATGGCTTTGACCCATTCATCCCGATCAACAACCTCCATTGCCTTTTGATAAGACAACGGATCCTCAACCTCGCCATCGGATACCATAGCCAGGATTTCAATTAAACCCATTGTGAACAAGTGGGTTCGCAACCCTTCCACTACGTCGAGATTCCCTCAACTCTTGAGGTAGAACTGATCTACTAGATGAACGTCCATCGACAACTCTTGTTGACGGAGCAGGCCCTTCAACAACTCTTGTTGAAGTTTCAGTAGTTTCGTTGGAAAGTTCATGCAACACGATTTTACTACGTGGACTGTGCTCCTGAAGGAACTCTTAAACAAGAGTATTCATGAGTGGAAGTGGATCTTTCTGATTTCATTGTGATAGAATTACCACACATATATTTTAACAAAAAGATATGCATTGTAACACTATACTAGCATGCTTTAACAAATAAAATACAAAAGACCGAGTAAGCATACCAGTTAAAGACTTTCTTCAATCATACTCAGTCCAGCGGAAGTGACCTCCTCACATTCCTTATCGTACAGCAAAAAGTTGCCTACCAGCACCACGGTCGTCTACATGATCAGCAGTGCACGAACCAACAGCAACCAAGGATGACACCACCACTCGAAGCTCACGGTATTCTTGAAGTGAGAATCCAAAGGGTGGACTTTGATGGAATTGGTAGAGGGAAGGAAAAAAGACAATCATGTAGTACGGACAAGCAAGTGGAAGATAGTAGAAGACTATCATGTAGTCGGGTGCTTGTCAAGGTACACGATCATGTAGGTTTAGCTAAGCGATCGCTTAGGTCTGCTCCACGCGCTAAGCAGTTGTGTAGAAAACATAAGTGATTGTTCAGAAATCGCGAGCAGTATGTGGGCGCGCGATCGTTTAGGAAAACGGGCACTATTATATAGGTTCTCAACGCTAAGGGACCTTAGTTTATTGGTTTATGGTAAATGAAAATAAAATATCTCATATTTCATAGACAACAGTGAAGAAAATATCTCATATTATTAAGTCACAAGCGTTTGTTCATACAGGTGTTTACAAACTACAGGACCCTACGAGAGTTTAGGTCATTGATAACTTGTAGAAATACAAGTTATTTATACTGCTTTATTTAGATATTGCGGCCAAAAGAGAGGAAAGTTGCGTCAATTGTATGAAAATTAGCTAAGAAATGCGAGAATTATAAATTTTCGCCAATACACCCACTGACACCATTGCGATGGTAGAAAAGGATGTTTCCATTCTGTTTTGCAGGAAATCAAGTCACCGCATGCGTTCATGACTCAAGATAATTTGAACAACGCATTTACATCGCATTGTGCCCATCATTCAGGAATGAATAGATGATCAACGCAATGACGGCGCATGTGACAATCAATCAAGAACTAAGCGATTACCGCAATCTCAACCGCGTGCAGTAATCAAAAACAACACCGCATGCGAACAAACGATCGAAGATGCAAAAGAGCAACGCAATTGCGGAGGATCCAGACACGTGACAACTGACCGTTGTGCATTTCTGACGGGATTGATCGCATAACAGAAGGAATATTCACTCCACCATTTCCGGAATTGCCATAACAATAAAGTGGGGTCCACACTGCAGAGAGTCAAAACTGAGCCTATAAATAGCCTCTGAAATTCTATTGGAAAATATACTTGATACGGGCATATTTTGATATTTGTATATTGAGAGAGAAACTGGTCTGAAGAGCCTGATCGGAGAAGATTTAGGAAGATTCAAGAGAAAAAGGCCGAGAGGTGAGTCTCAAGGAAAATTCTTTCAATCCCCATCGTTGAAGCTCTGTACCAAGGTCACTTCTACCGGACGAGCAAGCCTGAAGGAAAATTTCTTCTCTTCATCCATTCCATACACCGGCAAAAAAATCCATGTTATATTCTTACTGATAACGAAAACCAGGGATCTTAGTTTATTGGTTTGGGTAATGAAAAATAAATATCTCAAATTTCATAGACAACAGTGAAGAAAATATCTCATATTATTAAATCACAAGCGTTTGTTCATACAGGTGTTTACAAACTACAGAACCCTACGAGAGTTTAGGTCACCAACCCCAACACTATCATCACAAATTATGAAATTTGTAGAGGAAGGAAACTTAAGGTAAATATTTTAATATTTTTGGTAGTCCATGTTATATTCTTACTGATAGAGAGGCTCGCAGAAAATGGGACTCCAAAGCTAAAGAGGGCATCTTTCTTGGTTATTCGGGAAACATAGAGCGTATATAGTGTATAATAATCGCATTCGCAATGTGATGCAATCAATAAATATTGTTATTGATGATATACTAACAGATAACCATAATAGTCAGTGTGATGAGACTTGGTTGTTTTTCCTCAAAAGGTAACATATGTGATTGACAAGAATACTAACATTTGTGTTTCTAGAGAAAATAAGTGCAGTGAGTCTGACTCAAAAGAATCTGATCTTAGTAAGACATCAAATTCAACTATCAAGATTTAGAAGAATCACTTTACAAGTAATATTATAGGAGATATGGAGTTTGGGATTATCACTCAAAAGAAAGACAGAGTAGATTATCTAAAGATGATTGAACATGTGTTTCAGTTCTCTAATTGAACCCAAGAATCTAAATGAAGCCTTGAAGGATGAGTTCTGGGTGATTACTATACAAGAGGAACTTGGGCAGTTTGAACGAAACCAAGTCTGGAAACTAGTTCCACATCTTGATTATGTGATTGTAGGTACCAAATGGGTGTTCAAGAATAAATCTGATGAGCATGGATCTGTCACTCGCAATAAGGTTCACCTGGTCGCTCAAGGATATTTTCAAATAAAAGGTGTTGACTTTGATAGCCCTTATTGCCAGATTAGAGACTATTTGTCTTTTGCTAAGTGTTTTATGTATGCTTAAATTTAAACTCTTTCAAATGGATGTTAAAAGTGCCTTTCTAAATGGTTACTTAGCTGAGGAAGTGTTTGTTGAATGACCTGAAGGCTTTATCGACCCCTCACGTCCCAAACACATGTACAAACTTTAGAAAGCATTAAATGGGTTAAAGCAGGCTCCAAGAGCCTGGTATTAAGGACTTGCTAAGTTTTTTGTCAGAAATGGATACAAAATAGGTGGTGTGATTAAAACTCTTTTTATAAAAATAAAAATAATAAAAAAAAGTAATAATAATAATATGAGAGGGATCTCTTTATTGCTCAAATCTATGTTGATGATATTGTCTTCGAAGGGGATGTCCAAAAAATTGGCAGATTTGTTTGTTGATCAAATAAAGGCTGAGTTGAAATAAGTATGGTGTGAGAATTGACATATTTTCTTGGCTTCCAAATCAAATAAATGAAGGATAGAGCTTTTATTTCTCAAAGTAAATATGCCAAAAAAATGGTCAAGAAATTTGGGCTTGAAAAGGTTAGATTTAAATGTACCCCTATACCCACTCATGCTAAACTAACCAAAGATTCTGAAGTAGAAAATATTGATGAGAGCTTATACAGAAGCATGATTGGAAGCTTACTATATCTTACAACAAGTCGACCTAATATTGCTTATGTAGTTGGTATGTGCACTCGATATCAGTCGAATCCCAAACCAAGTCATCCAGCGAGTGTAAAATGGATTCTTAAATACATAAAGACCAATTGACTATGGCCTACTATACACATTTGATACAAATAATGTTCTTGTTGTATATTGTGATGCCAATTGGGCTGAAAATTCAAAAGATAGAAAAAAAAAAGGGGGGGGTTCTTTCTTCTTAAGAAATAATCTAGTATCCTAGTTCAGCAAGAAACAAAATTGTTTCTCCTTATCTACCACTGAAGTTGTTGGGATTTATGCCCTAAAACTCAGTTTTGTAGATAAACTATTTATCAATTAATAAAATAAGTTGTTATTTCATTTCATGTTAATTACTTGTTTTGCAAAACATTATCCAATAAACCAAAAAAGCCAGATTTATTGTATGAAGTCTTGAACATGTATATTGGTGACATACGAGTGGATCATGTTCAAGAAATAATCTAAAGGTTTATAGTATATAGAAAAGTTTGGATATTTTATCCTGATGACACTATAAATACGAAACACTTTGTAATAGTTACAAATGGATTGATCAAACCGTTTATGTGGAGACATGTAAGTGGAGGTATCCTATACAAAGAGTTTGTATAAGACGAATCGCGAAATATTTAACCTCTCTTTGTAAATCAGTTAAATGATGAGATTAATATTTCATAGGATGATCATGTGCAGCTCGATCTTAATCCTGAGTGATTTATGAACTCCTATCTATGAGGTCAATATTTTGATTTACATGGGCGAGAGTGGCTCGGGTTGTCGACTCAATTGTTGGAAGGTACCAATGCGCAACGGAAGTTACCAGGATCCATAAGCACTCTAATTTCTTGATTTTGGCAGAAAATAAAACATGCTTCAATAGAAATAAATGGGTTTCATGACATACTTTTGAAGAACTTCCTCTAAGCTTGAAACCAGCTGCAAATCTCCTCTGAATCTTATTGTAGACCACCCCCAAGATCTTCCCGACTATCCTCTTGGTGCTCAAGATTGAGTGGTGGGACTCAAAATAAGCTGGAATTAAGGGAATTTGGAGAAGCTCACAGCAGTAACCCAATAGAAGAACAGCTTCATCTCTCACAATTTTTTCTCAAAAATTTGTTTGGTTGCATAACCTTCAAAACACTCCAATCTCTTCAATATATTGTAGACATTCATGCAAAAGATTTCCTGCATGAGATGCAGCTCATGTTTGGAGTTAATGAAGACTTAAAGCAGGTTGTTGGTAAGCTAGTACATGAAGACAATGGAAAATCAATTTTCCAACTTTGTGTTTTTCTTTTCTTTTTCAATTTTATCAAAATTGATTTCATAAATCAATTTTATTTAATAAAACTAAAAATATTATTACTTTTATAAAATTAATTTTATAAATTAATTTTCTTAATAATATTTATAAAATTAATATCAAATATTAAATTGATTTTTACACAACTCCATCTTCAAATATTTAAATCATATTTAAACATTATTTCTCCAATTTCATGTAATTCCAATTTGAACACTTCGAATTAACTTATTACACTATTCTAGAGCTAATCCATTTACAAGCTAGTAAGGGGACCTCGCGGACCTACAGATCATGGGCTCCAACGATCTGAGATTAATCAGCTAAACTCATTAGACCGATCTAACCCTCATTTCTTAACTAGTGGGTGATTCTACTGAAGCCCATAGCTGAACTCCCCTCACTATAGATATATTATGTCTACTCGATATAACCATGATTAGTACGTTACCCTTCACAGGTTGCTCGTAATAATGATTGGGTCGAATCTCTGTTTTACCCCCGAAATTACTTCTTGTTCCTTAAGTTCCACTAATCCCCTAATGAATAATTGATTCCTTATCCAAACAACAAATTGAATCCCTCTCAGGCCAATGAGAGGGTGAGGCCTTTTGTTCAAGACCCAGAATCAGCACTTGAAGAGAACAACCTCTCTACTAATCCTAACCGGGTAGGAGTGAATCCCTCTTGCACCCTATGTTCCCAGTGTTGGGGTTGATGTCTTAAAGTCTCGTGTCTTGTTGTTTGTAAACAGTTTGTACGAACGCTTGTGTTGTTAATATATGATATTTACTTCACATCTTGTATTTTTGCTTAGTTACTTGTTTTATTTGCTTTACCACAAACCAATAAACATAAAATCTCTGGTTATCTTTATGTGACTTAAGCATGTATGTGGTGACATATAAGTGAATCATGTCTTGAGTGTTAACCAAAATGGTCTATAGTATATGGATAAAGGAGGGAAACCTTATCCTGGTAAAGCTGCAGATGCGGCCCGCTTTATGGAATGGTCACAAGTGTTGTGACTTGTCACAGATGATCTAATCCTCATCATTCGTGTTGGGGACATGTGAGCGGATAAGTCCTATACAAAGAGTTTGTATAAGACCTAACCACAAAGT
This sequence comes from Benincasa hispida, assembly GCF_009727055.1. Classification (NCBI taxonomy): domain Eukaryota; kingdom Viridiplantae; phylum Streptophyta; class Magnoliopsida; order Cucurbitales; family Cucurbitaceae; genus Benincasa; species Benincasa hispida. The sequence goes on along the minus strand of NC_052358.1, from coordinate 32,417,283 downwards.
GTTAACGTCTCGTTATATAACACCGTTCATGACAGAGACTTCACTTCACTAAGATGACCATAAGTAACATGACCTCAATCCTGAGTGAGTTGAAAAACCCTGTCATTGAGGGCGGTCCTTTGATTTGTATGGGTGCGAGTGGCCAGGTCGTCGATTAGAACCTACCATTTTGAGAATTTGTCTGATTTAGGAGCTGGGAACTCAGCTACACAAGATGGAATTCACTCCTTTCCCGAGGCAAGGGTAAGTAGATAGATAGCTCCCTTAAAGGCTGATTCTGGGGCTTGAACGATGTGGCGCCACACATCTTCTCTTGGCCTAAGAGGTGTTCACACATAGTAGGACTATGTTGTATTGTTCATTAGAGGAATCAATGGTACTTAAGGAGTGAGATAACTATAGGGGCAAAACGGTAATTTGGCCCAATTGTACTTACGAGCCTCTGTGAAGGGTCATCATACTCATGATTGGTTATATCCGATGGACACAGAAATATATCTGTGATAAGAAGAGTTCAGTTGTTGGTCTTTAATGGAATGCCTGACAGTTAATGGATGGTGGATCTCATGGCTAAAGAGTTTAGTCAGCTATTTACGAACCGTTGGAGCTTCAAGCCACAAGTCCATTAGGTCCCCTAGATAGCTTGGATAAAGTCGAGAACCAGTGTTTGGGTTAATTTAAAATGTTCAAATTGACAAGAGGAAGTTCGATTATATATGATATAATTGGACTGGTTAATTATATATGATATAATTGGCTAAATGTATGAGATACATTATTATGGAGAAAATTAGATATAAATATGATTTATATCAAGTAGAGGAGAAAATACTATAGTAGATATGTGATATCAAACTGTAGGATAAAAAATATAATATGATTATTTTATTAATTAATTAATTTATAATATAATTAATCCTAATATCACGTTTGGGCGTGGGTTAGTGGGGCAACGTCGTTATGGTAACCGATGGGTTAAAATGAAAAATAGTTTTCATTTTTTATCGTGCAATCGATAAGTCGGTCATTTTCGCAAAAGATTTCATGATGCGCGCGTTGGTGAAAGAAAACGATCGCTCGAGAGCCTATACGATAGTCTCTTCTTCGCCTAAACGATCGTCTACCTCGCGCAAACGATCGCACACTTTCGCTTACACAATCGAATAGCTTCTCTAAACGATCATATAGTGTGCCAATTTAGCTTAAACGATCGTATACCTTTTTCTAAACGATCTTCAACAAATCTACACGATCGTGTAGCTCCTCTAGACGATAAGCACTTCTGCTATGCGATAACGTTGTTTTTCCTCCCACTTACTTATCGCCTACACGATTTGTGTTCCTCCTTCCTCTACCAAATTCACCAAAAGCCCACCCTTTGGGTTTTCATTCCGAGAATACCTAGGGCTCATTAGTGGTGGTGTCATCCCTGTTACGGTCGTGAGTTCGCGTTGATGCTGCTGCTGCAGTCAACATTTCTGCGGGGGCGTTAGTAGATCAATTGGAGAGTTTTTGCATGTTGGAGTTCTGAAGTTTTGAAGATAGCGTTCCAAGCTGGTATGGAACTATTTCCTTTATGATTTTGTTGTTCATAGCATGCCGTTAATTAGAGTTTATTTGCATAACTGTATGTGTTAAATGTATAATGTTATATTTCGGTCACGGTGAGATTGGAGCGATCTGAAAGTGCTCATGGAACTCTCGGTATGAGATCCTTCACCCAGCTATTCCTCCGATCTTATCCCCAAAATGGTAAGCTTATTGAGCAGTGGTAGTTGTTCTACTCTCACCATTTTCAGATTAAAGGATAATCCTGAACAAACAGGAGTTCATAGTTAGCTCAGGATTAAGGTCAAGTTACCTAGGTCATCGCTTTGAAATAGTCAGCCTTAAACAATAAACATCGTTATAAAGTAAGAGTGATTGGTTTCGTGGTCCGATCTTACACAGGACACCTGCACTTCTCATGTCCCAACATGAACAAATTAGGATCACTTCATTTGTAGCATTTTATAACTCTTTGTAACAACTACAGAGTATGTCACATCCAATAGTGTTACCAAAATAAGATACCCAACCTTATTCATATATTATAGATCATTTTGACTATTTACTCAAACTTGATCCACTTGCATGTCTCCACATAAAGTTCAAGTACTCATATAATAGTCAAGGGACTTTGGTTTATTGGATTTCTAAAAAAACAATATATTCAATAACAACTTTATTGAATTTTGAGAATAAGTTCTTTTGTTTACAAACCACGAGTTTTAGGACATAAAACCCAACAAACTCTCACTTGGACTAAAACTCCAGGGTAACTTATATATCCAATTTATAAGACTAAGTTTCTGAGTTTTATAGAGAAATACAATAAACTAGGGCATCTCATACCCATGGTTTATCCATTCGATATCCCATACCCGATATTTTTCCCACTTGCCCTAGGTTATTAACCCCTGGTATTTCTAGTCTTAATAGATGATTCTTAAATACTTTAGTCGAGAGAAATATTGTGAACATATTAGTGTACAATAGGCTTCTTATTAAACTATATGAGGAATGCATCTAATTCTCAATAATGGCCAGGAAGTACACTCTCCTCCCACTATATTGAGGTATTCTCAAATCTTTGATTAAGATGCGTCTGACCTGCCTTAACAACTCTTATTAACAGTCTGATCTAGAAATCTTTAAATTTATTATACTTCAATCTTAGCCGTTAAATATCTGAATATTTGCAAATGGCTTTTAACAATTTGATTCTTTACCGAAATTCCTATGAGATAGAACAAACATATTTTCTGAAAATGAACATTTCATTCAAAACAAAACTATGTACAATAAGTTCATTACAAGATTAACAAAAACAAGTAATTACATCTTCATCAATAACTTCTCCTACTAGATGAGCTGAGCAAACAGTCTCTAGGAACTAGTTAGTCTGTTTACCTTTCTCTGCTCTCTTCTCTGCAAGATATTTAGGGCAATTTCTCTTCCAGTGCCTTTGTTCGTTGCCGTGGAAACATTTCTCTTTCTCTACAGCGGTTTTCTTGCTCTTCTTGCCAGTAGGCTTCTTCTTCTCTTTCCCTTTGTCTTTCTTTGCTGGAATACTCTTACTCTATGAAGAAGAGGTAAATCAGGCTTAGAGGACATTTCTCTCTTCTCAGCAGAAGCAACATTTACTTCTGGTTCCAGACCCTTAGTTCTTAACATGGTTTGGAAAGCCTGTAGCTCATTCAGTAGAGTTGTCAAGTTGTATTCAATTTTATTCATCCATGCATTCGTATAGAATTGCAGAAAACTCTTTGGAAAAGATTCTAGAATAAAGTCAACTTGACTTCTCTCGTCCACCACAACGCCGTTTACTAAGCCACATTAAAATGGACCATCATGTCCAGAACATGTTCACGAACATTAGTCCTCTCTTTCATGCAACAAGTAAACATATATGATAGCATCATGCCTCAGGGTGAAGGATGGTTGTCTAAACATCCCTCTCAGAGATTCCATAATCTCTTTAGCAGTACACATATCCTCGTGTTTTTTCGCCAAAACATCAAATAGGCTGGCGAGGATATAAGCACAGGCTTTATCATTTTCCTTGATCCATCTATCAAATGCTTCCTGAACAGTTCGGTTGGAATTTGAGCTAGGAATGGAAGGACATTCCTCTGTTAAGACAAATCTCAAATCGTCTATCGTAAGTATTGTGTTTAAGTTCGATTTCCAAGTGACATAGTTATCCCCAATCAATTTGTCCGAAGCCAACAATTGTATAATTGAACTCATCATTTTGAAATTATAAACAAATTTTATAAGTGAATTGCTTTCAAATCCAATCAAGTTTTAAAAACTTGATAATGTACCCATAATCATTATTTTTGCAACGATACTTAAGTGAGTTTTAGAAACTTGATAATGTACCCATAATCATTATTTTTGCAACGATACTTAAGTGATTTAGAACAAATGCTTCCATAGGGCACTCAAGAATTCCTTCACAAAAGCAAGACAATTCTTGACTAAATACTATCTCTAGAATAACTCATCTTCCGATAGTCATTTAGTTATCCTTTTTATTCAAGATCATTACTAACACTTGGTAAGTTTTGTGAGTGTAGACCCGCTATTTTCAGATCTTATAGAACGGTATGAGTATGCCTCCAAAATAGAAGACAATACCCAAGACGAAACTATAAGACCCTATTCATTTTACTGAAGGTTGGGTTGTTCCAAATCCTATGTTACAACCCTCTGTAGGGATCGCCACGATTAACGACCAGTTAGTGCCGCATAAAAACGACAACATGGGCAACATAAGAATCTCACGGTTCAAACTAATGGAGGAAACCACAAAACAATGTTGACACATTTTCTTCACCCACTTACTATGAACGACTTCCCCCATTCACCTTGTTATTGACTCATGCAAACACTTTCCGTATAGAGCATTCGAGGTAAAATCGACAAGAAGACAAGCATGGATCTCACGGTGTGAACTCTTGAGGATGTGAGAGCTAATAACTTTCTCCCAATAAAGTGTTCTAAATGTTTGGTTATATTTATACTCAGGTTCTTTTCGGCTAATAAAAACAACCCTAAGTCTATGTGGTTTATCCAAGTATAACACTTATAAATGGATTTTAAACCTACGATGTCTAGGTGATAAACCATTTTTATTACCTCACACCGCTTACGAATGCTCATAAAACCGGTTACCAATGCTCAACAATGTGACTATAATCCCCAGGTAAGAGGTGTTCCGTAGACCGTCAACTTAAATACCCCCAGTCTTCGATAGGATTATATACCGGTTGAGTTTGTAACCCTAGTTTTACAAGTTTTAACGGCCTATTTTAACTATTAAAATAAGTGGTTAACCTAAGTGAGCATGCAGCTGTTCTTTGTTATAGATTTTAAACATCTAACCCAATTTTATAACAGCTTACAAAATTTTAGACATGCTAAACATCCACGACAAACAACAAAGGCATTCAATATCTAATATACCTATTATATTAAATAAAAGAAAACCTAACATGCATACTATATATTATAACATTTTGTAACATACTTTCAATACATGTAGCATGCTTCCTACGGTGGGATTTTAAATCTACATGGCATACTATATGCACATACAAGATTTATTTATATAACATACATCACATACATAAATAATTAAACACTAACTGATATGGCTTTAGTTTTGACATAAACAAGCAAACAAAAACCTAATTATTACAAAACAACTTCTGAACCACTTCCGGACCGTTCAAACTGCTCCAAAATGAACTCAAGTAGCTTGAACCAAACCCAAACGGTCTGAACCGAACCAACCAAAAAACATTCAAGATTGAATCGGACCAGACCACATGAGAACCGGTCGAACCGACAACTCTCGCTCATGTTCAACATCTCTCTAAGTCTCATTGTTTAGCAACGACGACCATCGTCTTGCATTTTGCTTAATCGTTTAGTATTTTCTTGATCATTTAGAAAAGCTACACGATCATGTAGTATTTTTCTTCTAATCGCATAGTGTCATCGTCTAGTGTCGAAGGAAGCTACACGATCGCTTAGTGTCTAACACTATTGCGTAGCTCCATCGTTTAGCACGAATAATTTACTACATGATCGCTTAGCTCCATCGTCTAACGCCTGAAGCTTATCGTTTAGCGTGCACAAAAGGTGAGTGATCACTTAACGCTATCGTATAGCAATCAACGCATCGCCCAGCTACCGCACATAGGTAAGCGATCACGTAGTGCTTTCGCTTAGCGTCTCGACGCATCGCTTAGCTACCGCATAGAGNCCAGCTACCGCACATAGGTAAGCGATCACGTAGTGCTTTCGCTTAGCGTCTCGACGCATCGCTTAGCTACCGCATAGAGGTAAACAATCGTGTAGTGCCATCGCTTAGTATCTCAAGACATCGTTTAGCTCCCAATCAAAGGTAAACGATCGTGGTAAGCGATTGCTCAATGTTATCGCATAGCTCTTCACCGCAAATCTTAGCTCCCACCCGAAGCTACACGATCGTGTAGTGCCATCGCATAGTAATACAACGCATCGCTTAGCTCTTGCAGGTACACGATCGTCTAGCACACAACACCTCAACGATCAACGCTTGACGCTACACGATCGTTTAGCTTTTATTCACATCGTCTAATGCATGAAGCTAAACGATCGTTTAGCTATTGAAGCTCAACGACGATATGAATAGAAGCTGATTTTCTGGAATCTGTAACTCGGCCTCTTCGCTTGTTTCTTCGATTTACAGTTTAATTTCAATTCTAATGACTCCAAATAAATTAAAAACTCTTGGAAACACATTAAAGCTCATCAAGAAAGAGCCAATACAAATTTAATTGAGAAATCAAAGAAAAATTAAAAGCCAAAACTCAAAGAACCATATCAGTACAGCAGTCTCATATTACTCATATAAAACACCCACCAAACCAAAATTAAACCGAATTGAATGCTTATATGATGCTCTGATACCAGTTTTTGGAAGGTACCAATGCGCAGCGGAAGTGATCCATAAGCACTCTAATTCATTAATTTTGGCAGACAAGAAAACATGTTTCAATAGAAATAAATGTGTTTCATGACGTACCTTTGAAGAACTTCCTCTAAGCTTGAAACCAGCAGCAAATCTCCTCTAAATCTTGTTGTAAACCACCTAAGATCTTCCCTACGATTCTCTTGGTACTCAAGATTGAGTAGTGGTATTCAAAATAAGCTGGAATTAAGGAAATTTGGAGAAGCTCACAGTAGCAACCCAGCAGAAGAACAGTTTCTCTTCTCTCACGAATTTTTCTCAAAAATTTGTTCAGTTTCATCACCTTCAAAACACTCCAAACTCTTCAATATATTACAGACATTCATGCAAAGAGATTTTGTAACACCCTGTATTTTTATTATTTATGTAATTTCAGTAATTTTTATTAATTGAGAGCATTTTTGGAATTTTTGGACTTAAGTGTAATTGCGGGAATTTAATTATTGACATTGAAATTATTCAATTTGAAAATTAATGAATTGAAGTTGAAATTATTCGATTTGTAAATTAATGGATTGACATTGAAATTATTCAATTTGGAAATTAATGGCAGGAATTAACTTCATTTTGGAAGGAAGTAGTGTTTCAATTTAATGGTTTAATCGGAGGGAAGTTATGGAAATTGAACTTTTAATGTCACACAAATTTAATTTGAGATTAATGTCAAGAATTAATTTCATTGTGGAAAGGGGTGAGTTAAATTCTTTGTGAAATGAAAATTTTACAAGAGAAAAGGATTAAAAGTTGGAAGTATGGTCTGATCGAAGGAAGAATTTGGAGATTGGAATCTTGAGAGTGGTTGTTGCTCAGGCTTCGTTGGAGAATTGAATTCAAAGATTGATTATTGAATACTGTCGCTTGGATTGATATCTGAATCTAGTATCGAGGTAAGTAATCTTATTACTGGAACTGCACTAGATATATGCTAGCATGATAGATGAATATTATGACAGAACAATAGCATGATAGACGGATAGTATAGTATGACCGATGTATGTTCTTGTATGAGGATCTGAAAGATTTATTTGTGCACATAGATACTTGCATGCTACCATGAGATGATACTTGATTCCATAAGGTTATATTTAATATGAGGATATTGAGGCATATATGTATGTTGTAGAGCCATGATGTTGAGGTGTATATGTATGTTATAGAACCATGTTGTGATACTTATGATGTTGAGACTGTGATAGTGTCATTACTTATTAGTTAGATGCCCACTAGATGTTGTGTTTCCTTCAGGATTCACCAAGGGATGTGTTTCCTTCGGGATTCACCAGAGATTGTGGGTCCTACAGGACTTACTAGAGGTAGTGGACATACTTAACTACAGTAGGATAGAAATCAGTTTTTCATGTATGTATGTATCCCATAAGGACTAGAACAGTTTATATGTTCCACCAAAGGTAGGCATCTAGAGGACATAAATACCTAGCCTGACCCCAGTAGTGGGGTTACTTACTGAATATTTTATACTCATCCTTTCTCATGTTGTTGTTTCAGGTAAAGGTAGAGATGCACCGCGATTGACAAGCGGAATTCGTAATCGAGTCACTGGGACTAGTTATGCTTCTGCTCATGATATTTAGATTTCTTTTTCATGCTTTTCAACTTTCAGTTTTTGATGTTTGAAACTTCTTATTAAGATTTTTTTCCAGACTTATTTATTTCCATTTATGATTTATGGGTACACTATATATTTGAATTTTAATGAGGATCTTTTAAGTTACTTTATTTATTTAGCATTTATTTCACTATAAAAAAAAGGGTGTCATTTTAACTTCCATGCATGCATACATTTAGTAACGGCCTAACTTGAGTCCTAGGGGTCAGGTCGTTACAGAATTGTTGCATGAGATGAAGCTCATGCTTGGAGTTAATGAAGACTTAAAGCGGGTTGTTGGTGAGCTAGTACATGAAGACAATGAAAAATCAATTTTCCAACTTTGTGTTTTTCTTTTCTTTTTCAATTTTATCAAAATTGATTTCATAAATCAATTTTATTTAATAAAACTGAAAATGTTATTAATTTTAACAAAATTAATTTCATAAATTAATTTTTTTAATAAAATTAATAAATAATTATTTAAATAATTTAAATAATTCTAATTAATTTAATATCAAATATTAAATTAATTTTTACACAATTCCATCTTCAAATTTAAATCATATTTAAATATTATTTCTCCAATTTCATTTAGTTCTAGTTTGAACACTTCAAATTAACTTATACACACTATTCTAGAGCTAATTCATTTACGAGCTAGTATGGGGACTCGCGGACCTACATATCATGGGCTCCAATGATCCGAGATTAATTAGCTAAACTTTTAGACCGATCTAACCCCCATTCGTTAACTAATGGGTCCATTAAGTCCATAGTTGAACTCCCCTCACTGTAGATATATTATGTCCACTCGATATAACCATGATTAGTAAGTTAACCCTTCACAGGTTGCTCGTAATAACGGCTGGTCGAATATCTGTTTTACCTCCGAAATTACCTCTTGTTCCTTAAACTCCACCGATCCCCTAATGAACAATTGATTTGTGATCCAATCAACAAATCGAATCCCTCTTAGGCCAATGAGAGGGTGAGGCCTCTTATTCAAGACCCAGAATCAGCACTTGAAGAGAACAACCTCTCTACTAACCCCAACCGGGTATGAGTGAATTCCTTCTTGCACACTATGTTCTCAGCTATTCATCCGGTCTTATCCCCAAAATGGTAAGCTTATTGAGCAGAGGCAGTTGGTCTACTCTCACCGCTTGCAGATCAAAAGATAATCCCGAACAAACAGGAGTTCATAATTAGCTCAAGATTAAGGTCAAGTTACCTAGGTCATCGCTTTGAAATAATCGGTCTTAAACAGTAAATAGTGTTATAAAGTAAGATTGACTAGTTTCGTGGTTCGATCTTGCACAGGACACCCCCACTCCTCGTGTCCCAACAGGAACGAATTAGGATCACTTTGTTTGTAGCACTTTACAACTCTTTGTAACAACCACAGAGTAGGCATCCAATAGTGTTACCAGAATAATGTACCTAACCTTATTCATACACTATAAATCATTTTGACTATTTATTCAAACCTGATCCACTTGTATGTCTTTACATAAAGTTCAAGTACTCATATAATAGTCAAGGGACTTTGGTTTATTGGATTTCTAAAAAACAATATATTCAATAACAACTTTATTGAATTTTCAGAATAAGTTCAATTGTTTACAAACCACGAGTTTTAGGACATAAAACCTAACATCGATAAGCTTACCATTTTGGGAACTTGACTAAATGGGGAGTTGGGAACATAACTTCACAAGATGGAATTCACTCTTTCCCATATATGGTAACTAGATGAGTAGTTTCCTTAAGTGTTGATTTTGAGTCTTGAACAAAGGGATCCTACCCTCCCACGGGTCCGAGAGGGACTTAGTTTATGATTGGACCATAAATAAATTGTTCATTAGAAGAATATTCCTTAGAGGAATAAGTGAGTTATTGAAGTTTCATATATAGAGACATTGAATTTAGAGGGAGCTGGAATCAAACAATTTCGTAAGTGGAGAAGCATTGAGTTTAGGGAAAGCCCAAATTCTCATCAGAAGAAGGCTATTTGTGTACCAAGATAACTTGTCCTTCAGATAAGTATTTCTATTGTAATCACTTATTTTTCCTAGTGGAAATTTTTCATTCAAGCTAAGTGTCTCCCATGCGTAGGTGTGATTACACCAAATTGAATTACCAATTCTATGTGTTTGTTGGCTCTTATCTGTCTTTTTGGTTATTTTTGTGTTTGACTTGCGAGTAGAAGTAATTTGATTCATTGTTTTTCAGTTTATACTTAGTAAAGACTTGTCTTTTTTATCTTTGAAGAAAGGCATTGGAAGGCCAATTTCATCACCATTTATTTCTTTAAATTAAATTTATAAACACTACTATCTACAAATTTCTAATGTTTTGTTATCTATTTTCTATACAAATTTTGAAAATTAGAAAAAATTAGTTTTTAAAAACATATTTTTATTTTTAAATATGAATATGACTTGAAGTGTTTCCTTAAAATATGTAAAACCATATGAAATAAATTGATAGGAAACAATACATATATTTTAAAAATTATAAATTAAAAAGAAAAAATTCTCACAAGAGTACCAAACAAGAAGAAAAATGAAACGTCCTATTCCAAAGTTTGGGAGTTTATTCTTATTTTAACCTAATTTCTTACCTCTTTTCAATTATATATTTATATTTAGAATAAATTTTAAATCCTAACCAAAATGTTAAAATAAAAGATAAATAAATTTCAACTATTTTAAATTTTACTACTTAAAAGATGCTCTTTAAAAATAGAAACTAAAAAGGTGTTAGTTAAGTGTGTCTCATTTTAAAATAACCAGGAAAAAAAAACAAATAATCATTAAGGGAGAAAATGAATCTTTGTTAATATATATAATTAATTAATGAAGTAGAATATAAATACTAAACTTAGAAATTATGGTACATAGAACTCCCCAGAATAATAATCATAATGTTATTATAGGATGTCATTTGTGACTTGTGAGGAAGGGTAGACCCAAAGACAGTGCAAGAACTTCTAGTTAACCAATGAAGTTTTTGAGATCAAAGAAATAGCAAAATATTTATATGATATAGTAAAAATTAATTATGATAAATCGTGATAGACTGTTATCTATATTATATCATAATAGATATAAATAATAGTCTCATAGTCTATCATAATTTTTTATATTATATTATAATAGATATAAATAATATTTTTTAAAAATTTATTATTTAAAATAATTTTTTATATTTAAATTAAAATGTAGAAAGTAAAATAGAGAGAAATAGGTTAGCATTAAAGAGATTGAAAATAGCAGAGTGAGAGAGACCAAGCAAAGGGACGGAGCCCAGTTGTCAGTGTTTTGTAGCTTTCAGCAACTCTCACACTAAACTTCCCTCCTGGGCCCCACCCCTATGATACTTTGCTTTTCATTATTTCCATTTTTGCACTTCGCCCCCTAATCTTTTCCTATTTTCAATTTCCCTCCACTCACCTTAGGAAAATGATAAATTTGGTTTCTGAACTTTTGAAGTAAATATTTTATTTTTAATATATCTATTTTTAATAAATCCAAACTACTTGTTTTTATTGATTTTTTAAAACAAAAATTGTTATCTATATGCATTTTTACTATAATTTTAACAATATATTTATATATTGTATTTTTTTTACATGAAATCACTGTTATTATTTAACCAATTTAGGTCAAATTTAATTTTGAACGACTAAATTTATGACATATCAAAATTATATTGATTAAAATTGAACAAACTCCAAAGCACATGAATAAAAATGGTATTTTAACCCAAAAAAAAGTAATGCAATCGTATATACTCCTTATTTCGGCATTTGACATTTCATTAAATGATATATTCATTTTATTTTATTTCTTTTACTCAATGTCGTATTAGATATGGAATTAAAACATATGTATAATAGATTTATTGATTTTAAAAATATATTTTAGAAATACTTACTAGATACAAAAGTGAAAAGTTTTTTTTTTTTTTTCATCTAAGTTTAGAAACCTATAACTTAAAAAAGTTTAGGCCTCACATTTGGTAACTGAAAAATTAGGTGAATATCAAACTACTTTCCATACGTGAGACACAATGCTATAGCATAATGAATAGCAAGATGAAACTAATAAAAATAGTGAAACACAAGAATTGGTAACTTAGTTTGATGCAAAATTACCTATGTATAGGGCATTATGTCTAGTGGCAAGAAATTTCACTAATGAAAAGTTCAACAATTACAACGTAGAATTTATCGGTAAGAAACTCTTAATAGTGACTCACGAGTAGCCAACTCCTAATTTCTACTTATAAGTATGAGATCCACTGACTTCCATGAATGTTTTACTCCCAACGTAAGTTTGAGATCCGCTCAAAATAACTTACTTAAACTTCGTATGGGATTGCTATAGCTTTTAAAATAATTCCTAAGAACTATGTTTAAAATCTCAGCTGTTATATGAAGTAGATTAATGTTTGGTAAATTTTAAATTTAAAAATAAAAAGCAGGCAACAACATTTGATAAATTTAAACTAGATTTTATGTTACCTAATTATAAAGATTAAATTAAACATACTATACACTATGTATAAGTTTATAAGTTAATTATAGAAAAAATCATTGTTATAGAAAATTGAAATGGCAATATATTTCCATTCAACTATTTTAATATAGTTAATTTTTAAAAGAAAAATACATGATTAAATTATAAAATATTATTTAACGTAAATTACTTGTACCTATTTGGAAAAGGAGTTGTTATAAAAATATTGATTCATTCAAAATTTTATTAATATAGGATGAAAGAAACCGGAAAGAAAAGAATATATAAGGATAAAACTTTAATTTAAAATAGTTAATCAGAGAGAATGACATATTTCTAGGAAAGCTAAAAGTTAGTATGTAATGTTTTTGAACGTACAAAGAAATTGAAAAAGTGATTTTAGAAAAAATAAAAAATAAAAAATAATTTGTTTAACCCAACATACAAAAGAATTAAGATTCTTTTAGAATTGATTTTGACCCTTCAAAATAATCTCGAATATAGTTTTTAGGCTCCCTTAAGTATAAGCTTTTCTTGACTTTTCTTCAATAGAAATGAGAATGATAATAAAACATAGGTCTCTAATTAAAAACAATACGACTCTTTTATAGAACACCCGATACAAAATCTTTATAGCATAGTCTAGGTGGCTACTCACTACAAACTCTTATAAATAGAATCACAAAGTGATTACAAACTTATGAATAACCCATATGAAGATTTAAGAACAACATGCAAACAAAAATAATCACCTTTTCAAAGAATACTGTGGTCGAAAAATACTATTCTCTTATTTGCCCTAAAACATACTGTTAGTGAAAATTATGTTTTAAAAAGAAGTTGGTTTTTGAGAATCCTACATTGATTAAGTTGGAGAATGCACTAATATTCCCACGTGCAAGATGTTTAAAGACCTATTAAAATATAGTCAACAAATAGAGAATTCACATAAAATTCTTAAAGTTTAGACACCTATTAAATATAAATATAAAAGTATTTCTATTTGATATATTTATTATGTTTTTTTTTAAACCTCCAATTTCAAAAAAGAAAATTCATGTAAATTATCGTCGAATTTTGCTTACTTTAACCGTCTTTACCATGGTTATCTCTTCCCGACATGCACGTGTGTGTGTGTATATGTGAAATGGAAGTAACCTAGAATCCAAGTTTAAATATGATGGCATGGAACTAGAATGGAGCCGTCCTAAACGGAACGGAATTGATGGTAGGCTGGGAGTGTCATCCATCATTCTTATCTTAATTTAACATCAATGGTTAGTAGTGGAGTGTTTCATTTTGATTTTGATGTGTACTTCCATTTTTTTAAAAAGAGAAATTATAATTATTTAGACAAAACTGTTGAGTTCCCTTCCGACCAGTTCAGTGTACAGAAACACATATAATCCAACGATCTCTTATAAATGGGTCCTTAGTCTCCTCAATGACTTACTTTTCTTGTTTGTTGCGCCTACCTTATATCAATTCACACTTTCTTTGGATCCTTCTCTTCATCTCTGCTTTTTGCTTCTTTTCATCATCTCCCTCTTCTCTCATATATGTTCTGCTTTTTCCAATATATAATAATGTTAGTATATATGTACTCCATGCCCTTTTATCGCTTTTTTAGCTATCATTTTTAAGTTAAAATGAGTATAGCTCAACCAATATGCAAATGTGGTATTTGATTCGAATCTCCCACCTATATGGTCTCAGAAAAGATTCATAACAAAAAGTTATCGTTTCTAACTTTGTGTTGTTTTCGTTTTGGGTTACATTATAAAAAATATTCATCAACTTTGAAAAGTTTTATGTTTATATTTGAGCTTTAGATGTGTTCAAATAAAATATCTTTGAAGAGTTTTGCATTTTTCTGCAAAGAAATGGAAATTGACATATATATGATATCATTTGTAGCATCCAATATCATGTCCGTCCTTTAAGTCGGGTTGCATAAATTTTCATTTTTTATTTTTATTTTTTTTAAGAAAAAATAGTTTTTGAAATAATTTTAAAGTTTGATTAAATTGAATTTTCAATTTAAATGGAACTCTTTAAAATTTTCCATTTAAATGAAACTTTTTAAATTATAGAGAAATTAAATTACGTCTAAAATTTAGGAGAGTTAGTTTTGCTTAACGAAGAATATTTTTGTTTAATGAACATACTTAGATCAATCAAAACAATGTCTATCTTCGAGCATCCCACCTAATTATCCAATCATATTTTGCCATGTGACAAATTCTTTTTATCTCTTTCTTAAAATATTTTAATTACTTTTTTGATATAAGTGATGAGAAAAAACATAAACATGGATGCATCCAATATTACCTTTTATGTAATTAAATTAATTTTCCTTGTTGGGTAGTTGTCCAGTCCAGTCACTAGTCACAAGGAAACTTCATGTTATAAAAGAAATGGGCATAGCCGTAGAATTCAAGTGGTCAGTACTCTACCTCCACCTACACCTACAAGTCATTTTCCATTGCCTCAAAACTAGTAATCTTGCTTTTTCTGTATGGGAATGATATGAATCTGGAAATATGGGGTTGATAATTCAGGCCTCCAGTTGACCTTTTCCTATTACATCAAATTAGTTTATTAACCTTTTCAACCTTTAATCATGTTATCAATCCCACCAGCTCATAATTCAATCAAATTTGAAAACAATTCTAAATGGCACACATCTTGTGAGGGGGTCGATGAATCAATTCGATATTTTTGCAGCATGCACATGATTTCACTCAATTAAGACTTCCTAGATCAACGTTGAATTAGAGATAACCACAGAAAATCACTCGACAAATTTCACCTTTTCACATACCAACATCATTCCTTCAAACCCGCTTCCATGTCGAGCAAGCAAATGCTCTCTGTTATATACATCCAAAAAAACACACACTTCAAAGTACTTGGAAGAGAATTGGATTCTTCATTTGTCTCGAGATAGTTCCGACAGAATGCCGACTTGATTCTTATAATAATAAACAGTACAGACAGCCATTTATAGTCATTCCTTCACTAAAGGAAAGCGCAAAGAACCTAGTGGCATGAAAAAATAATAACTGGTTAGTTTTGACATGCACAAGTAATGAATTGTCCCTTATCACTTCATGCTGAACCACAAAACACCGATGTAAATGATTCCTCACATTATAATCTGAAAATAACCCTCGGGTTAGCGTCGCTGCTTTTGGTCATCATCATCCTCTTCATCAGAATCGCCACTCTCCCGGAACCTTGGATTCTTCTCCTGTAACAGTCTAACTGTTAAATACTGAAGCACGGCATATATAAAGCCAAAACCACGGAATAATGGTTCTAATATCTGGTGACAACCAAAGTTAACGGAATTCCTTAAAAGGGCAATGAAAGCCCACCGACCAAACATCCACCACAGACCTCGTTAACTACATCCAGAATTGCATATCTAAGAAAGTAATGTAAGCATCTGGTGCCTCTGTTGAAAATTTTAAGGACGTGGTTGGAGTAATTTTGGAATGACTATGGTCATGCTTTGGGTGCGATTTTGAAATGGTTAAGATCGCTTTTATTATTTTCAAAATCACTCTAAAAGCATGTTTTGATGATATGAAAATTGCATTTAAATTAATTTTGAAAGACTAAAGGCAAATTCCGGAGTGATTGGAACGTGAAAAAAGTCAGTTTAACATGTCAGAATCACTCCCAAACACAAAATTTAACTCGATCAAAATTACTTTGTATGAACTCCCTTTCAAAAGTGTAGAATCAAATGCTAAAATGACTATACAACAATTACTTTCAATAAATCCCTTCACTATAAATCATTCAAAATTATTTGTATGAACTCCCTTTCAAAAGTGTAAGGGAGGCATTGTTTAGAAATTACCGGTCTCGAATCATGATCAGGGTTTCTTCTAGACTCGTAATCTGAAGTTCTCTTAGAGCTTTCATGTGCATGGCGATCATCATCTCGATAGCGCTTACGATGGTGGTAATCTAGTTTTTGAAACAACAATAATGTAGTCCGATAAATATCAGAAAAATGCCAGAATGAAAATAAGTTCCCATTCACAGATAATTAAAATGCTTTAGAAATTTGATACCTCTACCATGACGATGCCCATGTCCATGGCTTCCACCATGTTTTCCATCTGCAGGAGAAAATGAAAATCATGAAAATAAAGCAACATCAAATCACGTTTATACACAATATCTATGCATAGCATCCCTCAAAGCAACTTACACTGAGTCATGACAGGCATAGAACCTAGCGAACCAGTACCATAATCCACAAGCTGCCTCTGTGCTTCCAACTCTTTCTGAACTAACTTTCCATAGCCACCTCTACGTTCAATTAATTAAGGAAACTAAAAAGAAATGTGAAATTTAAAGGACGAGAAGCATAAAAAATTAACATCATCAGAAATCACTTACACATGAATGAGTGTTGATATTAAATTTAAGAAAAGTTTAGAACGTGTGTCACATGCCAATTGAAGAACAAACAAGACAAAGAAGTAGGGTGATGATCATCAATGTTACACAACTCAACAGACTAATGATGCCATACAAATTCATGCAAGTTAGCCATTCTCGCTAATGGGGTTATAGATCCCTCTGAGAAATGTTTGCCTCTAGTTGTAATCTAGGAAGCGTGAACACCCTGTTTTAGGTCAAGTTCCAATGTGGGACGTGTTGGGCATGGATTGTCTACAATAGCGCTAGCCGTGTGTCCAACAAGCTAAAAAATATCTAGTATTAGAAAGAGTTTGTCCTAATAACAAGCATGATAGAGACACGGTTTCAGAACAAAATAAAGCCCAGTCCATGCAAGCACAACCATAAAAGTGCCAAAAAAAAAAAAAAAAAAAAAAAAGAGGGAGATGCAAGCACAACCTTAAGTGTTATGAAAATACAGAAGAGGAAAAAGACCCCAATAGGAAGTTACAAAAGACCTTTCCAAATGGAAAGGAACAAGGTAAAGCTATAGTGGTGATATAAGGGGAACATTTACACCAAGTTACAACCATATTAACTATAGCATAAAAGAGAATCTATGGATTGAGACTTCTTTTACTTGAAAGATTCTGCTGGTTCGTTCTTTCCATATAATCCAGCAAAAGGCTCTTATAAAATTCTCCCAAAATCATCCGTCTCCTTTTTTGAAGGGATGTCCACCAAGGGTATATGAAAGGAGAAGATTAGGATCCTTTCGGAGGGGAACTTTCCAATTGAGAAAAAATGAAAGAATACACAAGCGAACAAAAAACCAAGCCTACAAAAAAGGAAGGACTTCCATTACAGGAAGTGGCTCCAACTATGTAAAATCACACCTATAGAATAGTTACAAAAGATCTTCGAAATCGAAGCCCAAAGGGAAAAATGAAAACAACGGACTGAAGCTCCCTATGATCCCTCTCAACTCTCTTAAACACCCTATTGTTCCACTCGCCCCACAAAACCCATAAGACCGCACATACCCTAGCATGCCAAAGAAACTGGCCTTTCTCCCCAAAAGGCGGATTGAGGAGGAATTCCTCAATCATACATTGACATCTCTATAAGGAACACTCATCATACCGAACCATTTGGAAAAAGGAATACCAAACGCCACTCGCAAAGTCACATCGCCAAAGCATATGATTCAGGTCTTCCTTCGCCTTCCAACAAAGAATACAACAAAAAAGCCCAACAAGCATAGGCATCTTCCTGACAAGCCTGTCCAACATGTTAGCAATGACTATGAAGAATATCTCATCTTTCTAAGGACCTTAATCCTTAAAAGTACTAAGAAGGCCGACTCACCCAAGGAGGAAAGATCAACCAAACAATGAAAGAAAGACTTGCAAGAGAACCCTTCTAAAGGATTGGGGCTCCAAAATCTGACATCCCTTTCCCCCAATCTAAAGGGGTGGCCCTTGAGTAAAGAAAGAAAAGCAACCACATCCGTAGCTTCCCTATCGGAAAGAGAACGACAGAACCCAAAAGAAAAGAAACAAAAGTTCTCGAACCAAACTAAAAAATCGACAACAAAATGATTTTTAAAAGACGATAGGTGATACAATCGAGGAAACATGACGCAAAGAAGTCTCTCCCATATCCGATGATCCTCCCAAAAATGAGTCTCTCCCCTTCCCTACCACGCAACAAATCCAATGAGCAAAAGAAGGAAACTCTTTCAAAATGTCATTCCACAAATTCCAGTGAGAACCTTTAATCCCTTTAGACAATCATTCAAAAAGATGGTGGCCATGTTTACTAGCAATGATTTTGGGCCTCAAAGAATTGGGCTCAAAGGAGAAGCACCATAACCATTTGGCTAAAGCCTAAAGCTTTTGTTACATATCCTAAGATTCCCAATTTCCAAAACCCTCTAAAAGAAACCGATCTCTCGATAATCTCCCATCCAATCTAGTGAGAACCTTTGCCTTTGCCTTTACCTTCACCAACCCCTACCCGAGGAAGTCACACATCATCCTCTCTAGACACTTACAAACCTCACACGAATTCAAGGATACACTCAAACAGACTTGATCTAGGTAAGCCTACGTGCTTTTAAGAAAAGAAAAGAAAAGGAAAAAAAAAAAAAAAAAAAAAACACCTTTCTTCCAAGAGGCTAGACTATTTTCTAACTTTATCCATCACGAGGTTCCACAAGGAGAACTTAGGATTATTTCCAAGAGGAAGGCCAAGATGCAACCCACGGGAGACTGCTAACTTCACACCCAACCCACTCAACCCACCTCCCCCTCACAGTTGATTCCCATAATACAGCATTTCCCTCTATTGGTGTTCAACCCCGATATTTCCTCGAAAAAAGGCAAGGACATGATTCGACAATAAGAACAAGCTCTTCTTCCCCAAGCAAAAGAAGAGCGTATCATCAATAAATTGAAGATGGGAAAGAGTAACCCGATCCGCCCCCACCTCAAAAGGCTCAATGACATCACCTTCAAAACTTTTACTCACAATCCTACTTAGGACATCCACAATAAGGAGGGAAAGAGGATCTCCCTGCCTGAGGCCTCTCATCGCCACAACTTTGCCCCTAGGACTCCCATAAATGAGGAAGGAGAAACTTACATCCTTAAGCAACCCCACATCCACAACCACCATTTATAACAAAAACCTATCCTCTCCAAGACTTTGTCCAAAAACATCCAATCCACATGATAAGCGTTTTCAAAGTCAATCTTGAAGAGAACTCCTTCCTTCTTTTTGACTCTATAGTACTCAATCACCTCATTAGCTATAAGGGCTTGATCTACGATTTGTCTCCCAGCCACAAAACCCCTTGTGAATTAGCCAAAACTTCAGCAAGAATTTTGTACATGCTTGTGATTAAACTAATCGGTCTAAAATCCTACACCCTAGTCACGGTCTCCTTCTTCGGGACCAGACAAACAAACATTTCCGACATGGACTTGTTTAGAATGCCTCTTTCGAAGAATTCCTGAAAGACTTTGAATAAATCCTCTTTAACCAAAGTCCAGTTTTCTTGATAAAAGGCTAAAGATAACTCATCTGACCCAGGGATTTAGAATTGCCACTCCTAGAAACAGCAAGCTAAATCTCCTCCACTATAAAGGGCTCGCATAAGCCAACCCTTTCTCCATCAGAAATAGGGTTCCAATCAATCCCTTGGACAAAGGGTTTAGAAGAAACTTCAGGCCCATAAAGATTAGAGAAGAAAGAGATAACTTCTTCCTCAATCTTCTTCACATTCCTAATAGCTTCTCCCGACTCATTAACCAAAGGCTCAATCCTATTCCGTCTCTTCCGACCACTGGCCACTATGTATTGCAATCAACATCCTTTGCCCAAGTCAACTTAACTTTTTGCCTCCAACTGCATGATTCCTTCCCTTCAATATTGTAATTTGTAGATTGACTTTGGCTTCATGTCTTTTGTGAAGTAAATTTTATATTTTTGTTAAATTTATATGTTTTATCTATTACGAAGTATTAAATATACACACACATTTTATTTAAATAAAAAGAGTAGGGCGTAACATATCTATGTACTGTTATTTTAAAAATCGACATATTTTTGTGTCTTTTCTTTCGGGGTTGCAATTAAATTTAACTATATGAAACCAGATTTATGTACTTTTGTTTAGAATCTTTAGATTGTGCCAAAAAACTATAAGTATATGCACATATAACAGTATGTATGTATGAAAAGAGAAATGAATATTGAGTTGGTAGTAAGTAACAGTGTTGAAAGAAAAAAGGATATCAGGATCATAGTCTGTTCGATATTCATCACGCACCTGAGAACAACGAAGGATATCAGGAAATAAACAGGTAGTGATGGTAAAGTCCAAGTAATGAATGTGACGAAGATCAGAAACAGTACCTGTCCACCACTTCGACCACGGCCCCATTGCCTGCCATCCTGAAATCCCCAATCAAAATCCACACGAATGGGACGATCATCAAGAATTGTTCCACTTATATATTTTACAGCATCCTCGGTATCCTCCCGAGAATAGTATCTAACAAAGTACAGATAAAATAAGCAGCCATTTAAAAAGATTTGCCCCATAATTTGAAAGGCTTAGAGGCAGATATATGTAAAGCATTTCTTGCAAGTGGGTACCAAGGCATGAGATTAGCAAACAATCACAAGGTTAAAATCAACCCAAATAGATATAATATCACTCATTATCAACTGCGTTCAAGTATTTGAAATAATTTTCACTAAACAGGTGACAATCATGAGGATAAAAAAAACTTATGGGAGCATATGAAGTGATATCTATGGACAGAACAAAGCAGTAACTGCATTAATGGACCACGGATAGAAATTAGAGTATCTAAAGAAAAATCATCATAAAATTAAACCACAAGGTCAGTAGCACATATGGATAGTTTAGAAGAGACTACTCTCTCCCTCCCCTGACTCTTGTATGATTCTATCAACAGCAGACAGTTTTGAGCAGTAGAGACATAAATAAATAAGTTCAGTGTTAATTCCAATGTTAGAAAATTGTATGGTTGAATATTGATAAAAAAGTATATCAAGATATTCTACTAATTAGGAAGAATTATGAAGTCTTACAGGACAAAACAAAAGCCACAAGGTGTTTTTGAATTCTTATCCAAACCCATGATTATCTTCTTAATTTCTCCAGCTCGAGAAAAAAGCTCATAAACTTGCTCTTCTGTCGTATAAAAGGACATATTTCCCACATAAACAGTGGTTGAAGTCTGAAGTGCCACTTCAAATTCATCTTGTGTTCCATGAAATCTTCTATCCCGATAAACAGATAGCTTTGTTGGGTCCTACAAATGATAAAGTTGAAAGCAGGAATCTTGGCTTAGCATCATAGAAAAATCATCCATCGTCCAACTACTTATATGCGACATTATTCCTTTTGAACCAATGAGCTTTGAATGGTTTTCATCGTTTTAATATCAATGAGCTTTGAATGGTTTTCATCGTTTTAACATCAAGACACTACAATCAGTAAATAACAATAATCAGAGTACCCTTGGCCATAATGGTCAAAAAATAGTCAACTTCATCGCAACTGATTTAGCATATATTCTCAACCAACCAAAAGGTCAAATTTCACGAACTTCACTTAACTCAAAAGAATGGCGAGGTACAAAATCCATGCCTTTTGGGATAAGAAACAACAACCATTAGTTAAGATAATTTATACAGGACTGGGGGACTAGGTTTAATCTATTCAACAGGTACTGCCACCACAACAGTTCTAACGTCACTTGAAACACCAACCGCCTACTCCCCCGACGCTCAAACTAAATGGCAACATTTGGCACCAAAATGGGTCTCGCAAATAAAGTGAATGGAAATAAAACCATATATGACCAAGAATGGATATATATAAACTATGAAACATGTCTGGAAAGGGGACTTGTAAAGACATGTTTGAAACACCCAAAAACCCTAATGGAGCGGAAAACGAATTAACTAAGCAATGAAATA
Source organism: Benincasa hispida (assembly GCF_009727055.1). Taxonomy (NCBI): domain Eukaryota; kingdom Viridiplantae; phylum Streptophyta; class Magnoliopsida; order Cucurbitales; family Cucurbitaceae; genus Benincasa; species Benincasa hispida. The sequence continues at coordinate 32,394,641 of NC_052358.1, read as the reverse complement.
TTGACGGCATGAAAAGATCTTGGTTATATAAAATGGAAATAAAAAGGCAATTTACCTTGAACAACGAAGCCATGAGCCCTAGAATAACAACATCTGGACCAAAACTCGAAACCCAGTTTAGGTAGAGCAACTAGCAGACATCAACTCAACAAACCAGAGGTTCAAAATGAAATCGCTTATATTAAGTGTTGTAAAATTGGGAAGTTAATCACCCAAGGCGAGAAACAGAAGGGAAAAGGGAAGAAGCAGAGGAGCAGAGATTAGAGGCAGTTCTAATGAAAGGTCGTTCAACTGAATCAATTGATCAATAGTTGACAAGCTCGCTGCAGCTGGAATTACAATTGATGACGAAGAATCTCTCCTTCACATTCTAAATGGTTTTCCTGCGGATTACAAAGCCTTTCGACCTCTATTCGCATCAGAGACACGACACTCACACTTGCTGAGTTGGAGGTTCTTCTCGACGCCGATGAAAAGGCAATCGGCAAGCAACAAGCTTCGGTCGAGCCTCAACCAACGGCAATGCCTTTCAGACTTGGACGGACGCTGCTAATGGTGCTGGTGGTGGACTATTTTCGAACATTTCGCGGTGGCGGCCATGGATTTAGAGGAAAAGCAAGAGGAAGAGGAAGACAAAATCGAAATGGGCAAAATTTTAAAAACCCTAACTTTGGCTATGGCCATTTCGGTAATGGGCCTCACAATTCATAAGGGCCCGTTCTTCTTCGGCCGATTTTCGTGGATCATACAGCCCAGCTTTCCATCAAATTTTGGGTTTTTCACATAGACCATAATTAAGGCACATACTCGAATAATAGCCAAAAAGTACTATTTGTTACAACAATAGCCAACAAGCCCGTAGTATTTACACAAAAATTGGAATACATTTAGGGGTATTTGACTCAACAACATCTGGTATAATATAACAACTTAATGTTTGGTCCACCAACTTTAAATGTTGATGGAGTTAAGTTGGTATATTTTATCAACTCATCACAATCTCCTTTCTTCCAATGTGTCAATGACACCACCCAACTTGTTGACGACTATCGCTGCCACGCTCCAGTGAAAGTTCTTAAGAACATGCTTAATTTGGAGAATTTTTTCACACTAGATATATTTTTTCTATATTGAAAAGAAAGGTCATTTATATAGAGACTCTACCAGTAAGGTGTAACAAATATCGACAAGGTTACATAATAAAAATATATAAGAAAATACAGATGGCATGCTACTATTGGAGAAGAAGAATATTCCTTCTAACAACTTTCCAATAGTGGAACCATTTGGAATTTCACCGCCTCATCCTCTTAAACAAATTTATCATTCTTGCAATTGTAGGTCTACTGGTTGGTGTGTTGATTGAATTGCTGACTAAATTGGTTTGACCACTGAATTCAATGTCCCTTTAAATGATTGGGTACTAGAAGAACTCCGAGTCTGGGCCGAAGACAAGAGAACTGAGCATGAGAGAGTGGTATTGTGAGATAGTTAACCAGTTGGTCTAAAATGGGAACATACCAAACATCAATAAGGCTTTTGAGAACCTACTCTCAAACGAAATGGACGCTGATCTCTATATGTTTTATTCAGGCATAAAATACGGGATTAACTACCAAGGCTCCAACACTTAAGTCATCACACCAGAAAAAAAGGCTAATCTTGGAAGTGACTCCCAACTCTGCTATTATAGTAAAGTGATACTACCATAGTATGAGCTAACAACCACCATTTTTCGGTCTAGAACTGTTAATATTTAACAATTCCATGTAAGTGTGACCCCTCGCTTTCGGTGCCAGAGTCCCACCGTAGGGAAGAAGCAGATTAGGACAAGAGACTAAATTGCCTTATCCTCTTACAGGAGATCAAATAAAGAAACGCGCAAAACTGTCATCCTTTAGGGGACACTCCCAGGGTGCCTCGAGGCGATGCGCAGTAACTTTATTCAACCCAATGAGGGAGATCGAGGGATATGTTGTCGCACTTCCCACTCCCACTTACTATGAACACTATCTCCATCCACCTTGATATTGACCTACCCAAACACCATCCGTTAGGGGGACACGCCAAAGGTGCCTCGAGGCCGAGGGTAGATCTCACGGTGTGGACTATTTAAGAGATACGTGAAAAGTTTAAGTGAAGCATCTTATGCCCCAAGTACCTCCCACTGAATGTTCTACCTAGGGGTTCATTAACCTAGACATCCGACTACTGATTTTTGTCTAAGTCGTCTTTTTAAAACTCTGCTCATAAACAACATTTGTCTATGAAATACGAACAAGTTCAAGTGGTCACATTTAAACACTTTAATGGATTGTCCTTAACTTGCATGCATGCATCAAATCTATCTAATTCACCTTTCCAAGTAAGTTCCCAAGTAAGAGTGTCACGTTTTCGTCAACTTAAATACCTCAGCTTAGACAGAACCTGCCTTAGACAAAAAGTCCCTTATAAATAGATTTGCTACACTTTAATCTTTTATTAGCCAATTCAATCCTATTAAACTGATTAAAAAATTAAAGTCTTAGTGTTGCTAATAATATTAGAACCGTGATCTTATATTTATGTGATCCAATTTTAAACACTTCAAAATCAATAATTAAACCTAAGTGAGCATGCATGTCTTTCTTATTTCTTTTAGTTCTAATTTCTCTTTAACTTTTAAAAAGAAACAACTAAAAACCATTGTGCACAACAATGTATTTATAACATTTATAAAGTAACCTATGTGTCATGCTTCATGCAATGTCCAGTCATTATTATACATAACTTTTATATATACGCATAACAACCAAGAAACCATGCTACCATTCACCCTTATACTATAACAGTTATAATATAAAGATGATGCATGTCAATGCTTTTTATGCATGCATAAACATAACTCTTATATTATATGATGTATGAGCATGCTCTTACATAATTAAATCATGTTTCTCTAAATTATAACATTTACAATAAAAAGATGATGCATGACCAATGCATAACCTAAGGTGGGATTTACTATATGTTCATACCATATGACATATAAAAATCATACATCGTATGTAATTAAATTAAGGATTAATGGATCGGGATAAGCCTTTACAAAAAAGGGGAATGAAATAACCCTATCTATTACATTTTTCATCGAGCAAACCGAGTCTTGAACCGCCAGGAGGACTCCATCGTGAGTAAATGCCAAAGGTAGATAATTGTCCAGTGCGCACTAGATGATAGGCGCAAAAGCTAAACGATCGCGTAGACAACTACGAGGCTGCAAAGCCTGATCGTCTATGGATCGCTTAATGCGACGACAAGTAAACGGTTTATCTTACGTTACTAAGCGATCGTGTAGTGCTGAGCTAAACGATCATCTAGTGTGTGTGCGCGTTAAAGGATATATGAGCATCTCATCGTCTACACGACTCGATACTAGGGATCGCTTACCCATAATCTACACAATGCGATCAACCTTTGATCGTCTTCTTCCTCGAATAACTGCAACGGTTGCTCCAATCTTCTTTCGAAGGACTCAAGACTCAAACAGACTTTGAATTACATACTCGATAACGATTATTAATGCCCAAAAACGCAGGGACAACCACAAATGTAAAAGAATGAAATCAAATCAAGGCTAACATCCACAAAAACATCCATTATCCGCACATCCATAGCAATTTAACAATTAAACAGAGCAGAGATGCACCCACCAAGAATGTATATGTAATTTGTTTCAACAATGAAATTGGAATATCATAACCTGGCTCTAATACCAATTGAATGAGCTCTTAACGAAGAACATCCATGAGCGCATTCGGATCTTTTCGATTTCATTATGATCGAAATACAACATATAAATTCTAGCATACAATTATGCAAATTCACACTAATTAAAGGCATGCTTTGAACACTAAAATACAAGGAAAGAGTTCTCATACCAGTTGAAGACCCCCTTCAACCTTTGGAACTTGGATGCAGTGGAAGACCTCTACGCAAACTTTATCGCCCAGCAAACCAGTCGGCGTTAACAGCACGAACAAGTGAACAGCAACGAGGACGACACCATCAAAATGGAGTCCTTGATAGTCTCAGAGTGAGAATCCAAAGTGTGGTATTTGGTGAAGTTGGTAGAGGTTGGAGAAAGAACAAACCGTGTAGATGATAGGCAAATGGGAGAGAAAAGGTAGTCATGTGCTTATCATTTAGAAGAAGCTACACGATCGTGTAGGTTTACTAAGTGATCGTTTAGTAAATGGTAGACGATCATTTAGAAAATTTGGCACACTATGCGATCGTTTAGGAAAGCTAAGCGATCGTTTAGGGACTAGCATGCGATCATTTAGACACTGGCGTGCGATCGCGATGAGCAACTATCGTATAGGCTCTCAAACTATGTGATCATTACGTTGTCACACCGATGCCAATTTTTCTGAACCTTTGCAAAATTAAACAAATTTTCATTTTATTCATCGGTTACCATAACCAAATGCGATTACTCCCACTAACGCAGGACCGAGAGAAGTTTTAGGCCAATTATCATATAATTAACCAATTTAATAATCAATGAATATAATCATATTATATTCTTACCCTATAGTTTATATCACATATCTACTATAGTAATTTCTCCTCTACTTGATATAAATCATATTTATATATAATTTCCTCCAAAATAATGTATCTTATACATTTACTTAATTATATCATATATAATCAACCAGTTCAATTATATCATATATAATCGACCTCCCTCTAGTCAATTTGAACATTTCAAACCGACCCAAACACCGATTCTCGACTTTATCCAAGCTACCCAGGGTACCTAATAAACCTATGGCTTGAAGCTCCAATAGTCCGTGAATAGCTGACTAAACTCTTTAGCCACGAGAGTCAAGATCCACCATCTGTTAACTGCCAAACATTCCACTAAAGACCAACAGCTAAACTCTTCTTACCACAAATATATTTCTATGTCCGTCGAGTATAACCAATCATGAGTACGATGATCCTTCACAGATGCTCGTAAGTACAGCTGGGCCAATTTACCGTTTTGTCCTGTAGTTACATCCCACTCCTTAAATATCATTGACTCCTCTAATGAACAATACAACATAGTCCAACTATGTGTGAACACCTCTCGGGTCAAGAGAAACTGTGTGGTGCCACATCATTCAAGCCTTGGAATCAGCCCTTAAGATAGCTATCTATCTACTTACCCCTGCATCGGGGAAGGAGTAAATTTCATCTTATGTAGCTGAGTTCCTAGCTCCCAAATCAGATAAATCCCCAAATGGTAAGTTTGAATCGGCGACCTAGCCACTCGCACCCATACAAATCAAAAGACCGCCCTTAATGGCAGGAGTTCCCAACTCACTCAGGACTGAGGTAATGATACCATGGTCATCTTAGTGAAGTGAAGTCTCTATCATGAACGGTGTTATATAACGAGACGTTAACACTTCATGGTTAGGTCTTATACAAACTCTTTGTATAGGATGCCCCCGCTCGCATGTCCCCTATACAAATGATCAGGATCAGACCATCTGTGACAAGTCACAACACTTGTGACCATTTCACAAAGAGGGCCACATCCGTACAAGATAAGGTTTCCCCTCTATATCCATATAATATAGACCATTTTAGTTATCACTCAAGACATGATCCATATGTATGTCACCACATATATGCTTAAGTTATATACAGATAACTAGGGATTTTATTATGTTTATTGGTTTGTGGTAAAGTAAATAAAACATGCAACTGAGAAAAATACAAGATGTGAAGTAAATATCATATATTATACAACACAAGTGTTCGTACAATGTGTTTACAAACTATAGGACGCGAGACTTTAGGGCATCAACCCCAATAATAGACATCCTTCTCAAGTTTGTCATTTAAGAATGCATTGTTGAAGTCAAGTTGTCAGAGTGGCCATCCATTTGTTACCGTTAAACTTACAACAACCCAAATTATCGTAGCTTTAACCACCGGACTAAAGGTTTTAAAAAAAATTGACATCCGGGCTTTGATGAAAGCCCTTTACAACCCATCAAGTTTTATACCTCTAAATAGATCCATCGGCCTTGTACTTGATCCGAAAAATCCAATTCTTGCTAACAATATTGTACAATAGGATGGAGGAACAAGCTGCCACATTTGATTTTTCTACGAGAGCAGAATATTCACAATCCATGGCATTTTTCCACTACAGTGTGGTGATAGCATCCTTTAACCTTGTTGAATCTGTAACAGACCAATCGATAAAGGACTTCGACAGTCATGCTTTTAGTTTAAAAATTTCTACCTTAAGAAGACAATGGAAGAGGAGAAGGATTATATGGTGGGGATTGAAGTTGACAGTCGGGTGGTGAAAAGCACGTGGGAACATTAGAGGATGAATATATGGGTGGGCTTGTCAGTTGGGATGTGAAGGAAGGTGGGTTAAAGGCAGGTTGACCCACGAGTTAATTAGGTGAGTAGGTGGATCAATAATGGATTAGTCTAAAAGTATTTGGGAGTGGAGAGGGTTATTGGGGTTAGGCTTAAATGGGGGTAATGGGTAAATTTATGTTTGACAGTGTTGAGGTTGATGCCCTAAATCTCGTAGGGTCCTATAGTTTGTAATTGTAATGTACAAACATTTTATTTATATTATAAAATATTTGATGTTTTATTTCAAAATTAGTTACATTAACCACAAACCAATAAATTAACATTCAAGGTTATCTTATAGCTTAAACATGTATGTGAGACATACGGATGAATCATGTTTAAGTGATGACCTAAATGGTCTGTAATAGATGAATAAGGCTGGATACCTTATCCTGGTGACACTACAAGCATGACCCGCTTTGTAGGTGTTACAATTGTTGTAAAGTGCCACAAATGATCTGATCCTGATCATTCATGTAGAGATATGTGAGCGGGGATATTCTATACAAAGGAGTCTGTATAAGACCAGACCACGAAATGTTTAGTCTCATCATATAATGTCGTTTATAATAGATGCTTACATTTCACCAGGATGACCATAGGCAACATGACCTGAATCCTGAGTGAGTTGTGAACTCCTGTCTACGAGGGCAATCCTTTGATTTGTATAGGTGAGAGTGGTCAAACCGCCGACTCAATAACCCTACCATTTTAGGGATTCATTTGACTGTGGAGCTGGAAACACACCCAAGATGGAATGTCACACCCCGCTCTAGATTACCCTCTTAATCTGGATGGAGAAGATGACTGCAGCAGTTATCAACCCTTTTGCTAGCACTTACTGCCTATCTAACCTGTTGAATTTGCTCAAACTCATACATACATTTCATCAATATACTGAACAAATTAACTCAGAACTTAACACATTTACATTATAGGGTTTTATAGCATTTCATACATGAATATAACAACTTAATGAACCTCATCTAGGATATTAGTCCCTATCTGACAGATATATGTCTAGTACAGGTCTTCAATTAAGCTTCGTTCAACCTGACTCTTTAAGTGGCAGAGCAGCAACAGAGAAGTCTTTTGGGAATTGACCACTACCTGAAAGGAAAACATATGAAAATATGAACTAGAAGCCCAATGAGTGACTAACATTTAAAGTATAATGATCATACATAAATTTCATATTAAAACTGAAAGCTTTCACTGAAAACATAAACTTGGCAATTATTATTCATGTCATCATCAACATCACATAGCACTTTACTTACTTTGCTAGACTATGTCTTAGTTAGTCTAGAGTGGCCCTTTTGCTCACTTCTTATCATTCTTTATCGCATTATTACTTAACTGGGAAGACACCCTTTTTGTTCACTTCCTACAATCATAACTTGCATCCTTAGTTGAGGGAGAACCTTTACTCAATTCCTCAACGTCAATCCATAGCTAATGTGGAGTGATCTCGACACTACCAATAACAAATTTTCTTGCATTCATGTAATTATAGTTTAAGTACCGTCATACCTTAGGTACTACTGCTCAGATACCTTCTCCGTGTACTTTAGTATCGAGCTATTCAAATTCTAAGGCAAAGCTTCAGTACCTTCTCCGTGTACTTTAGTACTGAGCTATTTAATTTCTAAGATTGAGCTTCAGTACCTTCTCTGTGTACTTCAGTATTGAGCTACTCATATTAAACTTGTATATTCTCATCTCTTAATGACTTGCCCAAAACATTCTATACTAACACACCTCATGGTCATTGAAATGCATAACATAAGTATAACATTAATGTGAGATGTGTTGCTTGGTAACTATTTAAGAATAGGTGTCATAAATAGCTTTCAATAAACATGCATTACTAAACATTCATAAGTATTAGCAATTTACTTAAAACATTTAAGGCATTTAGAGTCACTCATAGTCTTTGGCAATCCTTTTCATGTATATGCTTACTGTGCATTGAACACTTAGCCCAATTCTTAGGCCTTAACTTGACTAGGCAACAACTTCATTATCATGCGTCCATGCCTTGCGTCAATGCCTTGCATCAGGCGTTTAAGCCTCCTATGCGACCAAGCCTTCAGCTCACGCCTATTGGCCATCGTATAGCAACCTTTGCGCCCATCGTTTAGTACATGCGCCCATCTTGTGGCACATCAACGCATGCCCCATGCATTCTTCTGGTTGCGCCCATAAACTCCAATGCAACCTTGCGCTTATGGCTTCAATATGAATTGTATAGTTTAATGCTTCTCAGCGCGTCCTTGCGCCAATTCAACCTCTAACGCATGCGCTCATCAACATCATCAAACCCTTAAAGTTACTTGCTTGTTCAACCCAAGCAGTTGCCTGCTTGCTCAAAATTCCAGATTTAATTTTCAATTTTAATAACTAATTTTCCAGACCTTTTCTCAAGAAATTTTCTTCTATAAACATTCTCTAAAATGTCTTCAAACTTAACTTAAAATTTTAGCTCAGAATTCCTCGTGGTTTTGTCAGAATCCTCAGATCATCAAGACTGGCCCAACTTACCCGAGAATTCGACCTCCAGCTGGATTCTTCATACTTCAGCTTGATTCTGCTAGAATCGCCCTCCGGCATTTCAACCTCAGTAACTAGACATACTCAGGGTTTGAATGACTCTAGAATTACTTCATTTTCACGAGCAAACTTCTCTCAACCTCTGTTTGAATTCGAGCTTCCCCTTTTTAAACTAAGGGTTGTATGTTCTCCTTTTAACATTAAGCTGCCACCTCATCCTTAAAGGATAATATCAAACCTGAGTATGACAGTTGGCTTAGCTGATCAATCACCAAGATGATCTTTCCCTCTTGGTTATCGACACAAGGGTCAGCTCCCAAGCCAACGCTTGTAACCACATGGCTGCATACCTTCTTCTCAACGCATCGTGCAATCTAGCTAACACATAGCTCACTTAGAGACTATTGCATCCCTTCTTTGGTTGCATACTTCTAAGCCAACGCATGTCCTAGCCTACGCATAGTTGTTTTATCATATCAACCATGCGTTAAGCCTTCCTCATTTCATAGCATAACTTTAGCGTGCATCACATACTTCATCATCTAGCTCGTCGTCTAGTATTGTTACCGCATGACACCATCGCGTAACGTTGCCGCATACCATCGGGTAGCATTGTCGCACACCATCGGGTAGCATGGTCGCATACCATCAGGTAGCATTGTCCCTTTTACTACCCGATCAACCAGTGCGCGCAACTCCAACGCCCAGCGCCTATGTCAACTTGAGGTTGTCGCATGCTTTGCCAACCTCTCACGATATAAGTTGCCGCATGCCTTATCAACGCATCATGCCTTATGCGTTCATCCTTAGTACCAACGCATAATTTATCCTTGTCTTCAACACTTAGCCTCTACAAGCCTTGGTTGCTACACATGCAATCTCATGCGTCCACACTTCTCCATCAACGCATGCCTATAATTTGCTTCCATAATTAGCCAAATTTTTACTTGTTATATTATCTAAAACTCACCTGACTAAGTATTTCTAACACTTAGAATTTTCTTCCTCCATCTTCCTACTTCCTTTACCTCCTTTCATAATTTTACTTAACACGTTTGTTACTCACTTTTGTAGGAAAAATGGAGTACGGGGTTGACAAGAAATTCACTCCTTCCCCAATGTCGAGGTAAGTAGATAAATTTCTCCCTTGAGGGCTCATTCCAAGGCTTGAACAATGTGGCGCCATACCCTCTCCTAGCCGAGAGGGGTTTGATCATAGTTGGACTATGGTTTATTGTTCATTAGAAGGATCGGTGGTACTTAAGAAGTTAGGTGTAACTACGGAGGCAAAACGATATTCTAGCCTAGATGTACTTACGAAAAATTTGTGAAGGGTCATCGTACTATTAATTGGTTATATCCAATGGAAACATAAATATAACTGTAGTGCAAATAGTGTAATTGTCGGTCTTTAGTAGAGTGTTCGATAACTAACGGATGGTGAATAATTTAATTAAAGAGTTTAATTAATTATTCACGTATGGTTGAAGCTTCAAGCTATAAATCCACGAGATCCCCTCGGTAGCTCAACAGGATTAAACCAGAATAAGTTTTTGGATTAATTTGAATGGCTCAAATTAATTGAGCGAATTAATTATATATGATATAATTAAATAAATTTTAATTATATGTGGCACAATTACTATAATGTATTTGATACATTATATTATTTATGAGAGAAAATAAATATTTGAATATGATTCAAATATTAATTATATGAGTTTGATTCATAAAATTAATTTAATGTAAATATGATTTATATTAAAGGCCTTTGGTGAGCGATAATTGAAACTATATGTTATATTGTATTTGATACAATATAAAAACTATAGGTTATATGTTACATATGATATAACATATAGTTATATATGTCTATATATATATACACACATGTATGTATGTATGTATATATTAAATTAAATTAATTTTTAATTCAATTTGTTTTGAATTATTGGGAGGGAAATAAATTCCCTCCCCAATAATCTCTCAACCCACGTATTGTATGGAGAGTTATTAACTTATTCATCTTCTTCCTGCAAAAGAGATGTGAAAATCACAAAAGTTTTTTTTAGTGTATTTTATAGAATAGTTCTGTGAGTTTTACTACTTCTTCGTCCCCTCTTCCTCTCTTCTCTTAATCTTCTCCCTTCCTTCACCAAGATCACCAGAGCCCACACCTCCTAGGTTATCTACTTGAAAATACTGAGGTCTCTAATTGATGGTGTCCCAATTGGCCTTTTTAGTTGTCGTTTGTGATTTGTACAAAGAAGGGACTTTAGATGAAGAAGGTTTTCAAAGGTAAGGGTTTCTGAAACTCTAATTCTTTCTTTTGTTTGCATACTGTAAATGCATAATTTTTTCTGTTATTGTCTGTAAAATTGCAATTCTGTGAAAATTGGAAATTTTAGGACGATCTTGCTTCCGCTCAAAGGCCCTTCATATGGTTCCTTCAAGGTCTAGTACATAACATCGCATACATCATGCTTTCAACAACCAATGCATAGGGGATCCATCTCATTTCCTCAACCTCTTGAGGTGTCTTGGGATACTGTTCCTTAGACAATATGACTCAATGCTTGAAAGGTAAGAAACTTCTCTGGGAGTTATGCATCGAATATATTTTGTCAATGTACAATGCTTGAGACAGAATTAGCATTTTGTTCTTTTGATCTTTAAAGATTTGAATTCCCAGAACAAACTGAGCCTTTCCCAAATATTTCATTTGGAATAGGTCTCTAGCCAGTTCTTAACTTCAGTTAGTAGACTTACATTATTCCCAATTAGTATGATATTCTATACAAATGATCTGATCTTAACCATTCGTGTGTAGACATATGAGTGGTGATATATTATACAAAGGAGTTTGTATAAGACCAGACCACTAAACGTTTAGTCTCATTATATAACATCGTTCATAACAGATACTTACATTTCACTAGAATGACCATAGGAAACATGATCTGAATCCTGAGTGAGTTGTGAACTCCTGCCTATGAGGGCGGTCATTTGATTTGTGTGGGTGAGAGTGGCCAGATTACCGACTCAACTAGCCTATCATTTTAGGGATTCATCTCATTGGGGAGATGGGAACACAACTACACAAGAAAGAATTCACCCATTCCCCAATGTTGGAGTAAGTTGATGAATTACTTCCTTAAAGACTGATTCTGGGGCTTGAATAATGTGGCACGACACCCTCTCTTGGCCCGAGAGGTTTGATCATAGTTGGACTATGATTTATTGTTCATTAGAGGGATCAATGGTACTTAAGGAGAGATGTGACTATGGGAAAAATGGTAATTTTTGGCCCAACTACTTATGAGCAATTTGTGAATGGTCATTGTACTGTTGACTGATTATATCCAATAGACACATAAATATATTTGTAGTGGAAATAGTGTACCTGACAGTTTTTTGTGGAGTGCCCGTCAGTTAACAGATGATGAATAATTTAATTAAAGAATTTAATTAATTATTCATGTACCATTTGGAGCTTCAATCTACAGGTGCATGATGTCCCTCGGTAGCTCAACAAGATTAAATGAGAATCAATTTTTGATTAATTTGAATTTTTCAAATTTATTGAAGGAATTAATTATATATAATATAATTGTTATAATGTATTTGATACATTATAATATAAAGTTTATTTTAGAGGAAAAAATGTTTGAATATGATTCAAATATTAATTATGTGAATTGGATTCATATCATTAAATTTAATATAAATGTGATTTATATTAAATGTCATTAGTGAGAGAAAAGAAACTACAGGTTATATTGTATATGATACAATATTAAAACTATATGTTATACGTTATATTGATATAACGTAAAGTTTATGATAAGATAATTATCATATTAATATATATTAAATTATTTATTTAATTAAATATATTAATTAATATTTATTTTTTTTCAATTAATTGAGGGAGGGAGTTGTAACTCCCTCCCCCTTTTTCTCTTCTAATCGTGGAAGTGGGAAAGGAAATGGGTTAGTTATTTTTCTTCTTGCAAGAACATAAGAGGCATAGTGCTTTCTGTAGAATTCCCGAGTGATCTCTCTTCCTCTCGCAAAAAATTTCCCTTCCCTCACTAAATTTAAAATAGCCAGAACCCACTCCTCCTGGGTTCTTATCCCAGAGAATACCAAGGTTTCCTTACTGTGGTGCTCAATTGGCCATTCACAGTTCATGATTGTTCGTGGGAAATGATACGTGAAGATTTGAGTTCTTTAAAGGTAAGGGTTTTTTAAACCCCTTTGGTTATGTCTAAAGCATGTTGCATGTTTAAAATTAAATGTATGATTTTCTGTTCTCTGTCAAAATTTTCAATTCCGAGAAAATGAGATTCGAAAGATCCGCTTCCGCTCAAGGATCCCTTCACTGTGGATCCTTCAGACAGAATGGGTCAGGCTGGGCTACTGGGTAAAGGATTTAATTGGACATGATTATTTTGGGCTTGATTATCATCGGAGGATTGAAGGTTAAGTCTGAACTCTTGTGAAAAAAAGGAATTCATCTTCATTAAAATTACATGCCTCGAGATGTATATCCTCCCCGATTCATCAACACATTTGTATCCATTGTGTTGTAGGCTTGGTCTTAGATACACACATTTTGTGGAATATAATTGGAACTTGTGATTTTGATAAGGCCTTAGGCAAGGAAAGCAAGCACATCCAAATGTTTTCAACCCTGGAAAATTTAATTTGTTATTAAACATAAGCTCAATTAGAGACTTGCCTCGAATTGTAGTGGAGATGAGGCCATTTATCAGGAATATAGATGTAGCAAAGGCATTTCACCAATAGCAAAGAGGTAGAGAGACTTTGCCAATAATGTTTTATTTAAATAATTAATTAAACAATTTAATTATTTAATTAAATTCTAATTTAATATCAAATATTAAACTAATCAAATACCTAATTAAATATGAATCCTGTTAATATTAATTCAATATTTAAACCAATATGTAAATATTCTAATCTCTTTGATTTCGTTCAATTTCGATAAATTAAACGTTTAATTATATTGAATGCAATTAACCAAACCCTAAATTGAATTTGAACACTTCAAATTTAAAACCCTAATTTCGAATTTGAACATTTCAAATGCGCTCAATTCACTCATCCAAGATATAATTTTACGAGCTAGTAAAAGAACCTTATGGACCTATAGATCATGAACTCCAACGATTTGAGATTAATTGGCTAAACTCTTTATACTGAATTAATCAATATTTGTTAACTACCAAGACATACCACTTTAGCTCGATCGTTGCACTCTCCTCACTATAGATATATTTCTGTCCAATTTAACCATAATTAGTAAGTCGATCATTCACAAGCTATTCGTATTTACAGCTAGGTCAAAATTACCGTTTTACCCTTATAAATACATCTTGCTCCTTATGCTCCCACTAAACCTTTATTGAACAATTAGTTTATAGTCCAACTAATAAACCATGTCCTTCTCAATCATGAGAGGGCGAAGCCCCGTTATTCAAGACTAGGAATTAGTACTTAAGAGAAACCTATCGGCTAACCTTAAATCGAGTATGAGTGAATTTCATCTTTCAGGACTATGTCCTTAGCTATCTATCCGGTCTTATCCCCAAAATGGGAGGTTTATTAAGCAGTGTTATTAGACTATTCTCACCCATGCAGATCAAAGGATAATCTCGAATAAATAGGAGTTCATAGTTAGTCCAGGATTAAGATCAAATTACCCTAGGTCATCGAATTTGAAATATCTAGTTTTAACAGTAAACAGTCATCATAAAGAAAGGTAACTATTTCGAGGTCTGGTCTTATATAAACATCCTTTGCACAGGATGCCTCCACTCACATGTCTCCACATGAATGATTTTAGGATCACATCATTTACATCAGTATACAAAGTGGGTTGCATCCAATAGTGTTACCAAGATGAGGTACCCAATCTCATCCATTTACTTATAAACTATTTTGGCTATATAGTAAAACTTTATCCACTTTTATGTCTCCACATAAAGTTAAAGTATTCATATTAAAGCCATGAATTTGTGTATTTGATTTTTATAATAAAATGCAATATCAATAAAAATTTATTGAATGAAATACCGAATACTTTTATTCATAAATAGAATGTGTTTCTAACATTTACGAACTGCAAGTTTTAAGAAATTTTCCAACATTTTTATGTTACCTTTTCATGTCTACTGGAGAACTTGCCAAAGATAGTCTTTTTCAGCTCTTGATTGGATGTTGAATAGATCTTGAATGACTTGCCACAAATCTTTCAAGTTTTCATGACCCATGAGTTGGATGGCGACTTTAGAAGTCATGGCATTATAAAGCCAACCGAGTAACAATTGGTCAATGGTCGTCCAAGCCTCGTATAGAGGATCAAGAATCCTAGCAGATCTTGAGCTCGATGCTCTGTTTCCAAAAGTCAATTCAAAACCTTCAACACTTGCAACATCACCAACATTGGTAGCATTGATTCTCACCTAATGATTCAATGAACTCAAGGGGACTGGCAAGGGTTTTCCAAAGAAGAAAATTTTATTTGCCGAGCTTTGTTGATGTGATCTGATGAAGCAATTGATTCAATGGTGGGCTATTGAACATGGTGTTGGTTGCTAACGCTGAAGTCGCAGTGGATCCGCCATTAGCCATTCATGGCTAATCAACCAACTGAATGTTCTTAAGAACACATTTAATTTGGGAATTTTCTATATCGAAATAGAGAGGCCTTTGACCATTTATACAAAGACCTACCATTAAGGTTTAACAAATATCATCAAAGTTACATAATAAAATTACATAATAAAATACAGATGGCACACTATTATTGGGGAAGAAGAAAATTCCTTCTAACAAATTTTCAATAGTGGATCCTTTTGGAATTTCACTACCTCACAAATTTCCCATTTTTGCAATTGCCAAGTAATTCTGTTGACTGGTGTGTTGATTGGACTAAACAAACTTTGAGCTCCAACAACCACCTCTGATAACAACTTCAGCCACCAACTTAGACGATCAATTTCAGGTTTCGGCAGATGACAAACTCCATTGACCCAACCCCGACGACCACTTTCACGCGACTAACTTCAACGACCAATTTTAGGCTCTAGCAACCATCTTTGACAATAAACTCTGATGACCAACTCCGAAAACCATCTTCAACTACAAACTTCGATGAAAATCATCTTTGATGACCACTTTCGAGCGAGCAACTCCGACGTCCAACTCTGGGCTTCGACAACCACCTCCGACGACAAAACTCTAGCAACAAATTCCATCACCAACCTTCATGCGACCAACTTTGAGCTTCGACAACCACCTCCAACTACAAAATCCAGTGAAAATTATCTTCGATGATCGACTTCAACGACCATCTTCATGTGACTAACTTCGATGACCGACTTTGGGCTTCGAAAACCACCTCTGACAACAAAATTCAACTACTAACTCTAATATCACCTTCATGTGACCAACTTTAAGCTTTGACAACCACATCCAACTATAAACTCCAACTATACTCTTATTTGATAATCAACTTCGACGACCACTTTCAACTATTATAGACATATGACTGTTAAAGTATATTTTAGGGTCGTTGATTATCTAAATATAGCATCTTGTCTATATTAAATATAATATTTATACATAGAAATTCGTAAAATATATTATTATTTAATTGAATTCAAATTAGTATTAATAATATTTGAAAAATGTATGTACGTAGTTGAATAGTATGTAACACATAACAAAAAAAAAACTATAAAATGAAGATTTTTTTCCCGGAATATTTTCTGGCAAGAAATAGTGAAAGTTGGAGATTTGTTCTCTGATGATCTTCCAAATTTGGAAGAACTGGAAGTGAAATTGTTGAAGAAATTTTGTGACATTCTATTGGCTGTTAAAATGATGGAAGAGATTTAACTAAAAAAAATCATGACAGAGTAAGAATACAGATCAACAATAGGAAGAAGATGATGATGAAATGCTTGGAGAAAAATTAGAAATAAAAAGTTTTGATTTCTCATTGGTTTTCCGTTTTTATTTAACTATATTCTTGCGAGAAATGTAGTGGGTTAATTTTTTTTCATTAAAAAAAAAAAAACTAACTTTAAAAATTAAAAGAACACAAATTGCAATCCATACTTTATTCAAAACGAAAATGGGTAGAAATATTGAATAAAAATATTTTTAAAAGAATAGTTAACATAAAAGCAGATTATTTAGAGTTCAAAAAACCGTATCAGATACTCCATACATATAAACTCAATTCTGCACCCCAAACACTTATGAACTCAAACTAAATGACTCTGCACCACACATATAGATATATGAACTCTACAAATATATGAACTTCACATACATATGAATTCTAGACATCATATCACAAACTGGGATGATTTCAAATATTGAAATCATCATCTCTTGTATTTGGATAACATAATATAGTAAACGATTTGAATTCAATTAATATTTCAATTCTTTTTTTTTTTCCTAATTTTTTCATTCCAAAACCATCTGATTATGTGATTTTAAACTATTTTTTTTTTCCGATTTTACCCTACAAGATCTTTTTTTATATTATGTCAACTAAAACCAACTAGATCTTTTTCATAGATCTTTTTTATATTACAATAACTAATTGGAATCCTCAGAGCCTTCTTGCGTTATATATCCCTTCCTAATTATATCATTTTTCTTCAAGTTCTTATTCTTTCAATGCCTCTACATTATTTCACCAGGTTGGTTTTTATTTTATTTTTTAATTTAGTTTTCCACTTTGTTAATTATTGGTCCCTTTACATTTTTTTCCCTTTTATCATAACAATAATTTCAACGATTTCAATACAGATTCTCGATTTTAACATTTTTTTTATACCCAAACAAACGAGAGTAAGTGTTTTTTTTTCCCGCTTTGTTCTTACACATGTTTACTTTATATTTTTTGATATGATTGATAAGATAAGTACTATATTTTTCTTGATTTCTTTCTATTCATAAGAATAATATGTTATTTTCCAATTGATTTAATTTGTTTCATTTATCTGAATTTAAATTAGCTCACACAAAATTTTGTTTCTTCTAATATTCTTTGAGAAACAAAACATATCAAAGCTTTATGAAAGATGGGTTAGGGATAAGATTAAGATGGTTGTTGGTAATATATATATATATATATATATATATTTGATTTTCTTGAGATTCAATTTTGAAAGCAAAACAATAAGCTTTTTTTTTTAAATATATTTATAAAAAAGAAAACAAAAGAAATCAACTATGATAATTTAAAAAAGGAAAAAAAAGGGAAAAAATTTGAAACGCTGGATTTTTGGAATTTTTTTTTAAAAAACATCAATAATACTTTAAAAGAATATATATGAAAGTGCCACTTGCACCAGTGTCAAAACATAAAATAAAAATTAAGTCTATAGTCCAACAATTTAAAGTTTGCAAAAATGCCGAATTAACAAACCCAACTTATTTAAAATATTCGAATGACCAAAATGTCCATCAGAATTAAAATATGTGATTATATCTTATTGTCATCTAATTATCTTTTGATGATATTGATTGTTATATAATTACTATTTTATACTTTATACGGATGGCTATTGATACTAATTTGCTATATGGTTGTTATTTGACTATTTGATATTTATTGTTATCTGATTATTAATTATATCAATTGTCTGATTGTCATTTAAATGATATTCGATACTAATCGTCAATGATACCATTGTTGCCTGATTACTATATGAACTGGTTGTAATGATGTCGATTGCTATCTGATTGTTGCTTGATTATTATCTGATACTGATTGCCAATGATATTAATTGTAATTTGAATATTGTATGATTATTATTTGATAATGATAATTTGTTACTAATTATTATTTGATATTGGTTGTTATCTAATTAGCAATGATACTGGTTGTTGTCTAATTACTATTTAATTATTTCTTGATTACTATCCGATACTGATGTCTATTTGATTTTTCATGATGTTGATTGCTATTTAATAATGATTATTATCTTATTGCTATTGATTGTTAATGATAATATTGATTTGCTATATTATTATCTAATTGTTATTTTACATGGATTGTTATTTGGTTACTAATAAAATGAAGAAATGGAAAAGAGTCCCATTTATAGAAACCAAATCCCTCTCTATCGAACTTCTAAAAAACTTGTAGCAAAGAAAACTAAACCAACAAATGTGCATTAAAAAAAAAAATGACGACCTTGTCCAACTCATCACCAGTAGAACTATTCAAGTTTCGTAAGAAATATATAAATAGAGAGGGAAACAAAGTTTAGGAGATGAAATTAAAATCAAACAAAAGAATATTGTAAGAAACTTCCCAATCCCAATTTTTCTCATTGTATTTTCAAAACTTCTGTAGACAGACTCGTCATTCTTTCAACCGAACAACTAATAGAGCCACTACTCAAACCCTTCCTTCCTTTCTTCTTTTCTCCATTAAAAAATGTTTGTAATTTTTACTACTAAGAAATAGTAAGAATGGGAGATGCAACAGTGGAGATGGCTCTGAACAGTGTAGGAAAAATAATTTTATCTCACCTCCAATTTCAGGCTCGAGTACTGCAAAGGTAAACGCTCTCTCGTTCTTCTCAACCAATAGCATAGATGAGACTTAATTGTACCTAGTTTTGGTCATCAAAGATGTCTATCGATATCAAATGCGATCAGGCGATCAGATTCGTTACCAGTAAGATATTCTCCTCCTTCCAGTGCCTATGAATTTCCCTTCTCGCCTGGATCATAGAACCCTAATTTTCTCTGGAATTTTGAAAAAGAAAAACGAATCAGATCAGAAGAAAATGAGAGAGAGAAAAATAAGGATTTTGTTAAAAATGATAAAATTGGAATGAGATAAAAATAAAAATCTGAAAGTGTGTATTTGGCTATATTTGCACAAAATACTTAATCTACTTTGCCACCCATTACAAGTTCCCTGTATAAAAAAGAAAAAAAAACTTTGAATAATTAAATATTGGTATAATCACAAAAACAAATTTTGAAACTAAGAAAATAGTAGAATATTTAAATAATAATAATAATTAAAAAGCAACGATAATTTTAAAGAGGAGAAAAACATATGTAAATATGCACTAATAATTAAAAACGTGAGAAAATTAGGTTTTGGAAAAAAGACATTGACAATTAAAATATACATATATGGAAGAGAAAAAAATATGTTGCATGAGAGATAAAATTAAAATACATTTTTTTTTTTTTTAAAATTTTAGACAAAGAACACACAAACCAAAATACCAACTACTCCTTATATAACGACCTAATTTTTTGAAATCTCTGAATGCGTCATTACTACTATGTATATATTTTTTTTTTTTTTAAAAAAAAAAAAACAAACCTAATTTTACATTTCGGTGTAAAATAAGAGTTTTCTAAAATACATAAATTCTTACTAAAATCAAAATAAGATTTGGTTTGGGATCCCTATTTTTTAAAAATATATTTAAATTGATAATTTCTAAACTGATTAGTTCATAGTGGAAACATAAAAAAACAAACATGAAAACATAAATTTTAGCAAAAGCATCCACTCTAGTTCCATGGCACCGTCAACAAATCTTCTCATCAAGCGCCTTTAGTACGTTCTTTTTCTTTACTTGAAAAACATAACATATTAAAATGTGAGTATAAGATATGCCTAGTAAAGGACCCCATTACGGGGGTCAGGCTGTGCATTTATGTCCAAATAAATATAACATATTAGCGAGACATGTATACATCAACTAATCATGGATGACCATCTAGTGAATGATTTAACTCATCCTAACATACATCTGGTGGCCCGAAGCACACAAACATAATAGAGGACCCGTCAGCACTAGGTAACATAGTAGAAAACCCATTGACTTTTAGTAGTATAGTAGAAAACCTGTCGGCTTTTGGTCACATAGTAGGAAACCCGTAGACTTCTGATAACATAGTAAGAAACCCCTAGATTTCTGGTAACATAGTAGGAAATTCGTTGGCTTCCGATAACATAGTAGTGTTAAGAGAGTAAATCATCGCTACTTAACATAACATATAACATGCTTTCGATGAACTCCGCGATATAAATCATAGAACATATCTCAAGACCCCACACATATCCATATCAATCATATTCTAATATTATCATGCTCATAAAACGGTTCTATTTACATCATGCTTCTCAATATTAATCCAAACAAATCAAATACTAATCCAAACAAATCAAATACTATCATATAGCCTATATAGCCTAGCTTTAGAGCAGTTCTAGTTAAGATTACTTACCTTGAAATTAGCTATTCGAAGTAAATTATTCTATATAGAAACCTTGAATGAATCCCTAACATCAACCAAATTTAATTTCAACATATAGGACCCTTAATCATGCTGTAAATTAATTCTAAAATGTTCTTGAAAGATTTACCCAAGCTTCCACTTGTTTTAAAATTGTCTTGAAGCCATCAACCAAAAACCATGCCTAACCACAATGAAAATTTAGGGGTTAAAGCCCAACTACGACATCTAATTGACTTCCAAAGGATCCTAAATCAATGTTCATTAGAGGGACAGTGGTAATTAAGGAGAAAATGTGTAACTCAAAGATATTTCAGTATTTGACCTAGCTGAAGTTATAAACAACCTATGAAGGATCAACTTATTAATGACGGTTATATCAAATAGACACATAATATATCTACAGTGAGGGGAGTGCAACTATAAGCTATAGTGGAAAGTCCTGTTAGTTAACAAATCTTGATTAACTAGATTAAAGATTTTGAACAGTTAGTCTCAGATCGTTAGAGCCCATGATCTGTAGGTCCATCTGGTTTCCTTTTAGCTTACTACAGACAAAATTGAAGAACTAGGTGAAGTGAGAATTTGAAATGTTCAAATTCAGTTCCTGGTGAAATGTAAGTCTCTATTATGAACAGCCGTTTGTATAGAATATCATTTGTATAGAATATCCCCGTTCACATGTCTTCACATGAATGATCAAAATCAGATCATTTGTAGCACTTTACAATAATCGTAACACCTACAAAGCGGGTCATACTCGTAGTGTCACCAAGATAAAGCTAGGTATCCAGCCTTGTCCATCCACTACAGACCATTTAAGTTATCACTTAAACATGATTCATCAGTATGTCTCTACGTACATGTTTAAGCTACAAGATGACCTTATATGTTAGTTTATTGGTTTGTGGTTAATGCAACTAATTTTGAAATAAAACATCAAATATTTTATATAAATAAAATGTTTGTACGTTGCAATTACAAACTATAGGACCCTATGAGATTTAGGGCATCAACCTCAACAACATATACCAGCTGCAAATGTTCCATAAAAAAATGATATCCTAACACAACAAATTGTCACTAATGAGTCTAGAACATGCTAGAGCGTGGTAGACCAATGGGTTCCAAAGATAAAAATCATCGAAAATGAAAAACAATTAATAGTAAAAAAAGACTTGGTTGAGGATGTAAATACTCATAAAAAATCCTCGACATGACTAATGAGGAATGTGAAATACCTAAAGATAATAATGAGATTTCATTAAACTATGTTATGACAGAAAAAAGATGGAATCAAACTAATATAATTATTGACAACATTTTTACGTATAATATTGCTCTTGATATTATATATGAAAATGAGGATCTTGAATTAAAATCTGTTGAAGAATGCCGACATAGAAAATATTGGCTTCAGTGAAAAGAAACAATCGAGGGCAGAATTAAACTTACATTCAAAATGACAGACTTTTGGACTAGTAGTCTGAACACCAAGAAGGTGTCAAACTTGTGGGATACAAATGGGTATTGTTGAGAAAAATACGATGAAAAATAACAAGGTCACAAGATACAAAGCAAGACTAGTTGCACAAGGTTTTTCACAAAGACCTGGTATTAATTATGAGGAGACATATTCTCTAGTGGTGGATGCAATTACGCTAAGATATTTAATTGGTCTGACAGTGTATGAAAGTCTGGATATATATATAGTCACAATATATTTATATGGATCTCCTGATAATGATATTTATATGAGAATCCCAAAAGGATTTAAGGTACCTGAAACATATACATCAAATTATTGGAAATTGTATTCAATAAAGTTATAAATATCAGTATATGGATTGAAACAATTAGAATGGATGTGGTACAATCGCTTGAATGGATATTTATTGAAAGAAAGATATCAAAATAATCCAATATATTTATGTGTTTTTAAAGAAATCGCAATCTGAATTTGTTATAATAACTATATATGTTGATAACTTGAATATAATTGGAATTCCTGAAGAGCTTTCAAAAGCAATAGAATATCTTAAGAAATAATTTGAGTCGAAAGATCTCGTAAAAATAAAATTTTACCTTGGTTTGCAAATTGAGCATTTAACCGATGGAATATTTATTCATCAGTCAACTTATACTGGGCAAATTTTGAAACGATTTTATATTACAAAACACATCTATTAAATATTCCCATGGAAGCCTGTTCATTGGATATAAAGAAATATATATTTCGACCTCAAGATAATAATAAATAACTTATTGGTCTTGAAGTACCATATCTTAGTACAATTAGTGCACTTATGTATCTTGATAATAATACAAGACCATATATTGCATTTTCAATAAATTTATTAGCTATATATAGTTATTCTTCTACAAAAAGACATTGGAACAAAATTAAGCATACACTCTGTTATCTTCAAGGAATAATCAATATGGGTTGGTTTTATTTAAATAAATCAAATTTTGACCTAGTTGATTATGCAGATTCTGGATATTTATTTGTTCCACATATCTCAAATAGGGTTATCTGTTCACATGTAGAGGAACTGCTATATCATGACAATTGGTGAAACAGACCATAACGGCCACTTCCTCAAATCATGTTGAAATTCTCACTATTCATGAGGGTAGTCGAGAATGTATATAACTAAGATTAATGACTCAATATATTCATGAAACATGTGACTTTTCTTCTAATAAAAATCTTCCAACAATATTATATGAATATAACACAACTTGTATAACCCAAATCAAAGGATGATATATTAAAGGAGATAGAACAAATAATATGTCATCAAAACTTGTCTACACTCGTGATCTTAAAGAAAATGGCGACATCACTGTACAATAAATTTTTTCGAATGATAACTTGGCAGAGACTTATTTACAAAGACAATACCAATCGCAACTTTTGAAAAATTGGTGCATAACATTGGAATGCAACGACTCAGAGATCTTAAGTGATGTTTTCACGAGGGGAGTAAATATATTATATTCTTTTAGGAGTATATATTATATGAAATATGTACGATTTTTCCTTCACTAGAGTTTTTTCTCGTTGGGTTTTTTCTAGTAAGATTTTAACGAGACATATTTCATATATATATATATGGGTATCTAAGGGGGAGTATTATAAATATTAGAAAAACAGATACCAATTACTTAGTGTCCTAAAAGCCATGTGTCAATCTTCATGTTGTCTATGTGCCTTGTAGTTATCCATAATTGGTGTTCGTATAAGACCACATTCTACTTGCCACTTTACCTATAAATAGTGTCATTTGGTTGAACTTAAAATCACACACATTGGTGAGAAATTTACTTCAAATTTACTTCAAATTTTCACTAATTTTTATATTATTTTTTAAATAATTTTAATTAATAATTTTTTTATTATATTTATATATTACTATATTATATTGTCTTTACTGACACTAAACTCATTTACGCATTATTTACTAAAAGAAAGGTCTGAGTTTTAGAATCATTTCGAAAGCGCCCCTTTTGAAAAGATATTTCGAAATCACCCCAACTGTTGCAGAAACCCCTCAGACCAAAAGTAGGGTTTTAGCTTTAACCCTCAGCAGCCAAGAAGCAAGAGTCAGTTCTTGTTTGTCTTCCTTACCAAGAACAACCTTCAGAATCTTTCATTTCTCCTGATAAACAATGGCCTCAATTGGTGCTAGATCTGCTTTTCGGTCATTCTCCGGTTCTGCACGCCGTGCTGCTACTCACATCGGTTCTCAAGCCAGGCCGTCATCAACCTCTCCCTTTCGCATGGCAACTAACAAGCCCCTCTCTCATCGAACTTTCAGGTGCGTTGCTTAATGATTTTGCATCCATTTTAAGTGCAAAAGCTTCTGAATCTAGAGCTCTTTGAGTTTTTTTCCCCTCACCAAAAGGAGATAAACGAAAACGGTGTTCAATCTTCATTTTTATTTCTCTCTTCAGTGTTTTAGTTACGAAATTACGCTCTAAAATTTTGAAATGACAACAAGATAGCCTTTCCCTTTCATCTGATTTAAAATAAAGAGTTTGGCGAAACGTTTCAGTAAATAAGGTAATTTATTTTGCTTGAAGGTGTGCGCCTGTGATGAGCTTCTGTTTGGAGTCGATGATGCCATTTCACTCTGCGTCGTCATCGGCTTTGATGACTTCAATGCTCTCTATCTCGCGCCACAGCTGCGGTTGGCTTCCCGAAGGTGCATAACTGATAATTTAATTCTTTACTTTCTTGATCTGTCATGAGCTAGATCGAAATAGGGAAGGACAATACGATGTATTTGTATAGTTTGGAATTCAAACCATATCCATAATTTCTGAATGAATTCTTCCGTGGACAAGAAAAAGAGTTCATAATTTTCTGGAAGTTGGTTTTCTATTTGCTTTGGTTCTTCGTTGGATGAATTTCAGCTTTATAATTGTTTTTCATGAATCAAGAGAGTAGTGGTTTGAGTGGGGATAATGATCAATTATATGTAGAAATAGTGATATCTATATTTAGGTCGAGGGGTTACATCAGCTCACAGTAATCGGATGTCTTCGGAGGATATATGAGAGTATTCTGTGGTTGAAGTAGTTAATGTCTATGAATCATCGGAAGCTGCCCCATGAAAAGCTCTCTTTTGGGTTAATTTAAGTACTGATATGTATTTTTATGCCAGTATCTTATAATTGTTCATAAGGATTTCCTGTGTACATAAATTTGAATGTATTAGGCTAGTTTTGTGATATCACTGCTTGAGCTTTTATCTTATTAATGAGTCTTTCTGGTTTCTCTGCTTGATATAGAACTTGTAAACATAGAGATACCTGATCCAAGTCCGTAATTTTCTTTATTTTTGTGTTTGAAAGGAGAAGTGGATCTGCTTCTAGGCTGTCTAACTAGTGGATTTTTTACTCTTGAATTAGGTAGCTAGCACACTTTATAGGCCCATTGATGTTCTTCTTGCCTTGTTGCTCTGGTGAGTTGGTGCCTGTAAACTCATTTAGGACTGATAAAATTGAACGGAATTGTATAACTAATAACATGCATGCACAACAACTGGATCATTTTCCCCCTAGTAGAAAATTAATTACATCAAGTAGATACTCCTCAAATTAGGAGTCAAACAAGCTTAACAGACAATAATGATTCATTGTCTCATTCCTCCACCTTCCATGACCGTCCATTGATCAGAGTTGAAGTCCTTCTGCTGAACTTGGTTGTTATAAATCTTATTATTTTATATGTTACTAGAATGAGTCATTTATGCGAAAACCTTCCATTTTTTATTCAAATTATTAATTAAAAAAGTACATTCCCCTCTTTTCAATGTAGGCAAAGACAAGACTAGATGAGGATCGAGAAGCAGGAAGGAATGACTTGATTTGTTTTTTTGAATTTTCCCTTTTAAGTCCTAGAGATGTCACCCCCCGGCCCACCCCCAAGACAAAGAAAAGAAAGAGAAAAAAAAAGTACATCTAGGAGATGCCATCAATAGGTTAAATGAGATGTTGTATTTGGAATGAAATAATAAACTATGATGTCCTATTTCGTTCACTTTGTTTGTAGATGATTGTTTTTAGAGTGTTGAAAGATTATATATTCAATTTAATTCTGCAACTATATTGGATTACGGATTACTAGATCGTTGCAGAATAAATTTGGCTTCTACATAGTTTAATTATTGTTTTGCGAAGTTTACTTTGTTTATCAAGTAAATGGGACTGTTGATTTGTTGTTATCTTTTCAATTCCACTACTTCATAAAGATGGAAGTTGCAAATTCAACAATATATTACTCTGACCATAAGTAGCATGGAAAGGAGTTTGAAGTAGTCCGATGAAAAATTGAAGTCTTCTTTTTGAATGATACATTGAAATATCCTTTGGAAAAATGCTTCCAACTAGAATGAATGTTTTGTAGTTTCCATGACCCAAAATCAGGTCCTCAATTTCCACCTTTTAAGTTTAAACTTGGAAAATGTCAATCTACATATCTCTTTGATGAGCATGCTCATCACCTCCCAACTTGTTTCTTTTGATTGGAATATCAAACTGACATTAATAACACACTGGTCACTTGTGTTCATCAGCATGCAATGATGATCTGTGATAAAAAAAGGATCCGACGAAGTTCTGTATCCAATCCTCTATACGGACAGTGACTTCTATTAAGTAGAGGTTTCCGAGCTCCAAATGGTGGTTTGTGAAGAAGAGCTTCTTATCAATGGCAACGGTTTATCGTTTTGAAGACTGAATTAATTTTTAGTGCTCAAAATGTTCATCATATACTTGATTCTCTATGTAGTACTCATTGATGGTTAACATTTGTATGTGATCTATGATCATGCTAACTTCTTCATCGAATGTTCATTGAGCAATTGAAAGCTTCGTTTTCTTGCTGGAAAAGTGGGTTTGTGTTTTGTAGAAGCTTCGACAAAAGTGACTTGAAATCTGTGCTAGTGATGCATGGTTGAATAGGAGAGTCTTGAATCTTTGAAAATTTTCAAACCAAACACCGCACTTTTTCTATTGCCTCCTCTTTGATCATTAGCCATCTTTGCTTTTCAGTTGAGACCTCGGGTTTATTGTGAAACTTGCCTATACAATTTTCCAGTTCTTGCTGTCTGACTGCCTCTTGTTTTGTTTTCTAGGGCGGTGATATTCAATCAACGTGTATAGCATGAAGGTTTGCAACAATGTTGAATTTGCCATTTTCATTGCTCGTCTGTATTTCAAGTCCAGATTCATATACTATTTTTGCCTAGATTTTCAAAATTTGGTTTCCTAGCTTTTCATTGGACGATTCAATATAGACCATTTGAAATACACCCTACTTCAATTTTTTTCCTTCTGTTAGCTAGTATTTGAATTGTCGGTACAGTAACCAAATTCACAATCTACATTTGAGAACAATGTCCAGTTAGTGATTTCATAAGTTTACAGCATTTGACCAAATCTTGTTTGTTTGTTTGTTATTTGCTCAACCATGTTCTAGTGTTGTAATGAATATGAAGTTTGATGTTGAAAGTGACTTTCACAAACATTGAACAAACAATTTTTTTTTTATAGGAATTAGCTAAATAAATAATCTATAAAGTCAAATTGAAACTACTAGTACCAACCAAAATGCACTTAATTAACTTAAACCAAATTGGTTCATGTATATTTTGTCAAATAAGTAGATATAGTTGAATCAAGATGTCTTTTCTTTATTTTCATGTGCATAGATTTTGAGTTAGTTGTGTAGAGCAAAAGTTCTCTCTATATGTGCATTGGGAAAGAGCTAGATGTGAGATGAACATGAGAAAATTTGGTTAGGTTGGAACAATGTGGCTAGCAATTCTATAGGAGAGAAATTTTAACAAGTATACTTTAAATTTGTCTAAGATGGTTATTAAGAGAGAGATTTTGAACTTGCATCCAACCATTGTAAGCGGATAATTATGTTGGCGAATCAAGTTAATGATCTTTATCATTGATCGTAAAGTACACAGTTCAGAGTACATTCAAAAGAGAAGCAATCAATTCCTCCTTGAATGATTAATCAAATAAAAACGTTAGCTTTACATATTTCACATGTACATAGAGAAATCCATAACAAGCGCTTTATGGGGTGGTTTGGAACTCATCTAACCTCGGCCATAAAATAAACCCTGTACAGAGATTCAACGTGCTTTCTTCTTTGCCTGAAGTTTACAGGACATATGAGACCTATCATGTTCTCTACCTAAACAAGTTGTGAAGATGATCAGGACTATGTTCCTCTGTCCATAAAATGTCGCTGCACACCATAATTCTTGAATTTGAGCTGATTACTTCAGCATTTTGAAGCATGAAACCATGGATGATGGGCAGTGGGAGCCCCTTCTTGAGATACGCATTGGCATTTGGCAACAACGTAGTTTTGACTAGAGTCTGCACAACTGGCTGCAAGTTTGCAATGTCGAGCGATGAAAAGTTGACTTGAAACAAAATAACTTTTAGAATGTTCTTCATTCTGCAGAATAAATGGAATGTTAATATACCTGAATTAGGTCCATATGCAGATTCCCAATATTGCTCCACTTCAATGACATCTCGAAATCGTTTAAATTGACGTTGCCAATGAGGTTGTTCCCCAAGATTTTAGCTGTACTGGAGGCACGAACCAACTGAAATGCAAAGAAGAGGAAGAAGGTTGAATCTTGATGAAAAAGAATCTTTTCACTGGAAGATGATGCAGATGGGACATGAAACTATTAAAAGATAATTTCATGCAGACAAGAGACCATCTATCTCATGTTGTATTAAATAACTTCGGTTGGAAACAAATACATTAAGAAAAAAGAAACTTAGTACTTGATTAGATCGACTAGAGAAAAAAATGTTTTTAAAAAAAGTCATTTTCATTTAAACTCTTTCGATAATAATCGTTTAAAATACACTTTGAGAAAATTTCAAAAGCTATTTTGAGTAGTTGTCTTCAATTTTTAAAAAATGACTTAATTTCAAAATTAAACACTGAAAAGGTTAAACCAAAACACACACTTAGTTCTGGGTGAAATCAGCTTTAATCTTCATATCAAATGGCTAGGGATGTTTTAGCCTGAAGAGCAGTTCTTATGGAAGATAATTCATTGAAGCATTCAAAATTCAAGAGAGCTTTAATAGGTTGTGTTTACTACCTTCCATCATCTCCTGAGTGGATGGCATATAAATTATTTTTGAGAGGTGACAGGTCTACATTTTACAACACGCGTGTTATGTAGCAACTCTTTAGCATCATTCCAAGCCATAAACAAAGGTAATAGGCCTTCAATGTCTGTGCACTAATGTACTTATGGATTTATAGTTTCCCCCGGATAACTATTTGATCAAATATTCACACAGGGTTCTTGATAAAATCCATAACAATGTACTGAAATATAAAAGGTAAAGGAACTTACAAGATAAACAAATAATTCGAGGTACTTGCATCCTCACTCTCTTGAGATCACTCTATAGACCAACTGAATCAATGCTTAACAGTTAACACTTTCTTCTTCCCCCACCCATGTTGTTTATAACAAACTAGCATGACCACTTCTCTAGTCAATTACTAACATACCCATAAATCCTAATAATATTCCTAATCTTATCCAAAATCCATTCCCATCAGTTTTACCCTTCCCTCTTTAGGACTAGTGATGGCTCACTGTCAAAGTCTAGTTAATTTGAAGTGTGCATCTAGAATCTGAATCTTTTCAAAATAAAAATAATAACAATAAACTATATATGCATGCAAGTATATAATGATATTCCAATTCTGAACCAATGAACTTACCAATGAGATGCATGCAACTGGTATTAATTCACCTCCTTCTACTACGTCAATTATCAGGTCTATGTCCATGGTTGCAAAAATTTGGTGCTCTGAAATCCTTACGATTGGTGGAGAAGGTAAAGTGATATTCAAGCTCACGTCAGCATCAGGATATTTCTTGTACAGTTGGGGAACAATAAATCTCCATCCAGCAGTGTTTAGAAGCGGCTGGTTGGGCACTTCATTCAAACTCCACTGCATAAAATCTGCCTGTATATGAAGGATAGGATGATTTTAGTTTTGTAGGTGTAGCCAAGTAATACCATGCGAGAAAGAAAGATAAAATGCACAAAATAATATTTGAACCAACATTGTAGTATAGGGCCAATGCAGAGTTAAAGACTGCTTCATCTATTGTTATTCCAAACATTTTAGAAGGATCCGTACAGGAAGCTGAAGGTGATTTTTCAAAGTGGTACTCTGGTATTGGGAGCTTTTCTCCTGCCCTGAACAGACCATTGATCTTTAAACCAATGGAGGAGTTACTAAGTAAGGGTTTTTCCGCAAAAGTAATATCAAAAGAAGCATTATCATCCACTTGGACTTCCTTGGGAAGTGCTTGCAAAAAGGAATCAACTTTCAAGATTCCTTTTCCTAGTTTCTTACAAATCGCCTTTTCAACAGCAGAACTTATCTGTTCTTCGAATGCATCAACCAACCTAGGATAAAACACAGTAAAAGAAAATTAGAATAAGCAGGAAAAAGGTGCAGGTTGTATACAAAGGCATTATTATCGTATAATCTGACATAGACTGGGCAGTATCTATGCGTAAAGGCAGAAAAGCATAATTTCAATTGATCTACTTTACAATTAAACATTTGCCAGAAAGGAATGACTAAGGATTCCATCTTAAACTAAAAAAATGCTATGCTAAGACATCTGTATGGCTATAATGAGCATACTGCTGATCGCCATCATTGCTAACATGAACGAATCAATTTTGCTTCTTTACAGAGATGAGGGAACTTAAATGGACAAAGGATCATAAGAATAAGATCATGATCATGTTTTTGGGCATAAATAACAGTGTGAATGCTAGATGTAAATATTTGATCATATGGAAGAATAAAGAATAATTTGAACAATATTGATGAATGATGCCTTGATTTTTTCTGTTCAGTATTGGTTCTCTTTCTCATTCTTTGTGAATGGTTTTTGTAACAAATTGGAAACGATTCAAGAATTTTTAAGCATGCTAAAGATAAAAGTAGAAGGAAATCCCAATCCAGGATGAGTTCTACAATCATGAAAGAGTTACATACCCTTGATAAAGCCAAGATGCTCCTCCATCCAACTTTATAGATATATCTCGGACGGAACAACCACACTCGAGAAGAAATAGTTTTATCGTTTCTTCTTGAAGCTCCAATCCTAAAGTAAGTCGAACTTCCATGCCATCGACCTGTTTCATGAATAATTTTATCTCATGAACTATTTAATGTGTAAAGAGACAGATGGAGATGGATATTCAGATGGTCAACGAATCATCTTTTCAAGAATAATAGACATTCGAACATGATCATATATATAGATTTCTTTTTGTTAATTTTATTGATCAGTCTCAGAACAAAATAGAAAGCATTATGCTTATCTTAACCAGCGTCAAGAGAGTAATCAAAGTAAAACCCACAAAAAGTACTGAAATCTGTTTTCAATTCATTCAAGTTGCAGAAATCTCCTTCTTAAGCCATAAATTTACTTTGAACTAATAGCATATCCAACGCACATGCTTTAAATACATTACTCTAGGGGAAAATATACTCTCCCACGATCCAACATCATTTTATGTCAATACCAATATTTCCAAAAAAAAAAAAAAAAAAAAAAAAAAGACTTACCTAGATGCATCCTTATACAGGAAACCAATTCCATCTCCTTTACTCTAATCACAATTTAGTGCAAAATAGATACACAACTCCACCCCAGACCTCATTGTTAACAAAACCAGATAACTTATACAAACTTGGGACTGAATACTGACAGCATTCAAAGCCTAATGATAAACCCTACTACCAACGAGGCATATACCTGAACAGAAGCACGTCCTTTATCAGAAATCTCCGCTGGAACAAGCCAAGTACTATATGAATAGCGCCAATCCATGCTCAAGTCGCATGTAGTTCCTGAAGCAACAATAGAAACACCCGACTCATCCGGGTTAACATCCGATGAAGGAACATCAACTTGGTATATGGTAGTGTTCGATAACACCATATGAACGTTTCCAACAAATGGGATTTTGACAGTTTTTTCGGACTCGGGCAAATTAATCGGAATCACAGAAGAAATTGCCTTGTTAATGAACAAGTCTTTGAGGAAATCAAGACCCTTTTGGGATATGACCACAGATGTGAAGGATTGGGTCGGTGAAGGATTAGCATCTCCCGGGATGAGCAAAGACACCCAGAGGAGCAAGAGAAGTATTGAAGCCATAGAGAATTTGAGCATGGAGAAGCATGAGAGAAAATCAGATGAAAAGCCAACGAGGGCAGCTTGGAAATTTGCCATCGGTGAAATGTCATTATTGCCCACCTCCAGCCAAAACGAAAGCAAGTCACTTTTTTGCCAAGGCTTCTTGTTCTTCTTGATCTTTTTTTTTTGGTGGGGTTTTTACAATTACTGCCCTTTTGCGTTTATGATAAAACCTTCTGGTCAAAGTTTAGACCTTGGCTAGTGGACACTCGTCCCCGTCTGCTCCTATCGGTTAAAAAGAAAGTTGTTTCTTCTGTCCAATAAAGGGCAATCGACGACATTCCTGCCCCATCTCCCAGCGCGCGAAAAATCAGCGGCTTGTGAAGATGGCATTACAAACTGGGGTTTCAACCTCCAAAGTCCTCATCCTCGTTGGAGCAGGTTTTTTCACATTCGCCTTTGCTATTTTGATCATTCATCTGTATTCAGCTTTTAGCTTTTACGATCTTATTTATGTCTCTGGATATTGGGAAACCCCGGTTTCATTGATATTGTACAATCCCTGAATCTGGTTACGTATTTTCAAGTAATTATGTCGTTTCCTTGGAAATAGAATTGCAATTTCCAAGTTCCATACCATCCGATGTTCTTCTCTGATTGTTGGGTTTCTCTATCATTCATTAGGGTTAACTGGTTCTGTTGTTTTAAGAAGTGGACGATTGTCTGATCTGATATCACAACTTCAGGAATTACTGAAGGGTGTGACGGAGGAAGAAATCTCTCCCAGCCCTTATAAGTATGATACTGCTGTTCTTGCTGCACAGGTTTGTACCCTGTACATGTTACCTTAGTGAGGGAAGAAAACGAGTGAAATTTTGCTTCTGTTTGGTAATTGGGATTAATGGGAAAAGAAATGACGGAACATCTATTGATAATTGATGTACCAAAAATTTGGAGAAGCAACTTGAATATGAACTATTCCTCTGGTTAAACTCCGAATGCAGATGGTATTCTTATATGGTGATATCAAAATAATCAACAATACTCAAAATTTTCTTTTTTTTTTTTAAAGAATGCTTACTATCTGTATGTTGGATCCATTGCTTTAAAAGCTTCAGTTAATTTAAAATTATTCTGATTACTGATTTGTAAACTCATTCAGATTCGGCAACTGACACAAGAGATCAGGGAATTGACATTATCCGGTCCTGTAACTGTCTTTAATGGGAACTCTTCTAGCGGTATGGATAACTTTTCTGTTGATTCTATGTTTTAAGATTATGATTCTCAGTCTTCTTTCTTTGAATGCTCTTATTGAAAAATCTCAAGCTCTTGTTTTTGAATACGTAATTCGTATATTGACCTAATGGGCATCCGTTGTCAGTGAAAAACACTGAAAAGAAAGCAGTCTCTTGTTTTAGAAAAAAAATTGAAACAAGGCATACATTCTAGTATAGGTAGATAGTATACTCTGAATTTTCTACCCCTGATTTTTACTTGTCCTATTCACCTTTTATCAATTCCTGAAACTTGGCTCTTTTGAGGTCTCAATAAAGAGGACTAAGTTTATGTAAATAAAGTTTATGAAATTTGGCTGCAGGATATCCATATTTCTTAGAATTCCGAACTGTTTGCTTGATATTTGGAAAGAAAACTGTTGGTTTCATACTCACCCAACCACTTCATGTATTTATGGAATCCAGACTTCTAGGCTTTTTGGACCCAAGTTGTTGAAGTTCACATAAATTTCATAAGGGGCAAGCCGTGGATGGATACTGGAATTCTCTTAATTGAGTCTCTAGATGGCATTCAAGTAATTGATCGGAAATAAGATCAATGCATCTCATGAAGTCCCATACAAAAGCATCTACTTTATTTTTTCTCACTAATGTGTTTGGCCCATGGAACATGAATATATATTTTCACTGCTGTGATAAGCAATATAAACAAAGATAGAAAAATTCAAGAACTTTGTACTCCGAAATAGAAAGAAAAAAATAAGATTAATTTTGAGTTGGTAAAAGCGAAGTTTGGTGTATCTGGACATGCACAGAAATTGCTTGTAATGCAGACTTGGCATGCTGATCTTTTCTTCTTACAGGGAATTATGCTTCTTACTTGGTACCTGCGGCTGCTGTTGGAGCAATGGGATATTGCTACATGTGGTGGAAGGTAAAACTTTTTGATTTCAGTTGACTGAAAAAGGGAAAATGTATTTTTGTAGCATGATTGGCTTGGGTAACAAAATTTCTTTTCATGATCTAGCAGGGATTGTCATTTTCTGACATAATGTTTGTGACAAAGCAAAACATGGCAAATGCTGTCTCGACTGTCTCAAAACAATTGGATCACGTGCATGAAGCACTGGCTGTAAGTGACTGCTTAGACATTGTGTAATGATCTTCAACAGGAAAGCTAGTTCATGGTTATTTCATTACTTTAATTTTAAACCATTTTTTGTGTCCAGTCAACCAGGAGGCATCTGACAAAGAAGTTGGAGAACTTGGATTGGAGACTGGATGAGGAGATTGAAACAACAAATCTCATAGCAAATAATGTAAGAGCTACCCTCTTCCTACTTTCAAGTCTCGATAGATATAACATTCTAAGCTTTTCTTTTTGCACACAAAGATGTAGACATCCACGAACCAATTTTTAATTGTATGAAGCATCTTATTTGATCCAGTATAGATTTTTTGACCAGGACTGGTAAGGAATCACACTAGCGTTTTTACTTTCATGACTACTAAGAATATCAAGATCACTGTCTGTCCCAAAATTTCTTGTTGAAGCATCCTTTCCTGATATAAAAGCCTTTCATCTAGCTGAAATTTCTCTTAATTCTGAGAAAGGAGACCACGGACCCTGTGAAATAAATCATATTCGTCGGATATTAAGTGAATGCACCATCATTTGAATTTTTATCTGTGTGCAGGTGGAGGATGTTAAATCGAACCTTTCTCAGATTGGTTTCGATGTTGAAACAATTCATCAAATGGTCTCACAATTGGTGAGTCACTCACTACCTTAAAACTCTTTTCTAAGATGCAAACCAAACCACAGTGCAAGCTGTTCTTATCCCTACTGACCCAAATGGCAAACAGGAAGGAAAACTCGAGGATCTTGAAAGGAAACAGGACATCACAAATTCTGGTCTCTGGTATCTATGTCAAGCTGCAGGAGGTGTCAAAGACCGCATAAGCGAAAAATTCTTCCCAGTGAGTAGCTTCCCTCATCAATCTCTCAAAGCTGAATGCAAATCCTTCTCCCTCTGAAGTGGATGTTTGTTTCATTAATGTTTGGCAGGAACTTGAAGCAAAGAAGATTGCAACGATTAAATATGAGGAGAATCCCCTCAAGGTATGAGAATGCTGCACAAATATTGCAAGATAAGTAGTATCTATTTATGGACAGCATTTGAAGTGCTCAATACTTGAACAGGGACTGCAGTTCATTGCTGATACTAAAGACTCCACTGTCACCGCAATGCCAAATGGAGTGAAGGGAAATAGCTTTGACAAATACAATAGTGAAAAAGTAGCAGTAAGACGAACAAGATTGCATAGATCATATCCTGTTGGGATTTCTTTGGCCCAAGGCATCATGGGTTGTGATACGTAATGTTTTCCTCTAAGTTTCATTTTCTGTTTGCTAGTCCATGAATATATGTCTAATTCAATTGTGTTTGTTATTCACTATCATTTTTACATGAGAAGCATTTGTGATTTGAATATAAAGTAATGCCTTCATGGTAAGGTTTACAGGTTTTGAGGTTTTACGAGAACACTTCCATTTGTTGTGTAAATTGTCTGAACTATGATAAATCAAATGAAAAATATTGCGCATCTCTCTCACACAAAAATGTCTGAAAATTGTCTGATATTTTTGGCCCCACGTTATACTTGAATGCCATTGTTTATGAAAAACTATAAAGGGATGTAACGAAGTACTATAATTTATTAATATTATTCTTATTATTATTATGGTTAAAATACTATTTTAGTCCTACTTTACAAGGATGTTTAATTTTAAATGTACAATTTTAGTCCTATTCTCAAGAATTCTTAAATTTAGTCCCTACTACTTGTTGGTTTTTTGAATTTATTCTTTTTGTTATTTATTAGGATTTTTACTATGAATTTTTAAAAGGGGTTTCTAAACGAATAGCTTATTTAAATAGGCTGAATTACGCTAATAGCCCAAAACTACCATTTATTTCATGGATAGCTTAATGGGCTAGGATATTTCGTAAAAATCAGGCCCATCACAGTAAAAAAAAAAAAAAAAATAGAAATATGAAACGCTCCACAGATGGAAACAATTAGAAGAACATGCCTGAAAGATATTCTTTCCTAAACTGTTTCTTTTCAAACATACCATGAAAAGGAGTTGTTGAACCTACAATTGAAGAAAAACAATTGAAGAAAAACCATTCTTCCATCTTTCTAAGATTTCCATGCACACCCATCAATGAAAAAGCACTTCGCTTGAAAAGTGAGGGTTTCATATATATATATATATATATAACCTAGAATCATTGAAAACCACACACCCTGCCGACGACGAGCTTAAAAAATCGGTAAGTTTTATAAGCCCCAACATCTTCAGTACGCCTTTGTACATTTGGGACGAATCTCCTGTATTCTGTATATCATACTATTTATATAGTTATTTTACGGAAAATGCTTAAAGTTACTGTATATACTGATCAAAACCAAATTTTGTAGCCTTAAAATCCATGCCTTAGGTATTGAGGATGGTGTTACAACAATGATTTTATGATGGAAGAAATGAAGCAGAGTACCAGGTTATCAAGTTCAGCAAATCCGCAGATGAAGAGGGGCCGTTTGATGAAAGTTTGTCTGCTATAATTGCCCAACATGTATTTGTAACATACATGCGTATATTACACATTATAATACACATACTTTATATTTCATATATACATGTAGGTGAATCAAGTTAACAACATGGACTACCAGGTGATCGATGGAAGCAATCAATATGTTGTACACTTACTTACCAAGAGGTGTACTTGCAAGATGTGGGATATTTTGCGAATCTCATGTTCTCACGCATGTGCTCTTTTGACCATCAAACATTTATTTATAAAACAGTATGTTTCATCGTACTATTTGAACATAACTCTTGGTTCAATATATAGAGGCTTAATCCATCAATTAGGCGATCATCGACAATGGCACATAGGCCAGTCAAACAAAAACGAGGTGCAACAGGCTCTCCCTTTGCTCCTAGTCACTAATATCCTCCCACCCAGTATGAAGCGAATATTTGGTTGTTTAGAAGACTAGAATTCCTTAACAAATAGAGTTCAAGAAGCGACCATTTGGTTGTTTAGAAGACTAGAATTCCTTTACAAATAGAGTTCAAGAAGCGCACGGAATGTAGTCGTTGTGGACGATTTGGACATAATCGAAAGAGATGTAGATATTCTTTTACACAATGGGGCTATCCATGATATTCTCACTACAAAAATTTTGGGCTTTAATGTTTGTTAGGTTTTATGTCCTGAAACTCGCAGTTTGTAAAATGATAAACATTTTCTATAAATAATTTACTTATTATTGATTTCATAAATTGTAGGAAAGTCTAAATTCAATAAACTAAGATCTAAGACTATTGCATGAATACTTGAACTTTACGTGGAGACATAAGAGTGGATCAGGTTCGAGTAAATAGTCAAAATGATCTATGTTACATGAATAAGGTTGGGTACCTTATTCTAGTAACACTATTGGATGCGGTCTACTCCATAATTGTTACAAAGAGTTGTAAAGTACTACATATGATGATCCTAGTTCGTACATGTTATGACATGAGGAGTGGGGGCGCTGTCTCTTATACACATCTAGATGTGTATAAGAGACAGGGTGATGGTTGGCTCAACAGTGCCGACTCAATAAGACTCCTATTTCAAGGTAAGACCTAATAGATAGCTGGGGACATAGGGTGCAAGACGAGTTCATGCCTACCCAATTTAGGGATAGGAGAAAAGTTGTTATCTCAAGAACGGAATCCAGGTCTTGAACAAGGGGTCCCGTCATCTCACTGGGTTGAGAGAGTTTGATTTAGTGATTGGATCACAAACCAGTTGTTCATTAGAGGATCAGTAAGAACTTGAGGAACAAGACGTAATCTCGGGGGTAAAATAAATATTTGATCCAGTAGTTATTATGAACAACCTGTGAAGGGTCGATTTGCTGATTATGGTTAAATCATGTGGACATAATATATCTACAATGAGGGGAGTGCAACTATGAGCTTTAGTGGAGTGACCCATTAGTTAACGAATGGAGATTAATCTAGTCTAATGAGTTTAGCCACTAGCGTGATAAGTTAATTTAAAATGTTCAAATTAGAATTAAGGGAATTAGTAATTATATGAGATATAATTACACGTTTAATTTGAGAATTAAACGGAATATGACAATTTATATTTAAATATGATTTAAATATATAAAGATGTATGTGTGTAAAAATTAATTTAATATTTGATATTAAATTAATTAAGTTTTATTTAAAAAATAATTTTATAAAACTAAAATTTTCAGTTTTAAAATCAAAATGGATTTTAAAAAATCAAGTTTTGATTTTGAGATAAAATTGAAAAATTGGAAAAACAATACACAAAATGGGAAAACAACTTTTTCCATTATCCATCTTCTTCATGCTAACACACTTTCCATTTGCTCTTCTCCATTTACTCCAAGCATGAGCTGCAATTCATGCAGCTCTCTTCCATGCATGATGAGTTGCAATATATTGAAGAGATTGTAGTGAATTTTGGGTATGCAATCAAGAGAGAATTTTAGAGAAAATTCGTGCTGAAGAAAGTGTTCTTCAATAAGATTACTGTTGTGAGCAATTCTCCTTCAGTCCTTGATTCAAACTTGTTTTGAGTCCCACAACTCAATCTAGAGCACGAATAGTAGGGAAGATCTTGAGGGGTCTACAACAAGATTTGAAGAAGATTGCAACTGGAGAATGAGCTTTGAAGAGGTTCTACAAAGGTATATCATGAAACTCACTTATTTTCTGCAAGAGTATGCTTTATATTTTGCCAAAATTAATAAATTAGAGTGTTTTATATTTTGTCATGAATTAGAGTGTTGGGATTAGTGTCCTAATTCTCCCAGAGTCTAGTTGTTTGTAATGATTCACATTGTTTGATGAATAAAATAAATGTTATTTCATTGTGGCATTTACTCATATCCAATAAACAAAGTTCCATGGTTATCTTATGTGAACTTAAGCATGTATATGTGATATATAAGTAGATCATGCCTTAAGTGATAACCTAAATAGGTATGTAGTATAAGGATTAAGGTGGGACACCTGATCCTGGTGACACTACGGATACGACCCACTTTGTAGAGGTTTGTAAGTGTTGTAAACTACTACAGATGGTAGATCCTGATCTGTATATAACGCTGTTGATACTAGAGACTTACATCTCACCTAAATGACCATAGGTGACACGACCTCAATCCTGAATGTTTTGGGAACTCCTGCCTTTGAGGGCGGTCCTTTGATTAGTATGGGTGAGAGTGGCCAGATTGCCAACTCAATATGCCTACCTTTTTGGGGACTTGTCTTATTTGGGAGCTGAGAACTCAA
Organism: Benincasa hispida; assembly: GCF_009727055.1. Taxonomy (NCBI): domain Eukaryota; kingdom Viridiplantae; phylum Streptophyta; class Magnoliopsida; order Cucurbitales; family Cucurbitaceae; genus Benincasa; species Benincasa hispida. The sequence continues at coordinate 32,353,956 of NC_052358.1, read as the reverse complement.
TCCACAAGATGGAATTCATTCATTTCCCGAAGATTGCTCTCTTAAGGGCTGATTCTGGGGCTTGAACATAGTGGATACAACTTTTCTTTGGAAGATAGGACTCGGTCATAGTAGGACTATGACTTATGTTCATTAGAGGTATAAGTGGTACTTAAGAAGTTAGATGTAACTAGAGATGTTCAATTTCCCCTGGGGATGGGGCCTCGCCCTGAACGGGGTGGGATTCCTTGATTAGGCGGGCAATGGGGGAGGGAGTGGGGGAAAAAAATTCCCCGTGAGCTAAACGGGGATGGGGACGGTTCCCAGGTAGGGGTGTTTCGTCTCCGTTAGCTTAAATACCCTAGCCTAGACAGAACCCGCCTTATACAAAAGGTCCCTTATAGATAAATTTGCTACACTTTTAATCTTTTATTAGTCAATTTAATCCTATTAAATTCATTAGAACTGTGATCTTAGGTCTATCTCCACCAAGTTTTAAAACTCTTTTAAACCATGATTCCAGCCTAAGTTCCCATGCATGTCTTTTTATTGATTTTAGTTCTAATTTCCCTTATAATACTAATAAAAGAAACAACCAAAACCCATTCACATTACCATGCACAACTAGGTATTTATAACTCTTATAAATTTAACCTATGAGTCATGCTTCATGCAATGTCCATTCATTACTATATATAACTTTTATATACTTGGTAATGCTTCCATACACCTTTATACTATAACACTTATAATATAAAGATGATGCATGTCTATGCTTAATGCATGCATAAATATAACTCTTATATTATATGATGCATGAGCATGCTCTTATGTAATTTAAATCATGCAAACTACTATATCATACCACTAACAATATAGAGATGATGCATGACCAATGCATAACCTAAGGTGAGATTTCAACTATATGACATACCATATGGCATATAATCAAACATACATCCTATTTACATTCACCAAAGACTAATGGACTGGGATGATTAGCCTCAAAACCGAAAGTTAAAATTCTATCTATTACATAAATCCATCGAACAAACCAGTTCACAGGCAAACCGGGTCTTGAACCACCCGAGCGAAGCCTTCCTGATCGTTTAGTAAACTAGCCAAGTATCCACGATCGCTTAGCAATGATCGAGTATCATTTACATTGCAATGAAGCATGAGGCACTCAATCATTTAGTGCTTTAACATTAAACGCGCAAGTCTAAATGATCGTTTAGATGACGACGTTGCTGTGAAGCACGATCGTCTAGACAATCATAGAGCAAACACTTAAGTAACCTTTACTCCGCGATCGTGTAGTCAGTGACTAAGCGATGGTTGAGCTACACGATTGTTTAGTGCACGTGCTTCAACCTTGCTGCCGAGTATCTCATACTCAATGATCGCTTACCCTATCGTTTACATGACCTGGCCAACGCTTTGTCTTCTTCTTCCTCAAAGTATAGTGCAACTTCTTGCCTTGAAGCTTCATCACGCGCGACTCACTAACTTAAACACTTTGAATTTACAGACTCAATAGCAAGTTAATATGCCCAAAAACATAGTGGACCTTACAATCAACTTTAAATGTAAAAGAATTAAATAACCAGAGGCAACCGTCTCAGAAAATTTCATTAATCCACATCCACAAACATATGTTCAACACTTAAACAGAATGTAGACATGCTTTACCCACAAAGAGTGTAAATTCTATTCTATATATCAATGGATTTGGAAGATCAGAACCTGACTCTGATACCAATTGAAGGAACTCTTATCAAAGAGAATCTATGAGCGGAAGCAAGATCGTTCCAAATTCATTGTGACAGAAACACAAGCATTCACAAACATACAAACAAGTTATGCATTTCAGAACAAATTACGGCATGCTTTCAATAAATTAAATACAAAAGAACGAGAGACTCACCTTTGAAGAACTCTTCTTCTGTCTTTCTCTTGCTCTCGTTTGGATCAACACCTCTCGCTATCGCTGCGAACGTCTACCCAAATCTCTCACTGTCGCTTAGCAAACAAACGGTCTTCTCCACGAACAACCAGCAACTAGGATACCATCACTTAGTAAGTATTCTCAGAGTGAGAATACAGAAGGTGTGGGCTCTATTAGATTTGGTAGAGGGAAGGAGGAAACAATGATCGTATTCAAGGACCAAGCAAGTGGAAGAGGTTTGTGCCTATCATATAGACTTGTGCTTGATCGTTTAGAAAAGGTGCACGATCGTTTAGGTAATGTGGCTTGATCATTTACACGATCGTTTAGTGAATCTCGCTTAGGTGCGCGATCACTTAGTAAAAGCTATACGATCATTTAGGCAAATGCACGCGTACACAATTGTTTAGTCAACACTTGAAGTTGTCGTGTAGGCTCTTGTGAGCTAAACGATAGACAGTGAACAACCAAAGAAGCAATAGTCCGATTCTTTTCCAAAATGAAAAAAAGTTTCATTTTATCGTTCAGTTATGATAACTGAATACAACCTCACACTTTCATGCACGATTATGGAGAAAATCACTGACAATTATCTCATAATTGTTTTAATTATAAATAAATATAATAAATAACTTATCAAATTATATTTATAACCTATAGTTTTAATATCACATCATATACAACATTTAAACCATAGTCCTTTTTCTCCTTTACTTGATATAAATCATATTTACATAATTTTCCTCCAATTAATGTATCTCATACATCATGTCATCTATATAATATATAATTGAACCAGTTTAATCATATCATATATAATCAAACTCCTTCTTGTCAATTTAAACACTTCAAACTGGCCCAAAAACTGATTCTCAACTTGAATCCATTGAGCTACCAAATGGACCTTATGGACCTGTAGCTTGAAGCTTCAATGGTACGTGAATAGCTGACTAAACTCTTTAGTCACGAGATTCACCATCTGTTAACTGCCAGACACTCCACTAAAGACCGACAGCTGCACTCTTCTCACCATAGATATATTTCTGTGTCCATCAGATATAACCAGTCAACAGTACGATAACCTTTCACAGATGCTCGTAAATACAACTGGGCCAATTTACCATTTTGCCACTATAGTTACATCTAACTTCTTAAGTACCACTGATCCCTTTAATGAACAATATCTCATAGTCCTACTATGAGTGGACACCTCTTGGGCTATGAGAAGGTTTGACGCCACATCATTCAAGCCTTAGAATCAACCCTTAAGGGAGCAATCTATCTACTTACCCCTTCTTCGGGTAAGGAGTGAATTCCATCTTGTGTAGTTGAGTTCCTAACTCCCCAATTAGACGAATCCCTAAAGTGGTAGGTTTGAGAGTCAGCTATCTGGCTACTCGCACCCATGAAAATCAAAGGTCTGCCCTTAAAGGCAGGAGTTCCCAACTCACTCAGGATTAAGGTCATGTTACCTATGGTCATCTTAGTGAAGTGAAGTCTCTGTTATGAACGACGTTATATAACGAGACTATACACTTGTGGTCCGATCTTATACAAACCCTTTGTATAGGACACCCCTACTCGCATGTCTTCATATGCATGGTCAGGATCAGACCATCTATAGTAGTTCACAACACTTGTAAACCTCTACAAAGNATGGTCAGGATCAGACCATCTATAGTAGTTCACAACACTTGTAAACCTCTACAAAGTGGGTCGTATCCGTAGGTCACCAGGATAAGGTATCCCTTCTTTATCCTTATACTACAGACCTTTTAGGCTATCACTTAAGGCATGATCCACTTGTATATCTCATATATATGCTTAAGTTTACATACAATAACCATGGATCTCTATTTATTGGATATGAGTAAATGCAAATAAAATAACTCTTATTTTATTCATAACAATGTGTACAATGTTTATAAACTACGAGACTCTGGGAGAAATAGGATACTAATCCCAACACTAATAATTCAGGTTAGTCATTCTCACGCTCTTCTATGTCTGGCATGTCCCACAGACGCTTGTTTTAGACTACTTGCACCACTTGTTTAGCTTGACTGGCAAATACAAAAGGCTCGTTAACAAACCAATGACAAGCTGTATTAATAGATATATATACCCCAAATCCACATATACTCTATTGGTCTTTTTAAGGTCTATATCGAACCAGGTACACTTAAGCATAATTACATGTCTTCTCTTGGCATACTGGAAGTCCAATACTTCAATGACAACACCATAGAAATTATGCAGATCACCTCCACCTTCACTTTCTGAAAGCACCATGATCCCGTTATTTTGTGTACTCCGACAATTATCAAGCTCACTACTGTATTCCATTAACAATACATCTACTATATGAGCGCACTTCTGAAGTTGGCCCCATCGCTAGTGAATATATATCATTAGACATATCTCCATTTTCACGCAATGAAAGAGCCTATTAATTCAGTACAACGCAGTATATCTTAAAATCTAATTTCACCTGAATTAATTCAAATGAAGTTTTACTTGTCTTTTAAACCCATGCTTACATGAGATTTGAACCAATTAGGAAAGCCTCATTGGTGCATTCTGTATAAATCATCATAACTTTGAGCTTTATGTCAAATTAGTCTCAAATATTGCTTATAAGAAAGAGACATGTCTCAAATTTCTATTTCACACTTTGTATCAAAATCATCAATTACAATAGAATGTTCAAAACATACTTTTGATAAGATTTTATTTCCATGCAATTGTTCAAGATGTACCAATGTGCACTGCATTTCTCTTTTCTCAATAATGTCCTTACTCTTGGTGCTCCTAATGGTCGTGCATTTTGTCTGAACATTGAGAATTCACCACATATCTTATTCTTTGGAAGTCTATCATCATTTCTTTTATCTCCATTGAACCTCGTCTCAATTCCAGTTATGTATAAAGAACAAAATACCAATGACATTATATATGCGTCTATTATAGAACCCTCAGGACGTGCTTTGTTTTTTACATATTATTTCAATGTCTGTAAGCTTCTTTTGATAGGGTACATCCAACTATAACTATCTGGACCTGCAACTTTTGTTTCATATAGAAAATGGACGGCAGAGTGCACCATTACATCAAAAAAATGCCGGTAGAAATATTTGTTCTAACTTACAAAGTATGATTATAATGTCTCTTTGTAATCGATCCAAGTCCTCTGTTGATATTGTTTTTGCACATAGATCACATAAAAATTTGCATAACTCAACGACAACAGTGGACACGTCCTTTTTTAAGTATGCTCGAACACCAAATGGAAGAAGCCTCTAAAGCAGAACATGCGAGCGTGAGTTTTTAGCCCCCATAGTTTTCCATCTTTCTCACTCACACATCTTGATATATTTGATACAAACCCATCAAGAAATTTTGCTGATTTCATCCACTTACAAAATGCAACCTTGTCATTAGTAGTCAATATGTATGCACCGTGTGACTTTACAACTTTATCTCCTACCTTTTGCAGGTGTAGTTCTTTTCATATATTTAGATCTTCTAAATCCAAACGAGCATTAGTTGTATCCTTATTCTTTCACCCAATGTTTAACAATGTGCCTACCAAATTATCACAAATATTCTATTCAATATGCATAACATCCAACTTATGTCTCAATAAAAGTTTCGATCAATATGAAAGTTGGAAAAATATATATTTTTATTCCAATTTAAACTTTGTTTCCATTTTTTATCACGTTTCTTTGGATGTTTGCTAAGCACGGAAAAGTTTAACAAGTTCACCTCTCATAAGATATCTTCTCCATCTATGAAAACTGGAGGAGGTCTGCGTTCCACTTTTCCATCATATTGTTTTCTCTTGTGCCAACTGTGATTATCTAGAAGATAATGTCAATGCCTGATAATGGGCAGAAATGCACGTTATCATAGTGCTAAGTTCTTAAACAATGCTGGCTTGCGTTGATAAAATGTGTTAGATTGCGTCCAAAAAGCATTAAGTTATTATATTGCGGCTGCATGCATTCATCGCATATGAACATTTGATTTTTGTATTTTTATGCAGAATATGTGTTGACGCAAGGCAAAAATTGCGATTATAGGAAATCATTGGTCGAGTGCAGCATTATCGCAAGGCTTTACGGTGATTGTGTTCGCAAACATTTTCTCAAGAAGGATTGCCACAACTTAGTGGGCGCAACTTGGTGGGTGCATCTGGGTGAAAGGCATACTTAATCGCGATGGGACAAAAAGCTAGTGACGGTCGAATCCGAATAAGCTGAAGCCGCTAACGATAACAAATACATTTAGCTTTTCGATGATCGGCGCATCAGTCAGGGAATTAATGCCATCTCATTTGAGCAATCATAAGAGAGAAGCCACCTTCACCTCAAAGCTCTATAAATACCAAAGGCAATCCCTTTAGAAAAGGGGTTCACCAGTTTAGAAAATTCACCAGTTAGCTTAGCACGTCTTTGTCCATAGTTCTTCCTTCTTATTTTAAGGCGGAGCATGAGAAGAGTAAAAACGCCGGAAATCGCTCAGGGCAACTCGAGAGAGAACCTCGAGGCGTAGAAGCAGAGGGTGGCCGACTCTCGCGAGAGCGAGATTATTTTTTGAACACGAGTAGAAAAAACATGTAAAAGCCTGGCACAAGAGATTGCTACCAGGCTCTTTATTCTATCCTTGCATTGTTATTTTGGACTTCATCTTTATATTTATACAATGGAAGTTCTTATTCCACATCTGTTCACTCTCTTAGCACGCATGAGTAGCTAAACTAGTCGAATGGGTTGAGAAGAACTAAGCTAACATGACCTAGGAAGTTCATTGCTTGCGATTATCTTGTGTTATGCTGTGCCAAATACCACTTTAGAGCTACTCGAGAGAGAGTCTAAAGAAAAAACTTAAGACTCGAGAGAGCTGGGTTAGAATCTAGACTCGAGAGAGCAAGATTAAAACTGCATAAACAAGAGATAGGGACTTAGAGATAAGCTCTGTTTGTCAACCTGCATCGCATGCATCCTGGAGATGGGAATGATATTATGTGTTCGCCTTATTTGTGTGTGTGTCATTTTGTCATTGCATAAATAAGAATAGAGGCTTATGTGTAGGTCCTATAGAATATCGCATATATCACATGCGTTCTAGCCTTAGAAGCCGTGGCATTCGCACCGAGAGGTGGTTTACTGTTGTATGCATGTTGCATGATCGCATAACATGAATGCTCCTAGGAAGTGTTAGCCGGAACTTTTCTCAACCCGTTCACCGCATACTCATCGCATCTTCCATTTATTCAACTCTTTTCAAACTCTGCCGCATTTGTTTATTTTTCATTACCGCAAACAACAACTTCAACAACTATTTATTTATTTGGTTACCGCAAAGTTTTCCTAAAAATTACCACCGCAACCTATTTTCCAAAGTCCCTGAATTCGACCTTGGACTTACCAAGAAACTCAGTGGAGTTCACTTGGATTCCACTGAGAAAACTTGAGTGCTCAATGCAATTTCATCATCACATTTCATCCGCAAATCCACATCATAAAATAACGCATTAATGCCCCATAAAACATTGCTTTCCTCTCAGCCTCAATGATGATATATCCTCTTTATAAATAGTGCATGCTCGGTAACTTTTGGTACTCCATCCAGATAGGTCACCATATGTAGGAAAGTCATTAATAGTCCACTAAGCTCGCACGTAGTTGAAAGTATTCGCTGCTAACACAATCATAAGTGTGCACACCATCATTCCATAACTCCTTTAACTCTTCAATCAATGGTTGTAAGAAAATATCAATTTCTTTTCCAAGAGATTTTGGCCCAGGTATAAGAAGGGAGACAATGAAACTTATCTCTTTTATGCATTTCCAAGGTGGTAAATTGTAAGGAATGAACACCACTGGCCACGTACTATACGAAATACTCATTTTCCCGAATGGATTGAAGTCATCTGTAGCTAGTCCTAAATGAACATTTCGTGGGTCTGAAGTAAACTGAGGAAACTCACAATCAAAATGCTTCAACTTCAACATCAGTTGGATGTCACAAAACTACACCATTAATATTCAACATGTTTATCTTTATGCCAACCATTCATTTCAGGTGAATGTTTAGATCGCAATATAATCGCTTCAATCTTTAAGTAATTAAAGGAAAATGTCGTAAAAAGTTTTATGTTGAAACTCTTTTATTTTTTTCTAGTATCAACTTTGTACTTGAGATTACACCGACATAACAGACATTGTTACAAATCGACAAATTCTTGTCCCAATATAGGAATGCGCAATCGTATTTGCAAGCTATGAAATAGACCTTCATATTCCTAGTCCTAATTCACGTAATTTTTTTTTAGCTTCATAAATGAACTAAGGTATGGATGCTCCAACGGGAAATGCTTTCTTTTAACAATTCAAGTAAAAAATCAAAATGACTTGTTAGTCCAATCGCTAAAGAACAACTTTAATAATGCATCAACTTTACCAAGAACAAAACGAAGAGAAATTGTGACACAAGCAGGGTACAACTCGTTAGCTATGCATATTTATTAAGTCTTCAAATAACCTTGTATTATATTTCTCTTTCCTTGGACATTGGTGTACATTGTTGGGGTTTGTGCCCTAAAAGTCTCGTGTCCTATAGTTTGTAAACAAGTTTGTAACGAACACTTGTGATATAATAATATATAATGATATTTACCTTCACTACTTGACTTTGCAACATTTAGATGTTTTTTTTTTTACCACAAACCAATAAACTTTAATTCCTTGGTTTGTTACTTAATGTACTTAAGCATGTATGTAGTGACAGAATATAAGTGGAGCATAGTCTTAAGTGACAACCAAAATAGTCCTCTGTAGTATATGGATATAGGACGGAAGCCTTATCCAAGTAACACTATGAACGTGGCCCGCTTTGTGGAATTTGTTACGAATGTTGTGACTTATCACAGATGGTCTGATCCTGATCATTCGTGTAGTGGATATGTGAGCGGGGGCGTTCTATAAAAAAAGTTTGGTATAAGAGACATGACCTCGAAGGTGTTAATGTCTTGTCATATAACTCCGTTCATGACTGAGATTTTCATTTCACTTAGGATGACTCATAGGTACACATAGACCTCGTAAACATGACCTGACGTAAGTAGTCCTGGTGAGTTGGGAACTTCTGCATTGAGGACGGACCTTTGATTTGCATGGGTGCGAACTGGCCAAAGCGCTGATTCAATACCTACACATTTTGGAGATTCGTCTGATTTGGGAATTGGGAACTTAGCTTTATTACTAAAGTATTACTCCTTCCAAAGTAATAGTAGAATAAGATCAAGCTCCTCACTTGAAAGGCGCTACCACCGAGCTCTGTACAATATCATGGCGCCACATAACCTTGCTCATGCCCAAGAGGTGTTGACACATAGTAGGACTATGTTGTATTGTTCCATTAGAGGGATCAGTGGTACTTAAGGAAGAAGATGTAATTATAGGTGCAAAATGGTAAATTGGCCTACTGTAATTACGAGCATTTTGTGAAGGGCATCGTATTGATGATTGGTTATATCCAATGGACATATGAAATATATCAATGGTAAGAAAAGTTCAACTGTCGGTCTTTTAGTGGAATGCCTGACAGTTAACGGATGGTGAATATCGTGACTAAAAAAGTTTAGTCAGCTATTTCACATACCGTTGGAGCTTCGAGGCCATATGTCCATAAGGTCCCCTTGGTAGCTTGGATACAAGTTGAGAGTCAGTTTTTGGGTCAGTTTGAAATGTTCAAATTGACAAGAAGAAGTTTGATTATATATGATATAATTGAATGATTTAATTAAATATGATTAATTAACTTTATGTATGAGATACATTAATTTGTAGAAAATTGGATAATAAATATGAATTTATATCTAGCAGGGGAAAATATTATAATTAATATATGATATTAATTTATCTGTTATGAATATGATGAGTCACATTCATTGGATGGTTGTAAAAGGAAATTGGACGACATCTCTTTTGTTCTAAATAACGGATGAGTGTATTGAAAGATCACTTTGAGATGCATAAATAGCTGACGTGTTGTGATGCATGGAGGCGCGGACATTGTGTTAAAAGAGAGTGCTATCACTTAGAAAATCAGTGCCTATACGATAGTACCTGCACGATTGCTACTATTATACAATATTGCTAAGCGACCACTTACCGATTACACCTTCAACGCACTACTTATACTAACGATCAGTTTACCTTTATCCTAAGCGCATCCTCTTAACTTTCGACTATTTTATAAAGTCGTAAGATGAATCGCTTAGCTCTCTTTCTCCTACACGATCGGTATAAGTACTTATCGGCTTCACTGCCTTTACCTGACACCGATTTCGTTTCTACCGCATACTGTAAGTTCATTACCCTATTTCCTACCGATCTTCATTTTAGTTGGATCCTAGCTTCTACCCTATCTTCTAATAGCTGTATCATAGAATCAGATCTTCAACTTCGTACAACAATCAGACATCTCTTGTCTATCGCAGCATATGACGACCTCATCTCCCCATTGACTTTGTCTTTGAATCACATTTGTACAAGTATCGTGTCCTCTCTTCACTCCTTTCTTCTGACCAAAATCCGCAATTCAGAAGCCCAGCACTTGGATTTCTCACTCCTAAGACCATGTCTCGAGGGCTTCTCTAGTAGTTAGGTGCTGCTCTCTGCTTTCCTTTCCGTTCCAGAAGTGAGTGATTGCTCTCACGAGTAGGACCGACTTTCGGCATTTCTTATAGCTTCTAAGACTATGAACGCAAAGAAAAACTCTTCGATAGGCAATGCATCTCTACTGATCTCACTTTTAGCATTTTGAAATGCACCATCCACGTATCACTTGAAATGTACTCTCAGTTCTCTGCTGGTATTTCATCTGTCTTCACAAAAATCGAGGACTTGGAAACAGATACTCGCTCCTCTTCAAATCTTCGTCGTCTTTCATCTCAACTAATGACGCGCTTTTTTTCATCCTCTCCCAGGTCTCGTGGGGGCTTCGGTTCAATCTTAATAATAACTAATTGACTGGCTTCACTCTATTCATAAATCCTTTCAAAAGTTGTGGGCGCGCGAGCGCGTGCACCTGACGATCCGATTTCGAATCGCTCAATGACCAAGCCTCATTGCACGGGTTCTACTACGTATACTATAGATCTTGGAGGCTGCTGCGGGAGCTATGATTGTTCCATTGGTTCACCAATCTAGTATTACCGATTTCCGCGGTGACTACCTAGTGTTTGCATCTCTTTATTCGACTAATTCACGCAAGTCCAAGAGCGCGGCTCTCGGTATTATCGTGTGTCCATACTTGCCAGACTTCAAAATGTTAGCTTTTGGTACGTACGTTCTATCGTGCTTTCCTTATTGCATTGCTCGTCTCCTATAACAGATTCGATGTGCGTCTATGACCTCGGAGCATTTGTATTATATCATCCAGAAGGGACAGCTTATACTCCCGGACTGCGTTCAGAGGACCCGGTTCGCTTCTGTAACTGATTTGCATTTCGCTGAGAGTGTCGTGCTAAGCAATATAGATGTTGTTTTCTCATCCGATATTGGTGTTCTTTGGTTCGGATCCACGGTCTATTTCAGATTTCAGCCGTCCAGATAGCCGATGAGGTGTCTTGCCGTAGTGATTACACTGTGCTTATGGTGATGATAATCACATATCTCCTAAGTCATTATGGTTGCTGGCATAGTGGTATCGTCGGCATCCCAACACATAATGATAACAAAGAGACTTCGCGCACCTCTTAGGTCCCACGCTATTTCCTCATTCTACTTATGTAAATGTCGATGTGTTCTAGCTGAAGCTATCGATTTAGATTTACATTTATGTGCATCTCCATAGACCATCATATCATGATATATAAGGGTTAAAATATTATTAGCGAACTTGTGTGCTTCTTATTTATTTAATTCCGTTAATCTTTATCGCCAGACGAGTGTTAATAATAGTACTGGTCGTTATTCTGGGGCAGAGTGTTTTTAGTTGTTTTATTTCTTAGTGATATTGGTCTTACATAATGCAAACTATAAGATTACTTAAGATAATTAGTCAAGAGAGTGAATCATATGATATGCTTAAGCTCTCACTCTATAATAGTATTCTTATTTAGAGCAGAAGGGTGTTCTAATACTTATTGCCCTTGGGGTACTTCCTTATAAAATGGCGAGTCACTGGAACAAGCTCTGCTGATATCTATCGGAAAAGGTAATTTTAGATAAGATTTAAGATGCATGCATGAAAATTAAAGGCCAGATCACTCTATACAGAATTATTAATGATGACATCTTGGATTGCTTGTTTTATTTTTTTGATTTAAATTCAAAGACAGAAGTTTGTTAATATTTTGAGCAAACTTCAAAATTGAACTTCAGATCATCGTGATCAGTAGCCTGCGTTACCTAGTCACCTTCATAGTAATTAATAATCCCGCCTAAGGTAGAACTTCAGTGGAGAGTTCTCTTGGCGTCCACGTTTCGATGCTTCATTCTCTTCTCTTCAATAGTCCGTACACCCGAATGAGATCTACCCTCCAGCCTTCGCAGGGCACCCTACTTGATATGTTGTCCTCATAGGAACAGCAATACGGTGTTTGGGTCTACAGTGTCAACTTATTTCAGAGTGGAGCTCGCAGAGAGCTTGTTCAATCCACGTAAATCAGTGGGACGAGAACCGTGCGACACACACTCATCTACAGATCCTCCTCATAATGGGCATTGAATACAAGTATATATTCGTGTAATTGCATCCGCCATCAGTTCCGACACCCTCGGTTGCTGAGTTCCTCTCTTCTAATATGTGTATAGAGACTGTGGCTTATTTTGGTGCGTTTTTCTTTGTATTTGCACTCTTCTGTAAGTCATCTATTGCGATTATACTCGACATTAGTTTGCACCTTATGTTGATCCTCCATTTCTAAATATGCACTTTGATCCGCATACATAAACATGAGGGTGCATTAAGCACGCGCGTTGTACTCACACTGGATTGCGCGTCCCCGAAACGAGGGCTTAACTTATGCCACGGAATTGGTGTATAGGAGTTCAACGATTCTGGAACCGAACAAATGGGTGGCTATTAGGTTTTAGTTCGAAGGTAGAGTTTAGCCTAATTTATCCGATCTGAGAAATTTTTTCCAATCCTAGTGGAAATGCGATATCTGGATCACTCCACCAATGACGTTTGTCTTGCTCGACCTCTTACCATAACGACGACACAGCATTGGGCCAGTCATCTCTGCAAAACATAGAACGCCTTTTACACTTGGAGGGGCTATCGGCATCTGTTTGCTAAATTAATTGGTTAAAAAAAATGTGGTTTTTGCCCATTCAGGCTCGCCTATGATCAATACTAATGTTAACCCATTTGTACCCTAACTCAATTTGCACATCAGACCACCAATGGATGCTAACACGTATAGGACCTTTTAGATCCTCCCGCAGGTCATCGAATGGAGAGTTGTGAAGCTGTTGCGGAGACCAATCCTATGAACGTAAACAAGAGTAACAATGGCTGACGAGTTACGCTTTTAGCGGGATCCACCAAGTGATCGAATGGGAGAGTTGTAACCTTTCGCGCCCCTCCCCACCCCCCATGATGATAGGATACCGAGAGGCACCAATAACTGGCTGGTGGGCGATAGATTAAAAAAAATTTGTTTTGTTTCTGTTGTACTCCTTTGGTTACACAAAGTCTTATAATAAAGGTTATATTCATCCTGTTTATTACAGCAACAAGTTTTTAAATGGCATCAACCACTAATCAATTTACTAGCGCCAAAAAACTGAATGGCCAAAACTATTCAAGTTGGAAATATAGTGCTCACGATGATACTCATCATTGAGGATCTTGAAGTTGGTCCTTACGGAGGAATGTCTCCTATTCCACCTCAGGACACTAATCGAAATGTTCGGGCGACGTAGTGAGCATTGGACTCGAGCAAAACAAGACAGGCCCGGGCCTATATTCTAGCCAGTTATATGAATATGTGGCCAAACACGAAAGTCCATGTCTCAGCTCGTGAGACTGCATGGAGTCCTGCAGGGAATGTTTCCGCGTTACAAGCGTTCTAGAATCCAGCTCAAGCACATGGGCTCTGACAATCCTTTAGATATCCAAATGGATGAGAAGGCACCTCTGATTCATGACACGTCTAAATCATAGAATGTCCTATCATTGGTAACGTGGCGGAGATGAAATGGGTCTATTAAATCGATGAGGGTAGTCAGGTTAGCATTATCACTGCTATTCATTTTGTCGGAGAGTTTCAAATTTCCAACTTTGTTAGGAAATAAACGATTCATTAACAATGTGAACTACTCCCTTACCAACTCTCCTCAGAGTTGTAGACTTATCAATCCTAAATAGACTAAATAAAGTAAAGAGAGAAAAAGAGAGATGAAGGCAAATGTTGTCTCGTCTTCTAAAAAGGATATTATAAATACGAAGAGTTGGAACACTCCAGGAACAAAAGATCATAGTACATTCAACTCCTCTACCTAGGAAGAGTGGGAAAGAAGAAGAACAGGGTTGAATAAAGGGAAAGGGGAATGTGGACCAATGGCTACGCCATCATAGTCGCCCAGAAAGAAGTGTCCACTGCAGTAATGAAAAGAGAAAAATGATTTTATCACACTGTTAAACAAAGTAAAAAAGCACTGGGAAGAGGAATGTTCTCAAGTTATTACAGAAAGGAAAAAAGAAGGTTGCCAGGTAAGGCCACAGACAAAGAAAAAAATATGATTTGTTTGGTATTAGAAAATTGTTTAGTGGAGTGAGGTGATTCCTGCTTAAGGATAGGTATAGAGCTTGCGAAGCACCACTAATCCAAATATACCTGTTCTTCTTTAATATCATTTGGGGATTAAGCATCCTAGCGAACAATTGGAGGCTTGGCATGAGCCATCCGACGTTGACAAGTAGGACGCACGCAAGGCACAATCAGTCTCAGCTGTGGTAGTTGGAGACATCCAGTTTTTTACAGAATAAGCGTTTCTTATGTTAAGATGTCTTTGTAGTTCCTCAGAAACTAAAAAGGAATCTTATTTCTGTAAATTGTTCCTTTTACAATTATTACACTATCCTTTTTCTTTTAATTGATTAAGCATTATTCATAAGGATGGTGTTTTGATATTTGTACAATTTGCTAAACTGGAATTATAGCCTTGTATGGTCTAAGCTTTCTTAGCCTTAAGTTCCTTCCACAATATAGGAGACTTGTTCTTTATTAATTAGTCGCCTGTACTCAACCTCTAAATGCCAACGAGTTATCTCGAAAAAGAAAATTCTCGATTTTGGTACCTTCAATTAGGGCACATCAATCTCAATAGGATTGAGAGATTGGTGAAGAATGACCTTCTAAGCGAGTTAGAGGAAAATTTTTTACCAGTGTGTGAATCTTGCCTTGAAGGTAAGATGACTAAACGACCTTTTACTGGAAAAGGTTATCGAGCCAAAGAGCCTCTTGAGTTAGTACATTCTAACCTTTGTGGTCTTATGAATGTGCCAGCTCGAGAAGGCTATGAGTACTTTATAAGTTTTACTAATGATTACTCGAGATATGAGTATGTCTATTTGATGCAACGAAAGTCTGAATCTTTTGAAAAATTCAAATTATTTAAGGCCGAAGTTGAGAACGCTTTGGATAGACGAATAAAAACACTTCGATCAGATCGACGTGGAGAGTTTTTGGATTCTGAGTTCCAGGACTATTCATTAGAACATGGAATCGTTTCCCAACTCTCGGCATCAGGTACACCTCAGTAAAATGGTATAGCAGAGAGGAGAAACCGAACCTTATTGGACATGGTTCGTTCGATGATGAGATACACTTTCTTACCGGACTCGTTTTGGGGTTTCGTAGTAGAGACTGTGATATACATTCTCAATTGTGTTCCTTCTAAGAGTGTTGCAAAAACACCTTTGGAGTTGTGGAACAGGCGTAAAACTAGTTTACGTTATTTCCGCATATGGGGTTGCCCAACACATATGCTTGAGGAAAATTCCAAGAAGTTGGAATCACGATCGAGGTTATGCCTCTTTGTAGGTTACCCTAAAGGTACACGAGGAGGTTACTTTTATGATCTGTCCAAAAACAAGGTGTTTGTTTCCACGAACGTTACTTTCCTAGAGGAGGATCATATCAGGGAGCACAGTCTATATAGTAAAGTCGTATTAAGTGAGCTTTCTAAAGAAACTACTAAAACTTCAACAAGAGTTATTGAAGAACCTGCTTCATCAACCAGAATTGTTGATGATAGTTCATCTGGTAGGTCGGTTCCACCT